>NC_091313.1:21696339-21748839 GCF_038502225.1 Cherax quadricarinatus
CTCACACTGGAGAGGGAGAAGCCTTGGTAATATAACTCTGACTCACTCACACTGGAGAAGGAGAAGCCTTTGTAATATAACTGACTCACACTGGAAAGGGAGAAGCGTTTGTAATATAACTATGACTCACACTGGAGAAGGAGAAACTTTTGTAATATAATTGACTCACTCACACCGGAGAGAGAGAGAGAAGCCTTTGTAATACTGTTCTAGCAACCGAGAGGGAGGAAAATCACTGCTACTAAACTCCTCGGGTTCACACCATAAAGCTCTGCACATAAAAATCTATGAAACTACTAAAAGTGTCATGGTAATGACACAAGAAGCAATGACAAACTTTTGCAAGTAATGATATTTTTATTTTACACGAAAATGAGAATAGTAGTAAAAATATCTTTTAATGTATATACACTATTGATTAGCATTTCAGTAGGCGAGACAAGTGGCCACATTCGTAAACTAAGGTAAATTCTGTGCTGAAAAGGGTATAGCAGGAGGAGGAGAAGCAATAAAATGTTACAATCGTTGGAAACATCAGATATATACATCAAACTAGACATAACACGGAATAAGCTCAATGAAGAAATAGAGCCGCACTTCAAACGCAGTTTCAAAAAACGAGGCTATCACACGAAGCAGGGACCACTGCACAACGGGGTCGACCACGACGACCAACATTAAAGACCACCACCTGCGTTAGAAACATCACCACCACTGGGAATACCAGCACTAAAAGCCACGTGATAGGAACCAGCAACAGCAGTAGGGACCACGAGCCTACTTGCCCTGTGGTGTAGGACCCAGAGAGCCGCTCGCTTCAAGCCTCAGCCAAGCCAAACAGCCGCCTTGTTTGTTCACGACTCGGTCTGGCCTTGTGTGGGCCACTCCTCTTCCTCATACCCGCCTTCAGGGCTCCACAGCTTACCCCCTCCACCCAACCTTCACATCCACACGCACACACCAACACACACTCACACGCACTCACAAGGCAACGTTAACACATGCCCTAACACACCAAGATGTACTCACACGCACTTACACGCCAACACTCGAACACAATTTTCCAACATATACTATTTAGAAAGAGCAGCACAGCCTCACACTGAGGATCTGACTAATGACTGTGTCAATAGTACTGGGATGCTTCAAGCCATGCCTAGGGACCCTAAATACGTTCTCTAACAAGCCAAAATCAAGACTAGAACATAACATATTTTTTCCTATAATGGCAGAGCCCAGGTTTTGCAGTCACATACCCTCGGGTTCGATTCCCGTCCAATCTTACATAAATTTAGTTACAGTCTTTCAGTACAATTTTTCTGAGAACGCTGAGCCTGACTCTGAAGAAATAACAGCTGCGAAAAACTTACAGTTGACGTCGCAGATCGTATACCTAACATACCAAAGGAAAGTTGCTTTCTCTCTATTGTAACCCCACAGGACAAAGGTAAAGTGGGTGCTTCATACACATACAACCTCGGTTCTATTCCAATATTTATTTATATATATATATATATATATATATATATATATATATATATATATATATATATATATATATATATATATATATATATATATATATATATATACGGACATACGGAGGAGTGGGACCTCCGTATCTCCTCAAACCAAGACTAACACATCTAGCTTGGCTGGGTGCTTGGTTTTTGTAGGATTGGGTGGTCCTGTGGGTTAAGGCATCATGTGGTTCTCGCTCACAATGGCGGGCCAGTACATGGGTTCGAATCCTTGGCTAGCGCGGTGTTATTATTGATCAATACCACTCGTTCGTGGTTACAATTATATATATATATATATATATATATATATATATATATATATATATATATATATATATATCTGTGTGTGTGTGTGTGTGTGTGTGTGTGTGTGTGTGTGTGTGTGTGTGTTTGTTTGTGTGTGTGTGTGTGTGTGTGTAAAGACTTTTAAATGTTACATTCAGAATGAGAACGTTTATAACACCACAAAATATATATTTCATCCAACTCCTTAGAGTAGGCTGCGTGTCCTTTCTGGATCGCAATTCTCAGTCTCTGGAAAAGAAACCTGGTCACTTTGGGGTCCCTGATTTCGCTGACAAGTTTATGACCTAACTCTTTCATGAATTTAAGTGCGCACTTTCTTTATGATCCAAGGGTCTCCGATCCTAGTGGAAAGAAATTAAAGTATGGTGTCAGACGCTTATATTTGTGGGTCTAACTGAAAATGGCGGCACCAACCCTTTCGGCTTCAGCATATCAGAGGTAATTGTCAGCCATTCTAGACGCACAAGTGTAGTCCCATACTTCCATCTTATCCTCTTTCCTGGGTAGCATGGTAACTCTAGCCAGGTGCTTCTGGTTAGCTGGGTTTCCCGTTCTGTTGAGCAACAAGTAGTGGCGAGGCTTCGTTTGAGGATATCATTGACCTCTGTCTTGCGTTCTTTCCTTCTAGCGTATGACAGGTAAGACAATTTAACTCAAACTGGTCTGCCGAGGCACTGCTCTAGACACACCTGTGTTAGATGAGAATGGTGACTTGTAAGCGAATATTATTAGCATAATAATCATGGTGAGGGCTAAACCCATAGGATTATACAGCGCAGGTGGGGAGAGGGGTGGAAAGTATTCAGGCTCATTTAAGGAAACCGGAGCACAGATCCAATTCCCTAGATCAAGAATCCCTCACCAGCGTCAAGGAACCTCCCTTGAGGATGGGGTGGTTTGGGGGTTTAGACGAAGAGCTACAACAGTGGGAATGATCTGAGTGCCGAAGGAGGAATTAAGAACAGCGACGAGAACATCTCCAGTATATGGTGCTCTCGCCGTTAGGTCAGCTATTTCCTTTCTTAAGACATTATGAAGCATGGTTTAAGCAATTTTCTCCATAACAGAGCTGTCCCAAAGGGACTGCTTGAGCAGGGTCTGCCAGGATATCCCGCTGCTGCCCTCCTCCTCCGATAAACTCTGGGTCGTGAATGTTTCGCTGGATGCAAGGAACATAAAAATGCTACCTTGTTGCCTTGCAAGCTCTGTTCTTCCCAGTCTAACTAAAAGTGTTGCCTGATCCCCTTAGTGATTTTTCCAGTGACAGATTTAGTGTTTTCCTGAGCACCAATTTCAGGAGTTCGTCGTATTCACTCAATTTCTGGCTACCACAAAAAAAAAAAAGTCAGCCTTGTCAGGGTTAGACACCCTGTGAGATGATAACAGCATAAATATAATAACCATATATATTATCATAAGCAAAACGATAAAATAGGTAATGATAATTCCATTTCATTCTCAACAGGCAGAACAAGAAGCTACAATTACAAACTACTTAAAAAGCGATGCAGAAATTGTAAGACAATATTTCCGCAGAGAAAAAGAACGACACACTATTGTAACAAAATTCAAGAGGAAGTAGCATGACCTACACACTCTGGAAAGGTCAACAAATGACATGACAATCTAAACAATACAGACGGACACCATCGGCAAGTTACTATAAATAGGTAATCTCAAACACACTTCACAACGTCACAAAAAAAGACTTGACTTTAACACTTACGTTAATCATCCAAACTTGTTTGTTTCTCTTCTGCCCCATCATCCATGTCCCCCCTCCCTCCATCGTACGCCCCCTTCCCCTCAAGAAAAGTTGCGTAAGAGGTCTCACGTGCGGAGCGTCGCAATCATCTAGTCATTCTCCCAGCACTGATCCATACCCTCCCTCCCGCGAGGGACCTGCCTCATCTCTCACTGCCACTACCTCCTGCCCCAGACCTTCAACATGAATCCCCATCCATCCTGACTCCATGTGATTATTATGTGCCCAAGTCATTTGACTCGTTACTTACTGTCCACGACAGTTTCTAACATCTATACATGGAGGTTTTCAAGATAATTTACCAAGTACATGCCGGGAAAAACCCACCTGACCGTACAAGGTATGTGAGTCACTGCTATCTATCTTCATCTTGCCTTCACACAACCAACAAATTTAAGCTAACACTGGCGCCAAATATTATTGTGAATTCCAGAAATTAACTTAACACTATAAATATGCTAAGGTACCGAAATTTATTAAGTCAGACTGTCTCCATTAAACATTCACACAAACCTTAATTCAGCTTGCAACTAAGAACAGTATTTCTATGCACCAAAAATCGCACCCCAAACTACCCCGGAAAGACATCCTCATCTCCATCTCTTCAAAAAATTACTAAGCTTCAATTACGGATGAGAAACGCCATATATATGTATTTACTGATATGCAGGAAAGACTATTCCCAAGCTTGGCAACTACTCTAAGAGATATAAATAAAACGGGGCTGTGTTAGTCCGTGGAGTTATGCTTGCAACTCTCTTCATTTAGGAACTTTTGGGTGAACATGGCTCTAGCTTTTGCCTTGACCTCCTTACCCTCTCACGTAATTTATGGCAGTACACAGTACGTTCGTTTAAAATTCAGAATAACCACAGTGTTTTTTGATGACTTAAAGGTTGTTGCAACCATTATGACGGAGATTGTGTTTTATATAGTGCAACTTGCACTATATAAAACATGATAATGTCACACAATGATCTCACAGATTATATAATAAGGTACACACTCAGGCAAAATTAAAATAAAAAATTTTCTCCTCAGGTAATATTCCTGCAAGATACACTCAACTTCAGGTAATATTCCTGCAAGATACACTCAACTTCAGGTAATATTCCTGCAAGATACACTCAACTTCAGGTAATATTCCTGCAAGATACACTCAACTTCAGGTAATATTCCTACAAGATACACTCAACTTCAGGTAATATTCCTGCAAGATACACTCAACTTCAGGTAATATTCCTGCAAGATACACTCAACTTCAGGTAATATTCCTGCAAGATACACTCAACTTCAGGTAATATTCCTGCAAGATACACTCAACTTCAGGTAATATTCCTGCAAGATACACTTAACTTCAGGTAATATTCCTGCAAGATACACTCAACTTCAGGTAATATTCCTGCAAGATACACTCAACTTCAGGTAATATTCCTGCAAGATACACTCAACTTCAGGTAATATTCCTGCAAGATACACTCAACTTCAGGTAATATTCCTGCAAGATACACTTAACTTCAGGTAATATTCCTGCAAGATACACTCAACTTCAGGTAATATTCCTGCAAGATACACTCAACTTCAGGTAATATTCCTGCAAGATACACTCAACTTCAGGTAATATTCCTGCAAGATACACTCAACTTCAGGTAATATTCCTGCAAGATACACTCAACTTCAGGTAATATTCCTGCAAGATACACTCAACGAAGTGGGACAGCTAAACTTATTTCCTAGAGAAAGCAAACCGTCAAACAGAACAAGTGATGTAGCCAACAACCATAATGCAAACAAGTGTTGTAGGTAACAACCATGACACAAACAGAACAGGTGACAAGTACAGCTAACAACCATGACACAAACAGAACAGGTGACAAGTACAGCTAACAACCATGACACAAACAGAACAGGTGACAAGTACAGCTAACAACCATGACACAAACAGAACAGGTGACAAGTACAGCTAACAACCATGACACAAACAGAACAGGTGACAAGTACAGCTAACAACCAATACACAAACTAGGACTGATGACACCATAACAAGCATCGACAAACGAAGACGATAAAAATAAATAGGAAAAGATTACGATGGTTTTATAGAAGGCAGATAGTCTGGAACTTACCAGACCTCTATGATCCAATCAGAGGATTTGGAAGAAAATTAAGAGGCAAATATTATATATCAGTGGATTTTGCAAAGTCATTTGACAAAAGTAACCATGGAGTGAAGAAGGTCAAACGTATGAGGGGTAAAGTAGGTGAGTGAACATTCACGTTCATGATAAATAATTTAGATTATTATTATTGTTATTATTATTCATGTGAAGAGGTTAATCTGTGTTGATTATTCAGCGCCAGGAGTGGCGGAGGTTCCATCCTTCTACTTCTAAGAGCAAGATATAATACAAATAGTTCAGAAAAAATCACAACTGACCCGTAGCATGGAAGGAAACTTCAGGCGATCCTGCGGTACCTCCTGGGGCATATCTAGCTACGAGAGAGAGAGAGAGAGAGAGAGAGGTGTTATCTAAGAATAGAAGAAAAAGTAAATCAAAATTTTGTTCAGCAAGACCCAGTCTCTCCATCCTCACTTTCCGTCAGCCTTGTACCAGACACAGACGAAAGCATAAACTCCAGTTTACTCTAATCTGCTCCAAATGATACCAAACGAAGCAACAAGAAAAACCTGGCCTCAGTAGAAGACAGTTTAACGTTGCCCATTTGAACAACGGAAGACAACAAGTTTGCTTAACGCTGAAATATTGGGTCTACTCCAATACGAAAAAAATAAAGAATTCAAAATACGTACATATTTTGTCATATAACTGAAAACTGGAAAAATATCTCTATGAATATAAATTTTAAACGTTATAAAAAATTAGAGAGCACATCAACACAAATGCTGCCGGCAGAGGAAAATGATACGATCTTATTACAACTTTCAAAACAGATACCACGCCACTGAAGATGCTTTTCAAAGCACTTCTGCTCTCTCGTATTTACTTATATCGCCTTTTACAGCAAGTGAGATATTCAACCTGGAAATTTTACAGAGATCATTTACTACTTGCGTGAAGCACTACAGATGGAGCATACTTTAAGACCAAGACTCTGCTAAGATAACAACTTCCTGCAGTGAGAAATAAGGTATAGGTGCAGATTAAACCCACTGAAAAGCAGGGTTACCATAGGCATAATCAGAGAACGCTGCTTTCTACAAACAAATATATATATAAAATGCTGCAGGAACAACAGTAAACGTTTTCTGTAGGAAATATAAGCTCCTGAAGGTGGTAATTGATAAACCAGGTAGTGAAGACTATACGTATGAGCCTGTGGGTCGTGGAAGGCAATAGCCTCGTTCATCAAGGGATCCCTGGAAAAGCCGTGTAGGCAGGCTATGGGAGAAGAAAACTCTCGAAAGCAGTTACAGGTAGATCGAACATCACAACAACCAGTACAGGTTACGACGTCTGAAGACAATAAATATTCACGGAGACGTCAGCAAGATGTAAACAAAGCCCAGGCGAGGGAAGAGGGTGTGGGTGACGTCATCCAGGCACCGACCACAGTAAACACTTGACAGCAAGACAAACAGTGGCGGGGGAGGCGGCCACTGCTGGGGATGGGTGGGGAGTGGCGGCCGCCCACCCACCACCCACACAGCACACCCTGCCGCCACTAACACCAACACCATGGTTCACTAGGTCCTCTCTAACGCACTTCATCTCACTAACTAACCCCGGCTAGCCTAAGACCAGTCCTAGGAGCCTAACTCACCATCCTGATCCAACCCACATACCAAGACTAATAAACAAGCCTACTCCTCCCTCCCCTCTACAAAAGTCGGACCCACCTCCACAGCCTTACCTATAGGCTCAGCCCACCTGCCTAGTCCTGCCCTCCAGGCAGCACCGCCCAACTAGCTCTTAAATCCCAGTATTCCCAGCTCACACTGGACCAGGCCTAAACTAGCCCTGCCTACCAGTATCCCCATAAACGAGCCTAGCCCACATTGGACCAGGCCTATCCGATTAAGTTCAAGCAACCATGAGCAACCACGTGGTATGTACATTATTACCCACTAGTTTTACTCTAGCTCATTCTAGCTCAATACATAGTCAATACCAAATTCACTATATTAGACCATAGTGCAATTACTAGTTAGAGACGGGTGCTATTTTTAATTTGTATTTTTATATTATTAGATTAAATTCAGTTGTATCATAGCTCATTCTAACTCAATACATAGTCAATACCAAATTCACTACATTAGACCATAGTGCAATTACTAGTGAGAGACTAGTGCTATTTTTAATTTGTATTTTTATATTATTAGATTAAACCTACTGTACTATAGCTCATTCTAGCTCAAAACATAGACTCCACAAAAGTCATTATTAGACCTTAGTGCAATTACAAGTGAGAGTCTTGTTCTATTTTTAATTTGTATTTTTATATTACTAGTTTATACCTAGTTGTACTTTAGTTCATTCCAGCACAACACATAGACAACATCAACTTCATTATGTGTAGTAGTGACTATACTCTACATGACCAAAATACTCTAGCTATATACTTGTCCAAACTTCCCACCACTACAGATATCAGTACTAGAACTCAACACACAACTCAGGATATAAATAACCATAATTTAAACCTAGAAGATGATTGATCACGTTGACCCTGATCTAAACCTCCATAATCTGACACCCAATCAAAACCTATTGGAAAGTAACTGCCTTTATTACACAGCATCACAAGCCAGCACTATCCTAAACAATGCTAAAAGTCTATCAGTACTTAACTACAACATCAGGTCCTTAAGCAAACACTATGATGACCTCCTAGCACTCCTTGAATCACTAAAGACACCCTTCTCCTGCATTATTCTTACTGAGACCTGGCTTAAGCAGGACACAATAGATATCTACCCTCTACCAGGATACACAGCAATTCACAACTGCAGACCAAACCAAGTTGGGGGTGGTATTGCAATCTATTACTCTAACCAATTATCTTGTATTAGCACCACTTGCTTTAGTGATGAATATGGAGAATACATTTTTGCTAATTTTACTGTAAAAAAACTTAAGACGCCTATAACAATCGGTGCCATTTACCGGATACCTCACACAAACATCCCAAATTTCAGTGAGAAATTAAAGTCACTAATAACAAACAGACAAATGAATAAGCACCACCTTCTCTTAGCTGGAGACTTCAACATCAACCTTGGCTTACTAGATGATCAGCCTGTAACTGATTTCATCAACAATATGAACAACACACTTCTCATACCAACAATAACTAAACCAACCAGGCTCACTGAGACAAGTGCAACCATAATAGACCACATATGGACCAATATACTAGCCCCCCTTAAATCAGGGATAATCACAGATAGCACTACAGACCACTACCCTACCTTCCTCCTGACAAACATTAGTAAACCACCACTTGAATACAACAAAGTCTCATTTAGACTCCATGACGAGGCCTCAGTAAGGAAGTTCACAGCTGACCTAGAGACTGTTGACTGGCCTACAGAATTCTCCAAGGCCAATGGTATTGATGACTGGACAGACATTTTTCTTAACAAATTACTTAGACTATACAACAAACATTGTCCTATAAAAACAAAACAAATCACAAACAAACGGCTTGGTTGCCCATGGCTAACCAGCACCATTCTGAAATCCATTGACAAGAAACACCAATATGAAAAGCAATAAAGACAAGGCTTAATACACAAAGATATTCTTAAACACTATTCATCAGCTCTCACCAAAGTAATAAAGAAAGCCAAACAACTATACTACTCCAGCAGACTCACAGACACTAGAGGAGATATAAAAAAGACCTGGAAAACACTCTCTCAGATTCTAGGGACCCACAAACTGAGAAAAACCAAGAATATTGTCCTAACTAAACCTAATGAAACACCACTACATCCCACTGACACAGCTAACAAGATAAACGACTTCTTCTCAACCATAGGATCTAATCTCGCCAGTAAAATCCCACATACCAATGCCCATGCCGGGGACTACCTAGATGGGAATTTCCCTAATTCCTTCTATCTTGCACCAACTGAGCCCACGGAAGTCACCGAGATTATAAAGTCACTTAAAAATAACTCGGGGAATCTGTCTCATGTCCCACCATTACTGTACAAGCGAGCGGCCCATGTCCTTTCGCATGCTATTTCATTACTCTTTAACAAGTCACTAGAGACTAGCACCTTCCCGAAACTACTCAAGATGGCAAGGGTTACACCAATACATAAAGGTGGTGACCCTACAGACTTAAACAACTATAGACCAATATCTAACTTACCATTGCTATCCAAAATCTTTGAGAAACTCGTGCACAGGAGACTGTATTCATTTATAACGGCTCAAAACATACTCAACCCCTGCCAATTTGGATTCAGGAAAAATAAAAGCACTAATGATGCAATCATAAAAATGCTACATCTGCTTTACACAGCATTGGAAAATAAGGAATATCCACTAGGAATCTTTATTGACCTAAGAAAAGCTTTTGACACAGTAGACCACGACATCCTACTCCACAAACTTGATCATTACGGTATAAGAGGCCATGCGCTTGCTTATTTCAAATCTTACATTACTAATAGGTATCAGTATGTCACCATTAAAGACACAGCATCAGCAACACGGCCACTTGATACTGGAGTTCCGCAGGGAAGTGTCCTTGGTCCCCTGCTCTTCCTCATATACATCAATGACCTTCCAAACGTATCCCAACACCTGAAACCCATTCTCTTTGCTGACGACACGACTTATGTCATCTCTCACCCTAATCTTGCCACCCTCAACACCACTGTGAATGAGGAACTGATCAAAATATCGACTTGGATGACAGCCAATAAACTTACGCTTAACACTGACAAAACCTACTATATTATGTTTGGTAGCAGAGCAGGAGATGCACAAATTAACATTAAGATTGACAACACTCTAATTACTAGAAATAATGGGGGCAAATTCCTAGGCTTATACCTTGACAACAACCTGAATTTCAGCACCCATATCCAGCATATAACCAAAAAAGTATCCAAAACGGTTGGGATCCTCTCCAAGATACGATACTACGTGCCGCAAAATGCCCTTCTCACACTATACCACTCACTTATTTATCCATACCTCACCTATGCTATTTGTGCTTGGGGATCAACTGCAGCAACACACCTAAAGCCAATAATAACCCAACAAAAAGCTGCAGTAAGAATAATCATTAAATCCCATCCCTGGCAACACACCCCCCCACTCTTCATAGACCTAAACTTACTCCCTGTTCAGTACATCCACACTTACTACTGTGCAATCTACATCTACAGGGCCTTAAACTCTAATATCAACCTTGACCTAAAACGCTTTCTTGATAGTTGTGACAGAACCCACAGGCATAACACCAGACACAAACATCTCTACGACATTCCCCGTGTCCGACTAAACCTTTACAAAAATTCAATGTATGTCAAAGGCCCTAAAATCTGGAATACCCTACCTGAGAACTCTAGAACTGCAGACACATTCATCACCTTCAAAACTACCATTAGAAAACATCTTATCTCCCTGATACACCCTGTCAACTAACTACACGAATACCACCTGGTGGCTCACACTTACACTCACTGACTCATTTGACCATAAACAGAAATATTAATCTCAATCTTAAAATAATGAATCCTGTGATACTCCAATACTGAAACTATGTATTGTGCCAAAACAAAAGCATTCACATTGCTAAACTCACAAACTAGTATTTAGTCACTTAGCCATAATACCAACTTACCTCATAATTTGTAATATTTTACAATTAAGAATAAAACTAAGTCTGCCCGAAATGCCTAGCCATGCTAAGCCTTCTAGTGGTACACTCTGTAATCACTATTTTACTATATGTAAACCACACAATAACCAAATTTCTGTAAACTCAGCATTGTAATCCTTATAGAGAACAAACTTTGACTTTGACTTTGACTTGACTTTGACTAGCAAATCTACATACCACCTAAACCACTACCACATCTATATACCACCTAAACCACTACCACGTCTATATAGCAGTTAAACCACTACCACAAGACACTAATACCACAGCAGCCAGTCATCACCACCACCTTCACCCCCACAGCAAACAATGACCGACACCAACACGAGATGCCAAGCCTATATAATGATAGTCTTCAAGGCACGTGTCAATTTATGGCAGTATTCCAGTCTAAAGATTACAATTCCATTTAAGGGAGGCGAAATTGAAGACCTGGAAAATGTACAGAGAACTTTCATTGTTCGTATCGCTTCAGACACTTCTCAGTCACCTGAAAGGCACAATGTTACTTAAACTGTACAAAGACGCGGGGGCGTTGACCCCCGGAACACCCTCCAGGTCGACTCAAGTTAGGTAAGATAATATCGGAGGGACTGATTCCAAATTTATAAATTGAAATTAGTACTTATCGGATTTGAAGGTTAGGCAGATGATGCAAGATACGAGAAAAAGACTGTCACAATAATATGGCTAGAACGATACACAAAGAAAAGGTGCGCTAAATATTCTAAGACTTCTGCACACCCTACTCTCAAATATAACGTTAATTTGACTCACGAAATCATAATGACACGATTGCAAACAAACCATACCACGGGCGGGGAAAGAACCGGCCCGTGGTATGGTTTATAACGTTAATTACTTGTGACTTCACGAGGAAATTAAACAAAATCTGCCAAACGCATTCTGACTTCGTGAGGTGAGCACCAACAACCTGACAGACCAGGCCGCCAACTAGGACACCTAGTCTAGGAGCGGATTGTAGGGACGATGATGCTAGGAGCCATCAACAGGCAAGCACTGGGTTAATCACCACCATTACTGCAGACATCACCACTACCACAGTGAAACACTCAAAACTACTGCGTTTCTTGTGGGGGACCAGGGAGCAACGGTCCCTGCAACCATCACCAAGTAGCCATAAGTATACCACCTGAGCACCACCACTACTACCTCTCAGTAACCACCACCACTACACCAGTCACCAACCACCAGCACAGCACTGCAGCACAACAGTCACTAAACACAGCACAACAACATTAACCGACCACCAAAATCCACCGGCTGTACTCCTTGAATCGTAGGCGAGAAAGATACTTGATAATATACACCTGGGTGATAGTGGAGGATTAGTCCCAAACTTGAACACCGAAATTACTGCTTATGAACATCAGAGGCTTGGCAGACTGTGCAGGATACCTCCAATAAAAAGCAGGGAAGCGATGAGTAAACTCAATGAGTGTTAAGGGACCACGACTCTTCAACACCCTCCCGTCATGCATAAGGGGACTGACCAACAAACCCCTAGCTGTTTTCAAGAAAGAAATCGATATATTCCTGAAAACGGTTTCTGATCAGCCAGGCTGTGGAGCTTCGTTTGACTGCAGGCGGGAGGCACTAACATCTTGAATGATCAGGGCAGCAACCAGAAGGCCTGGTCTGGGACCGCCGCGGGGGCAGTGACCTCCGGAAGCGACTCCAGGTAAACACCAGGTAACCACAATGACAACAGAAACCAGCAAGCAACAAAACATAACAGCTACAACACAGTAATCACTGCCACAGAAGACACTAAAGAGTCTGTAGCCTCCACAGTACACACTATCGCATCTACTAAACCAAAGACTACTATTATTACTGCTACTACTATTACTACTACTACCACCACCACCAGCACTAACACCATCACCACTACCACCACCACTGCTACCACCGCCACCATCACTACCACCACCAGCAGTAACACACCACCAACACTACCATCACTACTGCCACCACCACTACTAGTACTACCACCACCACTACCCAGCAGCAACGTCAACAAAAGCTGAGTAGATACAAGAAGAAAAGAAAGAGGAGGAGGAGGAAAAGAAGAAGACGACGAAGAAAGAAGCAGGAGCAGCAGGAGGAGGAACAGCAGCAGCAGTGGCAGCAGGTGAAAGTCAGCAGTGGGCAGTAACCAGAGCGGGTTCAGATCAAGTTTGGGAACTGGTTGAAAGGTTCCACGTTACGCCGCCTTTAGGTTGAATTCTGGTTAATAATAGTCATGGCCGACACTCGTAATGGAGAATAAATACCACTCCTTCTATCTCCATCTCAAATTTCACAAATTCCCGTCTGTGAAGCGTCTCCTACCCAGGGTGTGTGTTGTATATCCAGGGTGTGCTGTGTGTGTGTGTGTGTGTGTGTGTGTGTGTGTGTGTGTGTGTGTGTGTGTGTGTGTGTGTGTGTGTGTGTGTGTGCGTGTGTGTGTGTGTGTGTGTGTGTGTGTGTGTGTGTGTGTGTGTGTGAGTGTGTGTGTTTGTGTGTGCGTGCGTGCGTGCGTGCAGTAAAATCACCGTAAACAGGTGATATCACAAAAGAACAACCACTGTGAAAAAATAATGAACTTCCAATCGCTTTCGTGATTTCTTACATTATCAAGGAACTGTAAAAATACAAGATCAGCAGAAGGCATATAAAGGCAAGATTAAACCTCGCGGTCAACATCACCTCGCTCGTCCCTTTATGATAATGCGGGTGAGATGGTCAAGGACCTGCCAGACACAGCTTATATTCTACCCAAATTTTATGATTTTTAACTTGTTGAATACGTCGTAAATTCTTCCCAAATCTTATTAATTACAAATGAATCTAATCTGTATAATCCTAAACCAATATTTATATTAATTTCAAAACTATTTTTTATGACGCTAGATTTTATTATATTTCTCTCAACCATGAACCTGCTTGATACAACCTCGGCTTTTTGAAAACCAATTGGATGGTTAAAATCTCTCACATAAATAAACAGAGCATTACTCTTGTCCAATTCTATTGCTATATTTTTGTTGTTGTAATCTTAGTTCAAGGCAGCACCACTAGGGACCAGCGGTACGACTAGGGACCAGCAACACCACCAGGGACCAGCAACACCACCAGGGACTCGCAGCACCACCAAGGACCAGCAACACTACCAGGGACCAGCAACACTAACAGGGACCAGTAACACCACCAGGGACCCGCAGCACCACCAAGGAGCAGCAACAACACAAGGGACCAGCAACACCACCAGGCTTTGAACATCTCCGTTCAGAGCAGGTGAAATTGCAGATCTGGAAAGTGTACAGAGAACCTTTACTGCACGTATAAGTTCTATCAAACACCTCAACTACTGGGAACACTTGGAAGCACTTGACTTGTACTCGTTGGAACGCAGGCGAGAGAAATATAATCTACACTTGGAAAATTCTAGAAGGAATGGTCCCGAATCTGCACACAGAAATCACTCCCTACGAAAGTAAAAGACTGGGCAGGCGATGCAAAATACCCGGGGCGCCATTGGTATACTAAGAGAAAACACCATAAGTGTCTGGGGGCCCAAGACTGTTCAGCAGCCTCCCACCATGCATAAGAATTACCAATAGGCCCCTGGCTTCCTTCAAGAGGGAGCTGGAGAGATACTTAAAGTCGGTGTCGGATCAGCCGGGATGTGGTTCGTACGTTGGACTACGTGCTGCTAGCAGTAACAGCCTGGTTGATCAGGCCCTGATCCACTGGGAGGCCTGGTCGTGGATCGGGACGCGGGGGCGTTGATTCCCGGAATACCCTCCAGGTAGACTCCAGGTAAGGACCCGCAACATCATCAGAGACCAGCAACACCACCAGGGACCAGCACTACCACCAGGGACCAGCACCACCACTAGGAACAAGCAACACCACCAGAGACCAGCAACACCACTAGGGACCAACAACACCTGAGACCAGCAACACCACCAGTGACCAGCAACACCACCAGAGACCAGCAACACCACCAGGGACCAGCAACACCACCAGGGACCACCAGAGACCAGCAACACCACCAGTGACCAGCAACACCACCAGAGATCAGCAACACCACCAAGGACCAGCACCACCTCCAGGGGGGAAAAGCTGCACCACTAGTGGTCAGCAGCACCAATGGTAAAAACATACCATCGACGATATATAAGTTACGATGAGGAGCTGGCTTCATCCACCCAACATTTTCCTTCCACGTTCTAGCATTTACGACTCTTACTTTTTATAGCCAGACTTCAATAAAGGTTAGAACTTACGACTTGACTGACAGTCCATTGTAGGTCGTGCTGGAAGAGCTTACAGCAGCTCACACAGCTTACAGCAGCTGTATCAGCATAAAACACTACCCACATTCTCAGTCACCACTGCATACCAACCTCATTCTCAGTCACCACTGCATACCAACCACATTCTCAGTCACCACTGCATACCAACCTCATTCTCAGTCACCACTGCATACCAACCACATTCTCAGTCACCACTGCATACCAACCACATTCTCAGTCACCACTGCATACCAACCTCATTCTCAGTCACCACTGCATACCAACCTCATTCTCAGTCACCACTGCATACCAACCACATTCTCAGTCACCACTACATATCACCCACATTCTCAGTCACCACCAAATATCACCCACATTCTCAGTCACCACTACATACCAACCACATTCTCAGTCACCACCAAATATCACTCACATTCTCAGTCACCACTACATACCAACCACATTCTCGGTCACCACCACATACCATCCACATTCTCAGTCACCACCAAATATCACACACATTCTCAGTCACCACTACATACCACCCACATTTTCAGTCACCACTACATATCACCCACATTCTGAGTCACCACTACATATCACCCACATTCTCAGTCACCACCACATACCAACCACATTCTCGGTCACCACTACATATCACCCACATTCTCAGTCACCACCACATACCACCCACATTCTCAGTCACCACTACATATCACCCACATTCTCAGTCACCACCAAATATCACCCACATTCTCATTCACCACTACATACCATCCACATTCTCAGTCACCACCACATACCATCCACATTCTCAGTCACCACTGCATACCAACCTCATTCTCATTCACCACTACATACCAACCACATTCTCAGTCACCACCAAATATCACTCACATTCTCAGTCACCACTACATACCAACCACATTCTCGGTCACCACCACATACCATCCACATTCTCAGTCACCACTACATATCACACACATTCTCAGTCACCACTACATACCACCCACATTTTCAGTCACCACTACATATCACCCACATTCTCAGTCACCACTACATATCACCCACATTCTCAGTCACCACCACATACCAACCACATTCTCGGTCACCACTACATATCACCCACATTCTCAGTCACCACCACATACCACCCACATTCTCAGTCACCACTACATATCACCCACATTCTCAGTCACCACCAAATATCACCCACATTCTCATTCACCACTACATACCATCCACATTCTCAGTCACCACCACATACCATCCACATTCTCAGTCACCACTACATATCACTCACATTCTCAGTCACCACCACATACCATCCACATTTTCAGTCACCACCACATACCATCCACATTCTCAGTCACCACCACATACCATCCACATTCTCGGTCACCACTACATACCATCCACATTCTCAGTCACCACCACATATCACCCACATTCTCAGTCACCACTACATATCACCCACATTCTCAGTCACCACCACATACCAACCACATTCTCGGTCACCACCACATATCACCCACATTCTCAGTCACCACTACATACCACCCACATTCTCAGTCACCACCACATACCAACCACATTCTCAGTCACCACTACATACCACCCACATTCTCAATCACCACTACATACCATCCACATTCTCAGTCACCACTACATACCATCAACATTCTCAGTCACCACTACATACCACCCACATTCTCAATCACCACTACATACCACCCACATTTTCAGTCACCACTACATACCACCCACATTCTCAGTCACCACTACATACCACCCACATTCTCAGTCACCACTACATACCACCCACATTCTCAGTCGCCACTACATACCACCCACATTCTCAGTCACCACTACATACCACCCACATTCTCAGTCACCACTACATACCACCCACATTCTCAGTCACCACTACATACCACCCACATTCTCAGTCACCACTACATACCACCCACTTTCTCATTCACCACTACATACCACCCACATTCTCAGTCACCACTACATACCACCCACATTCTCATTCACCACTACATACCACCCACATTCTCAGTCACCACTACATACCACTCACATTCTCAATCACCACTACATACCACTCACATTCTCAATCACCACTACATACCACTCACATTCTCAATCACCACTACATACCGCCCACATTCTCAATCACCACGACATACCACCCACATTCTCAGTCACCACTACATACCACTCACATTCTCAATCACCACTACATACCACTCACATTCTCAATCACCACTACATACCGCCCACATTCTCAATCACCACTACATACCACCCACATTCTCAGTCACCACTACATACCACTCACATTCTCAATCACCACTACATACCACCCACATTCTCAATCATCACTACATACCATCAACATTCTCAATCACCATTACAAACCACCCACATTCTCAATCACCACTACATACCACCAACATTCTCAATCACCACTACATACCACCCACATTCTCAATCACCACTACATACTACTCACATTCTCAATCACCACTACATACTACTCACATTCTCAATCACCAGTACATACCACCAATATTCTCAATCACCACTACATACCACCCACATTCTCAATCACCACTACATACTACTCACATTCTCAATCACCACTACATACCACCCACATTCTCAGTCACCACTACATACCACCCACATTCTCAATCACCACTACATACTACTCACATTCTCAATCACCACTACATACTACTCACATTATCAATCACCACTACATACCACCAACATTCTCAATCAATACTACATACCACCCACATTCTCAATCACCACTACATACTACTCACATTCTGTCACCACTACATACCACCCACATTCTCAGTCACCACTACATGCCACCAACATTCTCAGTCACCACTACATACCACCAACATTCTCAATCACCACTACATACCACCCACATTCTCAGTCACCACTACATACCACCAACATTCTCAGTCACCACTACATACCACCAACATTCTCAGTCACCATTACATACCACCCACATTCTCAGCCACCACTACATACCACCAACATTCTCAGTCACCACTACATACCACCAACATTCTCAGTCACCACTACATACCACCAACATCCTCAGTCACCACTACATACCATCAACATTCTCAGTCACCACTACATACCACCAACATTCTCAGTCACCACTACATACCACCCACATTCTCAGTCACCACTACATACCACCAACATTCTCAGTCACCACTACATACCACCAACATTCTCAGTCACCACTACATACCACCAACATCCTCAGTCACACTACATACCACCAACATTCTCAGTACCACCACCAACATTCTCAGTCACCACTACATACCACCAACATTCTCAGTCACCACTACATACCACCAACATTCTCAGTCACCACTACATACCACCAACATTCTCAGTCACCACTACATACCACCAACATTCTCAGTCACCACTACATACCACCCACATTCTCAGTCACCACTACATACCACCCACATTCTCAGTCACCACTACATACCACCCACATTCTCAGTCACCACTACATACCACCAACATTCTCAGTCACCACTACATACCACCAACATTCTCAGTCACCACTACATACCACCAACATTCTCAGTCACCACTACATACCACCAACATTCTCAGTCACCACTACATACCACCAACATTCTCAGTCACCACTACATACCACCCCACATTCTCAGTCACCACTACATACCACCAACATTCTCAGTCACCACTACATACCACCAACATTCTCAGTCACCACTACATACCACCAACATTCTCAGTCACCACTACATACCACCAACATTCTCAGTCACCACTACATACCACCAACATTCTCAGACACCACTACATACCTACAACATTCTCAGTCACCACTACATACCACCAACATTCTCAGTCACCACTACATACCACCAACATTCTCAGTCACACACATACATACCACCATAACATTCTCAGTCACCACTACATACCAACCACATTCTCAGTCACCACTACATACCACCAACATTCTCAGTCACCACTACATACCACCAACATTCTCAGTCACCACTACATACCACCAACATTCTCAGTCACCACTACATACCACCAACATTCTCAGTCACCACTACATACCACCAACATTCTCAGTCACCACTACATACCACCAACATTCTCAGTCACCACTACATACCACCAACATTCTCAGTCACCACTACATACCACCAACATTCTCAGTCACCACTACATACCACCAACATTCTCAGTCACCACTACATACCACCAACATTCTCATACTACACCCAACATTCTCAGTCACCACTACATACCACCAACATTCTCAGTCACCACTACATACCACCAACACATCACCACTACATACCACCAACATTCTCAGTCACCACTACATACCACCAACATTCTCAGTCACCACTACATACCACCAACATTCTCAGTCACCACTACATACCACCAACATTCTCAGTCACCACTACATACCACCAACATTCTCAGTCACCACTACATACCACCAACATTCTCAGTCACCACTACATACCACCAACATTCTCAGTCACCACTACATACCACATTCTCAACATTCTCAGTCACCACTACATACCACCAACATTCTCAGTCACCACTACATACCACCAACATTCTCAGTCACCACTACATACCACCAACATTCTCAGTCACCACTACATACCACCAACATTCTCAGTCACCACTACATACCACCAACATTCTCAGTCACCACTACATACCACCCACATTCTCAGTCACCACTACATACCACCAACATTCTCAGTCACCACTACATACCACCAACATTCTCAGTCACCACTACATACCACCAACATTCTCAGTCACCACTACATACCACCAACATTCTCAGTCACCACTACATACCACCAACATTCTCAGTCACCACTACATACCACCAACATTCTCAGTCACCACTACATACCACCAACATTCTCAGTCACCACTACATACCACCAACATTCTCAGTCACCACTACATACCACCAACATTCTCAGTCACCACTACATACCACCAACATTCTCAGTCACCACTACATACCACCAACATTCTCAGTCACCACTACATACCACCAACATTCTCAGTCACCACTACATACCACCAACATTCTCAGTCACCACTACATACCACCAACATTCTCAGTCACCACTACATACCACCAACATTCTCAGTCACCACTACATACCACCAACATTCTCAGTCACCACTACATACCACCAACATTCTCAGTCACCACTACATACCACCAACATTCTCAGTCACACTACATACCACCAACATTCTCATACTACATACCCAACATTCTCAGTCACCACTACATACCACCAACATTCTCAGTCACCACTACATACCACCAACATTCTCAGTCACCACTACATACAACCAACAGTCTCAGTCACCACACCAACATTCTCAGTCACCACTACATACTACCAACATTCTCAGTCACCACTACATACCACCAACATTCTCAGTCACCACTACATACCACCAACATTCTCAGTCACCACTACATACCACCAACATTCTCAGTCACCACTACATACCACCAAAATTCTCAGTCACCACTACATACAACATTCTCAGTCACATTCTCAGTCACCACTACATACCACCAACATTCTCAGTCACCACTACATACCACCAACATTCTCAGTCACCACTACATACCACCAACATTCTCAGTCACCACTACATACCACCAACATTCTCAGTCACCACTACATACCACCAACACTCTCAGTCACCGCTACATACCACCAACATTCTCAGTCACCACTACATACCACCAACATTCTCAGTCACCACTACATACCACCAACATTCTCAGTCACCACTACATACCACCCACATTCTCAGTCACCACTACATACCACCAACATTCTCAGTCACCACTACATACCACATTCTCAGTCACCACTACATACCACCAACATTCTCAGTCACCACTACATCACCACTACATACCAACATTCTCAGTCACCACTACATACCACCAACATTCTCAGTCACCACTACATACCACCAACATTCTCAGTCACCACTACATACCACCATTCTCAGTCACCACTACATACCACCAACATTCTCAGTCACACCACTACATACATTCTCAGTCACCACTTCATACCACCAACATTCTCAGTCACCACTACATACCACCAACATTCTCAGTCACCACTACATACCACCAACATTCTCAGTCACCACTACATACCACCAACATTCTCAGTCACCACTACATACCACCAACATTCTCAGTCACCACTACATACCACCAACATTCTCAGTCACCACTACATACCACCAACATTCTCAGTCACCACTACATACCACCAACATTCTCAGTCACCACTACATACCACCAACATTCTCAGTCACCACTACATACCACCAACATTCTCAGTCACCACTACATACCACCCACATTCTCAGTCACCACTACATACCACCCACATTCTCAGTCACCACTACATACCACCAACATTCTCAGTCACCACTACATACCACCAACATTCTCAGTCACCACTACATACCACCAACATTCTCAGTCACCACTACATACCACCAACATTCTCAGTCACCACTACATACCACCAACATTCTCAGTCACCACTACATACCACCAACATTCTCAGTCACCACTACATACCACCAACATTCTCAGTCACCACTACATACCACCAACATTCTCAGTCACCACTACATACCACCAACATTCTCAGTCACCACTACATACCACCAACATTCTCAGTCACCACTACATACCACCAACATTCTCAGTCACCACTACATACCATACCACCAACATTCTCAGTCACCACTACATACCACCAACATTCTCAGACACCACTACATACCACCAACATTCTCAGTCACCACTACATACCACCAACATTCTCAGTCACTACTACATACCACCAACATTCTCAGTCACCACTACATACCACCAACATTCTCAGTCACCACTACATACCACCAACATTCTCAGTCACCACTACATACCACCAACATTCTCAGTCACCACTACATACCACCAACATTCTCAGTCACCACTACATACCACCAACATTCTCAGTCACCACTACATACCACCAACATTCTCAGTCACCACTACATACCACCAACATTCTCAGTCACCACTACATACCACTACATTCTCACCACCACTACATACAACCCACATTCTCAGTCACCACTACATACCACCAACATTCTCAGTCACCACTACATACCACCAACATTCTCAGTCACCACTACATACCACCAACATTCTCAGTCACCACTACATACCACCAACATTCTCAGTCACCACTACATACCACCAACATTCTCAGTCACCACTACATACCACCAACATTCTCAGTCACCACTACATACCACCAACATTCTCAGTCACCACTACATACCACCAACATTCTCAGTCACCACTACATACCACCAACATTCTCAGTCACCACTACATACCACCAACATTCTCAGTCACCACTACATACCACCAACATTCTCAGTCACCACTACATACCACCAACATTCTCAGTCACCACTACATACCACCAACATTCTCAGTCACCACTACATACCACCAACATTCTCAGTCACCACTACATACCACCCAACATTCTCAGTCACCACTACATACCACCAACATTCTCAGTCACCACTACATACCACCAACATTCTCAGTCACCACTACATACCACCAACATTCTCAGTCACCACTACATACCACCAACATTCTCAGTCACCACTACATACCACCAACATTCTCAGTCACCACTACATACCACCAACATTCTCAGTCACCACTACATACCACCAACATTCTCAGTCACCACTACATACCACCAACATTCTCAGTCACCACTACATACCACCAACATTCTCAGTCACCACTACATACCACCAACATTCTCAGTCACCACTACATACCACCAACATTCTCAGTCACCACTACATACCACCAACATTCTCAGTCACCACTACATACCACCAACATTCTCAGTCACCACTACATACCACCAACATTCTCAGTCACCACTACATACCACCAACATTCTCAGTCACCACTACATACCACCAACATTCTCAGTCACCACTACATACCACCAACATTCTCAGTCACCACTACATACCACCAACATTCTCAGTCACCACTACATACCACCAACATTCTCAGTCACCACTACATACCACCAACATTCTCAGTCACCACTACATACCACCAACATTCTCAGTCACCACTACATACCACCAACATTCTCAGTCACCACTACATACCACCAACATTCTCAGTCACCACTACATACCACTCAACATTCTCAGTCACCACTACATCACCACTACATACCATTCTCAGTCACCACTACATACCACCAACTCAGTCACCACTACATACCACCAACATTCTCAGTCACCACTACATACCACCAACATTCTCAGTCACCACTACATACCACCCACATTCTCAGTCACCACTACATACCACCAACATTCTCAGTCACCACTACATACCACCAACATTCTCAGTCACCACTACATACCACCAACATTCTCAGTCACCACTACATACCACCAACATTCTCAGTCACCACTACATACCACCAACATTCTCAGTCACCACTACCACATTCTCAGTCACCACTACATACCACCAACATTCTCAGTCACCACTACATACCACCAACATTCTCAGTCACCACTACATACCACCAACATTCTCAGTCACCACTACATACCACCAACATTCTCAGTCACCACTACTATTCTCAGTACCACCACCATTCTCAGTCACCACTACATACCACCAACATTCTCAGTCACCACTACATACCACCAACATTCTCAGTCACCACTACATACCACCAACATTCTCAGTCACCACTACATACCACCAACATTCTCAGTCACCACTACATACCACCAACATTCTCAGTCACCACTACATACCACCAACATTCTCAGTCACCACTACATACCACCAACATTCTCAGTCACCACTACATACCAGCAACATTCTCAGTCACCACTACATACCATCAACATTCTCAGTCACCACTACATACCGCCAACATTCTCAGTCACCACTACATACCACCAACATTCTCAGTCACGACTACATATTCTCAGTACTACATACCAGTCACCACTACATAACATTCTCAGTCACCACTACATACCACCAACATTCTCAGTCACCACTACATACCCCCACCATTCTCAGTCACGACTACATACCACCAACATTCTCAGTCACCACTACATACCACCAACATTCTCAGTCACCACTACATACCACCAACATTCTCAGTCACCACTACATACCACCAACATTCTCAGTCACCACTACATACCACCAACATTCTCAGTCACCACTACATACCACCCAACATTCTCAGTCACCACTACATACCACCAACATTCTCAGTCACCACTACATACCACCAACATTCTCAGTCACCACTACATACCACCAACATTCTCAGTCACCACTACATACCACCAACATTCTCAGTCACCACTACATACCACCAACATTCTCAGTCACCACTACATACCACCAACATTCTCAGTCACCACTACATACCACCAACATTCTCAGTCACCACTACATACCACCAACATTCTCAGTCACCACTACATACCACCAACATTCTCAGTCACCACTACATACCACCAACATTCTCAGTCACCACTACATACCACCAACATTCTCAGTCACCACTACATACCACCAACATTCTCAGTCACCACTACATACCACCAACATTCTCAGTCACCACTACATACCACCAACATTCTCAGTCACCACTACATACCACCAACATTCTCAGTCACCACTACATACCACCAACATTCTCAGTCACCACTACATACCACCACCAACATTCTCAGTCACCACTACATACCACCAACATTCTCAGTCACCACTACATACCACCAACCTTCTCAGTCACCACTACATACCACTACATAACATTCTCAGTCACCACTACATACCACCAACATTCTCAGTCACCACTACATACCACCCACATTCTCAGTCACCACTACATACCACCAACATTCTCAGTCACCACTACATACCACCAACATTCTCAGTCACCACTACATACCACCAACATTCTCAGTCACCACTACATACCACCAACATTCTCAGTCACCACTACATACCACCAACATTCTCAGTCACCACTACATACCACCAACATTCTCAGTCACCACTACATACCACCAACATTCTCAGTCACCACTACATACCACCAACATTCTCAGTCACCACTACATACCACCAACATTCTCAGTCACCACTACATACCACCAACATTCTCAGTCACCACTACATACCACCAACATTCTCAGTCACCACTACATACCACCAACATTCTCAGTCACCACTACATACCACCAACATTCTCAGTCACCACTACATACCACCAACATTCTCAGTCACCACTACATACCACCAACATTCTCAGTCACCACTACATACCACCCACATTCTCAGTTACCACTACATACCATCAACATTCTCAGTCACCACTACATACCACCAACATTCTCAGTTACCACTACATACCATCAACATTCTCAGTCACCACTACATACCACCAACATTCTCAGTTACCACTACATACCATCAACATTCTCAGTCACCACTACATACCACCAACATTCTCAGTCACCACTACATACCACCCACATTCTCAGTCACCACTACATACCACCAACATTCTCAGTCACCACTACATACCACCAACATTCTCAGTCACAACTACATACCACCAACATTCTCAGTCACCACTACATACCACCAACATTCTCAGTCACCACTACATACCACCAACATTCTCAGTCACCACTACATACCACCAACATTCTCAGTCACCACTACATACCACCAACATTCTCAGTCACCACTACATACCACCAACATTCTCAGTCACCACTACATACCACCAACATTCTCAGTCACCACTACATACCACCAACATTCTCAGTCACCACTACATACCACCAACATTCTCAGTCACCACTACATACCACCAACATTCTCAGTCACCACTACATACCACCAACATTCTCAGTCACCACTACATACCACCAACATTCTCAGTCACCACTACATACCACCAACATTCTCAGTCACCACTACATACCACCAACATTCTCAGTCACCACTACATACCACCAACATTCTCAGTCACCACTACATACCACCAACATTCTCAGTCACCACTACATACCACCAACATTCTCAGTCACCACTACATACCACCAACATTCTCAGTCACCACTACATACCACCAACATTCTCAGTCACCACTACATACCACCAACATTCTCAGTCACCACTACATACCACCAACATTCTCAGTCACCACTACATACCACCAACATTCTCAGTTACCACTACATACCATCAACATTCTCAGTCACCACTACATACCACCAACATTCTCAGTTACCACTACATACCATCAACATTCTCAGTCACCACTACATACCACCAACATTCTCAGTTACCACTACATACCATCAACATTCTCAGTCACCACTACATACCACCAACATTCTCAGTCACCACTACATACCACCAACATTCTCAGTTACCACTACATACCATCAACATTCTCAGTCACTACTACATACCACCAACATTCTCAGTTACCACTACATACCATCAACATTCTCAGTCACCACTACATACCACCAACATTCTCAGTTACCACTACATACCATCAACATTCTCAGTCACCACTACATACCACCAACATTCTCAGTCACCACTACATACCATCAACATTCTCAGTCACCACTACATACCACCAACATTCTCAGTCACCACTACATACCACCAACATTCTCAGTCACCACTACATACCATCAACATTCTCAGTCACCACTACATACCACCATTCTCAGTCACCACTACATACCACCAACATTCTCAGTCACCGCTACATACCACCAACATTCTCAGTCACCACTACATACCACCCACATTCTCAGTCACCACTACATACCACCCACATTCTCAGTCACCACTACATACCACCAACATTCTCAGTCACCACTACATACCACCAACATTCTCAGTCACCACTACATACCACCAACATTCTCAGTCACCACTACATACCACCAACATTCTCAGTCACCACTACATACCACCAACATTCTCAGTCACCACTACATACCACCAACATTCTCAGTCACCACTACATACCACCAACATTCTCAGTCACCACTACATACTACCAACATTCTCAGTCACCACTACATACCACCCACATTCTCAGTCACCACTACATACCACCAACATTCTCAGTCACCACTACATACCACCAACATTCTCAGTCACCACTACATACCACCAACATTCTCAGTCACCACTACATACCACCAACATTCTCAGTCACCACTACATACCACCAACATTCTCAGTCACCACTACATACCACCAACATTCTCAGTCACCACTACATACCACCAACATTCTCAGTCACCACTACATACCACCAACATTAGCACTAACGTTACATTTACCTGGAGAAATTATAGAATGCTATTAATTAGCAAAATATTATACACTTTGTAAACTTACAGAAGCTTTAATTACAAGTCTTAGTGTAGAGCTTTAATTACAAGTCTTAGTGTAGAGCTTTAATTACAAGACTTAGTGTAGAGCTTTAATTACAAGTCTTAGTGTAGAGCTTTAATTACTTAGTGTAAGCTTTAATTACAAGTCTTAGTGTAGAGCTTTAATTACAAGTCTTAGTGTAGAGCTTTAATTACAAGTCTTAGTGTAGAGCTTTAATTACAAGTCTTAGTGTAGAGCTTTAATTACAAGTCTTAGTGTAGAGCTTTAATTACAAGTCTTAGTGTAGAGCTTTAATTACAAGTCTTAGTGTAGAGCTTTAATTACAAGTCTTAGTGTAGAGCTTTAATTACAAGTCTTAGTGTAGAGCTTTAATTACAAGTCTTAGTGTAGAGCTTTAATTACAAGTCTTAGTGTAGAGCTTTAATTACAAGTCTTAGTGTAGAGCTTTAATTACAAGTCTTAGTGTAGAGCTTTAATTACAAGTCTTAGTGTAGAGCTTTAATTACAAGTCTTAGTGTAGAACTTTAATTACAAGTCTTAGTGTAGAGTTTTAATTACAAGTCTTAGTGTAGAGCTTTAATTACAAGTCTTAGTGTAGAGCTTTAATTACAAGTCTTAGTGTAGAGCTTTAATTACAAGTCTTAGTGTAGAGCTTTAATTACAAGTCTTAGTGTAGAGCTTTAATTACAAGTCTTAGTGTAGCGCTTTAATTACAAGTTTTAGTTGAGTGTGGAGCTTTAATTACAAGTCTTAGTGGAGTGTGGAGCTTTAATTAATATATAATGATGTCAGTTACTTCTTGCCTTTACAGTTGCGAGAAGAGGCAAGTTTAATGGCTTCGACGGGTGGCAAGGCAGGTGGGAGGGCAGGACAGCGTAGGCGTACCTTGGGTGGTATCAAAGCAGGTGAGTGGGCGGTTAGTGGGAGCGTCCCTAGGGAGGTAGCAAGGCAGGTGGGTAGGCGGACCGCGTGGGCGTGCCTGGGGTGGTAGCAAGGCAGGTGGGTGGGAGGACAGCGTGGGCGTGCCTGGGGTGGTAGCAAGGCAGGTGGGTAGGCGGACCGCGTGGGCGTGCCTGGGGTGGTAGCAAGGCAGGTGGGTAGGCGGACCGCGTGGGCGTGCCTGGGGTGGAAGCAATGCAGGTGGGTAGGCGGACCGCGTGGGCGTGCCTGGGGTGGTAGCAAGGTAGGTGGGTGGGAGGACAGCGTGGGCGTGCCTGGGGTGGTAGCAAGGCAGGTGGGTGGGAGGACAGCGTGGGCGTGCCTGGGGTGGTAGCAAGGCAGGTGGGTGGGAGGACAGCGTGGGCGTGCCTGGGGTGGTATCAAAGCAGGTGAGTGGGCGGTTAGTGGGAGCGTCCCTGGGGAGGTAGCAAGGCAGATGGGTAGGCGGACCGCGTGGGCGTGCCTGGGGTGGTAGCAAGGCAGGTGGGTGGGAGGACAGCGTGGGCGTGCCTAGGGTGGCGAGGCAGGTGGGTAGGCGAACCGCGTGGGCGTGCCTGGGGTGGTAGCAAGGCATGTGGGTGGGAGGACAGCGTGGGCGTGCCTGGGTTGGTAGCAAGGCAGGTGGGTGGGAGGACAGCGTGGGCGTGCCTGGGGTGGTATCAAGGCAGGTGGGTGGGAGGACAGCATGGGCGTGCCTGGGGTGGTAGCAAGGCAAGTGGGTGGGAGGAAAGCGTGGGCATGCCTGGGGTGGTAGCAAGGCAGGTGGGTGGGAGGACAGCGTAGGCGTGCCTGAGGGTGGTAGAAAGGCAGGTGGGTGGGAGGACAACGTGGGCGTGCCTGGGGTGGTAGCAAGGCAGGTGGGTGGGAGGACAACGTGGGCGTGCCTGGGGTGGCGAGGCATGTGGGTAGGCGAACCGCGTGGGCGTGCCTGGGGTGGTAGCAAGGCAGGTGGGTGGGAGGACAGCGTGGGCGTGCCTGGGGTGGTAGCAAGGCAGGTGGGTGGGAGAACAGCGTGGGCGTGCCTGGGGTGGTAGCAAGGCAGGTGGGTGGGAGGACAGCGTGGGCGTGTCTGGGGTGGTAGCAAGGCAGGTGGGTGGGAGGACAGCGTGGGCGTGCCTGAGGTGGTAGCAAGGCAGGTGGGTTGGAGGACAGCGTGGGCGTGTCTGGGGTGGTAGCAAGGTAGGCGGGTGGGAGGACAGCGTGGGCGTGTCTGGGGTGGTAGCAAGGCAGGTGGGTGGGAGGACAGCGTGGGCGTGTCTGGGTTGGTAGCAAGGCAGGTGGGTGGGAGGACAGCGTGGGCGTGTCTGGGTTAGTAGCAAGGCAGGTGGGTGGGAGGACAGCGTTGGCGTGTCTGGGGTGGTAGCAAGGCAGGTGGGTGGGAAGACAGCGTGGGCGTGTCTGGGTTAGTAGCAAGGCAGGTGGGTGGGAAGACAGCGTTGGCGTGTCTGGGGTGGTAGCAAGGCAGGTGGGTGGGAAGACACCGTTGGCGTGTCTGGGGTGGTAGCAAGGCAGGTGGGTGGGAAGACAGCGTGGGCGTGTCTGGGGTGGTAGCAAGGCAGATGGGTGGGAAGACAGCGTTGGTGTGTCTGGGGTGGTAGCAAGGCAGGTGGGTGGGAAGACAGCGTTGGCGTATCTGGGGTGGTAGCAAGGCAGGTGGGTGGGAAGACAGCGTGGGCGTGTCTGGGGTGGTAGCAAGGCAGGTGGGTGGGAGGACAGCGTGGGCATGTCTGGGGTGGTAGCAAGGCAGGTGGGTGGGAGGACAGCGTGGGCGTGTCTGAGGTGGTAGCAAGGCAGGTGGGTGGGAAGACAGCGTGGGCGTGTCTGGGATGGTAGCAAGGCAGGTGGGTGGGAAGACAGCGTTGGCGTGTCTCGGATGGTAGCAAGGCAGGTGGGTGGGAAGACAGCGTTGGCGTGTCTGGGGTGGTAGCAAGGCAGGTGGGTGGGAGGACAGCGTTGGCGTATCTGGGGTGGTAGCAAGGCAGGTGGGTGGGAAGACAGCGTGGGCGTGTCTGGGATGGTAGCAAGGCAGGTGGGTGGGAAGACAGCGTTGGCGTGTCTGGGATGGTAGCAAGGCAGGTGGGTGGGAAGACAGCGTTCGCGTGTCTGGGGTGGTAGCAAGGCAGGTGGGTGGGAGGACAGCGTGGGCGTGTCTGAGGTGGTAGCAAGGCAGGTGGGTGGGAAGACAGCGTGGGCGTGTCTGGGATGGTAGCAAGGCAGGTGGGTGGGAAGACAGCGTTGGCGTGTCTGGGGTGGTAGCAAGGCAGGTGGGTGGGAGGACAGCGTGGGCGTGTCTGGGATGGTAGCAAGGCAGGTGGGTGGGAAGACAGCGTTGGCGTGTCTGGGATGGTAGCAAGGCAGGTGGGTGGGAAAACAGCGTGGGCGTGTCTGGGGTGGTAGCAAGGCAGGTGGGTGGGAAGACAGCGTGGGCGTGTCTGGGGTGGTAGCAAGGCAGGTGGGTGGGAAGACAGCGTGGGCGTGTCTGGGGTGGTAGCAAGGCATGTGGATGGGAAGACAGCGTGGGCGTGTCTGGGGTGGTAGCAAGGCAGGGGGGTGGGAAGACAGCGTGGGCGTGTCTGGGGTGGTAGCAAGGCAGGTGGGTGGGAAGACAGCGTGGGCGTGTCTGGGGTGGTAGCAAGGCAGGTGGGTGGGAAGACAGCGTGGGCGTGTCTGGGGTGGTAGCAAGGCAGGTGCGTGGGAAGACAGCGTGGGCGTGTCTGGGGTGGTAGCAAGGCAGGTGGGTGGGAAGACAGCGTGGGCGTGTCTGGGGTGGTAGCAAGGCAGGGGGTTGGGAAGACAGCGTGGGCGTGTCTGGGGTGGTAGCAAGGCAGGTGGGTGGGAAGACAGCGTGGGCGTGTTTGGGGTGGTAGCAAGGCAGGTGGGTGGGAAGACAGCGTGGGCGTGTCTAGGGTGGTAGCAAGGCAGGTGGGTGGGAAGACAGCGTGGGCGTGTCTGGGGTGGTAGCAAGGCAGGTGGGTGGGAAGACAGCGTGGGCGTGTCTGGGGTGGTAGCAAGGCAGGGGGGTGGGAAGACAGCGTGGGCGTGTCTGGGGTGGTAGCAAGCCAGGTGGGTGGGAAGACAGCGTGGGCGTGTCTGGGGTGGTAGCAAGGCAGGTGGGTGGGAAGACAGCGTGCGCGTGTCTGGGGTGGTAGCAAGGCAGGGGGGTGGGAAGACAGCGTGGGCGTGTCTGGGGTGGTAGCAAGGCAGGGGGGTGGGAAGACAGCGTGGGCGTGTCTGGGGTGGTAGCAAGGCAGGGGGGTGGGAAGACAGCGTGGGCGTGTCTGGGGTGGTAGCAAGCCAGGGGGGTGGGAAGACAGTGTGGGCGTGTCTGGGGTGGTAGCAAGGCAGGGGGGTGGGAAGACAGCGTGGGCGTGTCTGGGGTGGTAGCAAGGCAGGTGGGTGGGAAGACAGCGTGGGCGTGTCTGGGGTGGTAGCAAGGCAGGGGGGTAGGAAGACAGCGTGGGCGAGCCTGGGGTGGTAGCAAGGCAGGGGGGTGGGAAGACAGCGTGGGCGTGTCTGAGGTGGTAGCAAGGCAGGTGGGTGGGAAGACAGCGTGGGCGTGTCTGAGGTGGTAGCAAGGCAGGTGGGTGGGAAGACAGCGTGGGCGTGTCTGGGGTGGTAGCAAGGCAGGTGGGTGGGAAGACAGCGTGGGCGTGTCTGAGGTGGTAGCAAGGCATGTGGGTGGGAAGACAGCGTGGGCGTGTCTGGGGTGGTAGCAAGGCAGGGGGGTGGGAAGACAGCGTGGGCGTGTCTGAGGTGGTAGCAAGGCAGGTGGGTGGGAAGACAGCGTGGGCGTGTCTGGGGTGGTAGCAAGGCAGGTGGGTGGGAAGACAGCGTGGGCGTGTCTGAGGTGGTAGCAAGGCAGGTGGGTGGGAAGACAGCGTGGGCGTGTCTGGGGTGGTAGCAAGGCAGGTGGGTGGAAAGACAGCGTGGGCGTGTCTGGGGTGGTAGCAAGGCAGGTGGGTGGGAAGACAGCGTGGGCGTGTCTGGGGTGGTAGCAAGGCAGGTGGGTGGGAAGACAGCGTGGGCGTGTCTGAGGTGGTAGCAAGGCAGGTGGGTGGGAAGACAGCGTGGGCGTGTCTGGGGTGGTAGCAAGGCAGGTGGGTGGGAAGACAGCGTGGGCGTGTCTGAGGTGGTAGCAAGGCAGGGGGGTGGGAAGACAGCGTGGGCGTGTCTGAGGTGGTAGCAAGGCAGGTGGGTGGGAAGACAGCGTGGGCGTGTCTGAGGTGGTAGCAAGGCAGGTGGGTGGGAAGACAGCGTGGGCGTGTCTGGGGTGGTAGCAAGGCAGGTGGGTGGGAAGACAGCGTGGGCGTGTCTGAGGTGGTAGCAAGGCAGGTGGGTGGGAAGACAGCGTGGGCGTGTCTGAGGTGGTAGCAAGGCAGGTGGGTGGGAAGACAGCGTGGGCGTGTCTGAGGTGGTAGCAAGGCAGGTGGGTGGGAAGACAGCGTGGGCGTGTCTGAGGTGGTAGCAAGGCAGGTGGGTGGGAAGACAGCGTGGGCGTGTCTGAGGTGGTAGCAAGGCAGGTGGGTGGGAAGACAGCGTGGGCGTGTCTGGGGTGGTAGCAAGGCAGGTGGGTGGGAAGACAGCGTGGGCGTGTCTGGGGTGGTAGCAAGGCAGGTGGGTGGGAAGACAGCGTGGGCGTGTCTGGGGTGGTAGCAAGGCAGGTGGGTGGGAAGACAGCGTGGGCGTGTCTGGGGTGGTAGCAAGGCAGGTGGGTGGGAAGACAGCGTGGGCGAGTCTGGGTGGTAGCAAGGCAGGTGGGTGGGAAGACAGCGTGGGCGTGTCTGGGGTGGTAGCAAGGCAGGTGGGTGGGAAGACAGCGTGGGCGTGTCTGGGGTGGTAGCAAGGCAGGTGGGTGGGAAGACAGCGTGGGCGTGTCTGGGGTGGTAGCAAGGCAGGTGGGTGGGAAGACAGCGTGGGCGTGTCTGGGGTGGTAGCAAGGCAGGTGGGTGGGAAGACAGCGTGGGCGTGTCTGGGGTGGTAGCAAGGCAGGTGGGTGGGAAGACAGCGTGGGCGTGTCTCGGGTGGTAGCAAGGCAGGTGGGTGGGAAGACAGCGTGGGCGTGCCTGGGGTGGTAGCAAGGCAGGTGGGTGGGAAGACAGCGTGGGCGTGTCTGGGGTGGTAGCAAGGCAGGTGGGTGGGAAGACAGCGTGGGCGTGTCTGGGGTGGTAGCAAGGCAGGTGGGTGGGAAGAGAGCGTGGGCGTGTCTGGAGGTGGTAGCAAGGCAGGTGGGTGGGAAGACAGCGTGGGCGTGTCTGAGGTGGTAGCAAGGCAGGTGGGTGGGAAGACAGCGTGGGCGTGTCTGAGGTGGTAGCAAGGCAGGTGGGTGGGAAGACAGCGTGGGCGTGTCTGGGGTGGTAGCAAGGCAGGTGGGTGGGAAGACAGCGTGGGCGTGTCTGGGGTGGTAGCAAGGCAGGTGGGTGGGAAGACAGCGTGGGCGTGTCTGGGGTGGTAGCAAGGCAGGTGGGTGGGAAGACAGCGTGGGCGTGTCTGAGGTGGTAGCAAGGCAGGTGGGTGGGAAGACAGCGTGGGCGTGTCTGAGGTGGTAGCAAGGCAGGTGGGTGGGAAGACAGCGTGGGCGTGTCTGAGGTGGTAGCAAGGCAGGTGGGTGGGAAGACAGCGTGGGCGTGTCTGAGGTGGTAGCAAGGCAGGTGGGTGGGAAGACAGCGTGGGCGTGTCTGAGGTGGTAGCAAGGCAGGTGGGTGGGAAGACAGCGTGGGCGTGTCTGGGGTGGTAGCAAGGCAGGTGGGTGGGAAGACAGCGTGGGCGTGTCTGGGGTGGTAGCAAGGCAGGTGGGTGGGAAGACAGCGTGGGCGTGTCTGGGGTGGTAGCAAGGCAGGTGGGTGGGAAGACAGCGTGGGCGTGTCTGGGGTGGTAGCAAGGCAGGTGGGTGGGAAGACAGCGTGGGCGTGTCTGAGGTGGTAGCAAGGCAGGTGGGTGGGAAGACAGCGTGGGCGTGTCTGGGGTGGTAGCAAGGCAGGTGGGTGGGAAGACAGCGTGGGCGTGTCTGGGGTGGTAGCAAGGCAGGTGGGTGGGAAGACAGCGTGGGCGTGTCTGGGGTGGTAGCAAGGCAGGTGGGTGGGAAGACAGCGTGGGCGTGTCTGGGGTGGTAGCAAGGCAGGTGGGTGGGAAGACAGCGTGGGCGTGTCTGGGGTGGTAGCAAGGCAGGTGGGTGGGAAGACAGCGTGGGCGTGTCTGAGGTGGTAGCAAGGCAGGTGGGTGGGAAGACAGCGTGGGCGTGTCTGGGGTGGTAGCAAGGCAGGTGGGTGGGAAGACAGCGTGGGCGTGTCTGGGGTGGTAGCAAGGCAGGTGGGTGGGAAGACAGCGTGGGCGTGTCTGGGGTGGTAGCAAGGCAGGTGGGTGGGAAGACAGCGTGGGCGTGTCTGGGGTGGTAGCAAGGCAGGTGGGTGGGAAGACAGCGTGGGCGTGTCTGGGGTGGTAGCAAGGCAGGTGGGTGGGAAGACAGCGTGGGCGTGTCTGCAGGTGGGTGGTAGCACGGCAGGTGGGTGGGAAGACAGCGTGGGCGTGTCTGGGGTGGTAGCAAGGCAGGTGGGTGGGAAGACAGCGTGGGCGTGTCTGGGGTGGTAGCAAGGCAGGTGGGTGGGAAGACAGCGTGGGCGTGTCTGGGGTGGTAGCAAGGCAGGTGGGTGGGAAGACAGCGTGGGCGTGTCTGGGGTGGTAGCAAGGCAGGTGGGTGGGAAGACAGCGTGGGCGTGTCTGGGGTGGTAGCAAGGCAGGTGGGTGGGAAGACAGCGTGGGCGTGTCTGGGTGGTTGCAAGGCTGGTGGGTGGGAAGACCGCGTGGGCGTGTCTGGGGTGGTAGCAAGGCAGGTGGGTGGGAAGACAGCGTGGGCGTGTCTGGGGTGGTAGCAAGGCAGGTGGGTGGGAAGACAGCGTGGGCGTGTCTGGGGTGGTAGCAAGGCAGGTGGGTGGGAAGACAGTGTGGGCGTGTCTGGGGTGGTAGCAAGGCAGGTGGGTGGGAAGACAGCGTGGGCGTGTCTGGGGTGGTAGCAAGGCAGGTGGGTGGGAAGACAGCGTGGGCGTGTCTGGGGTGGTAGCAAGGCAGGTGGGTGGGAAGACAGCGTGGGCGTGTCTGGGGTGGTAGCAAGGCAGGTGGGTGGGAAGACAGCGTGGGCGTGTCTGGGGTGGTAGCAAGGCAGGTGGGTGGGAAGACAGCGTGGGCGTGTCTGGGGTGGTAGCAAGGCAGGTGGGTGGGAAGACAGCGTGGGCGTGTCTGGGGTGGTAGCAAGGCAGGTGGGTGGGAAGACAGCGTGGGCGTGTCTGGGGTGGTAGCAAGGCAGGTGGGTGGGAAGACAGCGTGGGCGTGTCTGGGGTGGTAGCAAGGCAGGTGGGTGGGAAGACAGCGTGGGCGTGTCTGGGGTGGTAGCAAGGCAGGTGGGTGGGAAGACAGCGTGGGCGTGTCTGGGGTGGTAGCAAGGCAGGTGGGTGGGAAGACAGCGTGGGCGTGTCTGGGGTGGTAGCAAGGCAGGTGGGTGGGAAGACAGCGTGGGCGTGTCTGGGGTGGTAGCAAGGCAGGTGGGTGGGAAGACAGCGTGGGCGTGTCTGGGGTGGTAGCAAGGCAGGTGGGTGGGAAGACAGCGTGGGCGTGTCTGGGGTGGTAGCAAGGCAGGTGGGTGGGAAGACAGCGTGGGCGTGTCTGGGGTGGTAGCAAGGCAGGTGGGTGGGAAGACAGCGTGGGCGTGTCTGGGGTGGTAGCAAGGCAGGTGGGTGGGAAGACAGCGTGGGCGTGTCTGGGGTGGTAGCAAGGCAGGTGGGTGGGAAGACAGCGTGGGCGTGTCTGGGGTGGTAGCAAGGCAGGTGGGTGGGAAGACAGCGTGGGCGTGTCTGGGGTGGTAGCAAGGCAGGTGGGTGGGAAGACAGCGTGGGCGTGTCTGGGGTGGTAGCAAGGCAGGTGGGTGGGAAGACAGCGTGGGCGTGTCTGGGGTGGTAGCAAGGCAGGTGGGTGGGAAGACAGCGTGGGCGTGACTGGGGTGGTAGCAAGGCAGGTGGGTGGGAAGACAGCGTGGGCGTGTCTGGGGTGGTAGCAAGGCAGGTGGGTGGGAAGACAGCGTGGGCGTGTCTGGGGTGGTAGCAAGGCAGGTGGGTGGGAAGACAGCGTGGGCGTGCCTGGGGTGGTAGCAAGGCAGGTGGGTGGGAAGACAGCGTGGGCGTGTCTGGGGTGGTAGCAAGGCAGGTGGGTGGGAAGACAGCGTGGGCGTGTCTGGGGTGGTAGCAAGGCAGGTGGGTGGGAAGACAGCGTGGGCGTGTCTGGGGTGGTAGCAAGGCAGGTGGGTGGGAAGACAGCGTGGGCGTGTCTGGGGTGGTAGCAAGGCAGGTGGGTGGGAAGACAGCGTGGGCGTGTCTGGGGTGGTAGCAAGGCAGGTGGGTGGGAAGACAGCGTGGGCGTGTCTGAGGTGGTAGCAAGGCAGGTGGGTGGGAAGACAGCGTGGGCGTGTCTGGGGTGGTAGCAAGGCAGGTGGGTGGGAAGACAGCGTGGGCGTGTCTGGGGTGGTAGCAAGGCAGGTGGGTGGGAAGACAGCGTGGGCGTGTCTGGGGTGGTAGCAAGGCAGGTGGGTGGGAAGACAGCGTGGGCGTGTCTGGGGTGGTAGCAAGGCAGGTGGGTGGGAAGACAGCGTGGGCGTGTCTGGGGTGGTAGCAAGGCAGGTGGGTGGGAAGACAGCGTGGGCGTGTCTGGGGTGGTAGCAAGGCAGGTGGGTGGGAAGACAGCGTGGGCGTGTCTGGGGTGGTAGCAAGGCAGGTGGGTGGGAAGACAGCGTGGGCGTGTCTGGGGTGGTAGCAAGGCAGGTGGGTGGGAAGACAGCGTGGGCGTGTCTGGGGTGGTAGCAAGGCAGGTGGGTGGGAAGACAGCGTGGGCGTGTCTGGGGTGGTAGCAAGGCAGGTGGGTGGGAAGACAGCGTGGGCGTGTCTGGGGTGGTAGCAAGGCAGGTGGGTGGGAAGACAGCGTGGGCGTGTCTGGGGTGGTAGCAAGGCAGGTGGGTGGGAAGACAGCGTGGGCGTGTCTGGGGTGGTAGCACGGCAGGTGGGTGGGAAGACAGCGTGGGCGTGTCTGGGGTGGTAGCAAGGCAGGTGGGTGGGAAGACAGCGTGGGCGTGTCTGGGGTGGTAGCAAGGCAGGTGGGTGGGAAGACAGCGTGGGCGTGTCTGGGGTGGTAGCAAGGCAGGTGGGTGGGAAGACAGCGTGGGCGTGTCTGGGGTGGTAGCAAGGCAGGTGGGTGGGAAGACAGCGTGGGCGTGTCTGGGGTGGTAGCAAGGCAGGTGGGTGGGAAGACAGCGTGGGCGTGTCTGGGGTGGTAGCAAGGCAGGTGGGTGGGAAGACAGCGTGGGCGTGTCTGGGGTGGTCGCAAGGCAGGTGGGTGGGAAGACAGCGTGGGCGTGTCTGGGGTGGTAGCAAGGCAGGTGGGTGGGAAGACAGCGTGGGCGTGTCTGGGGTGGTAGCAAGGCAGGTGGGTGGGAAGACAGCGTGGGCGTGTCTGGGGTGGTAGCAAGGCAGGTGGGTGGGAAGACAGCGTGGGCGTGTCTGGGGTGGTAGCAAGGCAGGTGGGTGGGAAGACAGCGTGGGCGTGTCTGGGGTGGTAGCAAGGCAGGTGGGTGGGAAGACAGCGTGGGCGTGTCTGGGGTGGTAGCAAGGCAGGTGGGTGGGAAGACAGCGTGGGCGTGTCTGGGGTGGTAGCAAGGCAGGTGGGTGGGAAGACAGCGTGGGCGTGTCTGAGGTGGTAGCAAGGCAGGTGGGTGGGAAGACAGCGTGGGCGTGTCTGAGGTGGTAGCAAGGCAGGTGGGTGGGAAGACAGCGTGGGCGTGTCTGGGGTGGTAGCAAGGCAGGTGGGTGGGAAGACAGCGTGGGCGTGTCTGAGGTGGTAGCAAGGCAGGTGGGTGGGAAGACAGCGTGGGCGTGTCTGGGGTGGTAGCAAGGCAGGTGGGTGGGAAGACAGCGTGGGCGTGTCTGGGGTGGTAGCAAGGCAGGTGGGTGGGAAGACAGCGTGGGCGTGTCTGGGGTGGTAGCAAGGCAGGTGGGTGGGAAGACAGCGTGGGCGTGTCTGGGGTGGTAGCAAGGCAGGTGGGTGGGAAGACAGCGTGGGCGTGTCTGAGGTGGTAGCAAGGCAGGTGGGTGGGAAGACAGCGTGGGCGTGTCTGGGGTGGTAGCAAGGCAGGTGGGTGGGAAGACAGCGTGGGCGTGTCTGGGGTGGTAGCAAGGCAGGTGGGTGGGAAGACAGCGTGGGCGTGTCTGGGGTGGTAGCAAGGCAGGTGGGTGGGAAGACAGCGTGGGCGTGTCTGGGGTGGTAGCAAGGCAGGTGGGTGGGAAGACAGCGTGGGCGTGTCTGAGGTGGTAGCAAGGCAGGTGGGTGGGAAGACAGCGTGGGCGTGTCTGAGGTGGTAGCAAGGCAGGTGGGTGGGAAGACAGCGTGGGCGTGTCTGGGGTGGTAGCAAGGCAGGTGGGTGGGAAGACAGCGTGGGCGTGTCTGGGGTGGTAGCAAGGCAGGTGGGTGGGAAGACAGCGTGGGCGTGTCTGGGGTGGTAGCAAGGCAGGTGGGTGGGAAGACAGCGTGGGCGTGTCTGAGGTGGTAGCAAGGCAGGTGGGTGGGAAGACAGCGTGGGCGTGTCTGAGGTGGTAGCAAGGCAGGTGGGTGGGAAGACAGCGTGGGCGTGTCTGAGGTGGTAGCAAGGCAGGTGGGTGGGAAGACAGCGTGGGCGTGTCTGGGGTGGTAGCAAGGCAGGTGGGTGGGAAGACAGCGTGGGCGTGTCTGGGGTGGTAGCAAGGCAGGTGGGTGGGAAGACAGCGTGGGCGTGTCTGGGGTGGTAGCAAGGCAGGTGGGTGGGAAGACAGCGTGGGCGTGTCTGGGGTGGTAGCAAGGCAGGTGGGTGGGAAGACAGCGTGGGCGTGTCTGGGGTGGTAGCAAGGCAGGTGGGTGGGAAGACAGCGTGGGCGTGTCTGGGGTGGTAGCAAGGCAGGTGGGTGGGAAGACAGCGTGGGCGTGTCTGGGGTGGTAGCAAGGCAGGTGGGTGGGAAGACAGCGTGGGCGTGTCTGGGGTGGTAGCAAGGCAGGTGGGTGGGAAGACAGCGTGGGCGTGTCTGGGGTGGTAGCAAGGCAGGTGGGTGGGAAGACAGCGTGGGCGTGTCTGGGGTGGTAGCAAGGCAGGTGGGTGGGAAGACAGCGTGGGCGTGTCTGGGGTGGTAGCAAGGCAGGTGGGTGGGAAGACAGCGTGGGCGTGTCTGAGGTGGTAGCAAGGCAGGTGGGTGGGAAGACAGCGTGGGCGTGTCTGAGGTGGTAGCAAGGCAGGTGGGTGGGAAGACAGCGTGGGCGTGTCTGGGGTGGTAGCAAGGCAGGTGGGTGGGAAGACAGCGTGGGCGTGTCTGGGGTGGTAGCAAGGCAGGTGGGTGGGAAGACAGCGTGGGCGTGTCTGGGGTGGTAGCAAGGCAGGTGGGTGGGAAGACAGCGTGGGCGTGTCTGGGGTGGTAGCAAGGCAGGTGGGTGGGAAGACAGCGTGGGCGTGTCTGGGGTGGTAGCAAGGCAGGTGGGTGGGAAGACAGCGTGGGCGTGTCTGGGGTGGTAGCAAGGCAGGTGGGTGGGAAGACAGCGTGGGCGTGTCTGGGGTGGTAGCAAGGCAGGTGGGTGGGAAGACAGCGTGGGCGTGTCTGGGGTGGTAGCAAGGCAGGTGGGTGGGAAGACAGCGTGGGCGTGTCTGGGGTGGTAGCAAGGCAGGTGGGTGGGAAGACAGCGTGGGCGTGTCTGGGGTGGTAGCAAGGCAGGTGGGTGGGAAGACAGCGTGGGCGTGTCTGGGGTGGTAGCAAGGCAGGTGGGTGGGAAGACAGCGTGGGCGTGTCTGGGGTGGTAGCAAGGCAGGTGGGTGGGAAGACAGCGTGGGCGTGTCTGGGGTGGTAGCAAGGCAGGTGGGTGGGAAGACAGCGTGGGCGTGCCTGGGGTGGTAGCAAGGCAGGTGGGTGGGAAGACAGCGTGGGCGTGTCTGGGGTGGTAGCAAGGCAGGTGGGTGGGAAGACAGCGTGGGCGTGTCTGGGGTGGTAGCAAGGCAGGTGGGTGGGAAGACAGCGTGGGCGTGTCTGGGGTGGTAGCAAGGCAGGTGGGTGGGAAGACAGCGTGGGCGTGCCTGGGGTGGTAGCAAGGCAGGTGGGTGGGAAGACAGCGTGGGCGTGTCTGGGGTGGTAGCAAGGCAGGTGGGTGGGAAGACAGCGTGGGCGTGTCTGGGGTGGTAGCAAGGCAGGTGGGTGGGAAGACAGCGTGGGCGTGTCTGGGGTGGTAGCAAGGCAGGTGGGTGGGAAGACAGCGTGGGCGTGTCTGGGGTGGTAGCAAGGCAGGTGGGTGGGAAGACAGCGTGGGCGTGTCTGGGGTGGTAGCAAGGCAGGTGGGTGGGAAGACAGCGTGGGCGTGCCTGGGGTGGTAGCAAGGCAGGTGGGTGGGAAGACAGCGTGGGCGTGTCTGGGGTGGTAGCAAGGCAGGTGGGTGGGAAGACAGCGTGGGCGTGTCTGGGGTGGTAGCAAGGCAGGTGGGTGGGAAGACAGCGTGGGCGTGTCTGGGGTGGTAGCAAGGCAGGTGGGTGGGAAGACAGCGTGGGCGTGTCTGGGGTGGTAGCAAGGCAGGTGGGTGGGAAGACAGCGTGGGCGTGTCTGGGGTGGTAGCAAGGCAGGTGGGTGGGAAGACAGCGTGGGCGTGTCTGGGGTGGTAGCAAGGCAGGTGGGTGGGAAGACAGCGTGGGCGTGTCTGGGGTGGTAGCAAGGCAGGTGGGTGGGAAGACAGCGTGGGCGTGTCTGGGGTGGTAGCAAGGCAGGTGGGTGGGAAGACAGCGTGGGCGTGTCTGGGGTGGTAGCAAGGCAGGTGGGTGGGAAGACAGCGTGGGCGTGTCTGGGGTGGTAGCAAGGCAGGTGGGTGGGAAGACAGCGTGGGCGTGTCTGGGGTGGTAGCAAGGCAGGTGGGTGGGAAGACAGCGTGGGCGTGTCTGGGGTGGTAGCAAGGCAGGTGGGTGGGAAGACAGCGTGGGCGTGTCTGGGGTGGTAGCAAGGCAGGGGGGTGGGAAGACAGCGTGGGCGTGTCTGGGGTGGTAGCAAGGCAGGTGGGTGGGAAGACAGCGTGGGCGTGTCTGGGGTGGTAGCAAGGCAGGTGGGTGGGAAGACAGCGTGGGCGTGTCTGGGGTGGTAGCAAGGCAGGTGGGTGGGAAGACAGCGTGGGCGTGTCTGGGGTGGTAGCAAGGCAGGTGGGTGGGAAGACAGCGTGGGCGTGTCTGGGGTGGTAGCAAGGCAGGTGGGTGGGAAGACAGCGTGGGCGTGTCTGGGGTGGTAGCAAGGCAGGTGGGTGGGAAGACAGCGTGGGCGTGTCTGGGGTGGTAGCAAGGCAGGTGGGTGGGAAGACAGCGTGGGCGTGTCTGGGGTGGTAGCAAGGCAGGTGGGTGGGAAGACAGCGTGGGCGTGTCTGGGGTGGTAGCAAGGCAGGTGGGTGGGAAGACAGCGTGGGCGTGTCTGGGGTGGTAGCAAGGCAGGTGGGTGGGAAGACAGCGTGGGCGTGTCTGGGGTGGTAGCAAGGCAGGTGGGTGGGAAGACAGCGTGGGCGTGTCTGAGGTGGTAGCAAGGCAGGTGGGTGGGAAGACAGCGTGGGCGTGTCTGGGGTGGTAGCAAGGCAGGTGGGTGGGAAGACAGCGTGGGCGTGTCTGGGGTGGTAGCAAGGCAGGTGGGTGGGAAGACAGCGTGGGCGTGTCTGGGGTGGTAGCAAGGCAGGTGGGTGGGAAGACAGCGTGGGCGTGTCTGAGGTGGTAGCAAGGCAGGTGGGTGGGAAGACAGCGTGGGCGTGTCTGAGGTGGTAGCAAGGCAGGTGGGTGGGAAGACAGCGTGGGCGTGTCTGGGGTGGTAGCAAGGCAGGTGGGTGGGAAGACAGCGTGGGCGTGTCTGAGGTGGTAGCAAGGCAGGTGGGTGGGAAGACAGCGTGGGCGTGTCTGAGGTGGTAGCAAGGCAGGTGGGTGGGAAGACAGCGTGGGCGTGTCTGAGGTGGTAGCAAGGCAGGTGGGTGGGAAGACAGCGTGGGCGTGTCTGAGGTGGTAGCAAGGCAGGTGGGTGGGAAGACAGCGTGGGCGTGTCTGGGGTGGTAGCAAGGCAGGTGGGTGGGAAGACAGCGTGGGCGTGTCTGGGGTGGTAGCAAGGCAGGTGGGTGGGAAGACAGCGTGGGCGTGTCTGAGGTGGTAGCAAGGCAGGTGGGTGGGAAGACAGCGTGGGCGTGTCTGAGGTGGTAGCAAGGCAGGTGGGTGGGAAGACAGCGTGGGCGTGTCTGAGGTGGTAGCAAGGCAGGTGGGTGGGAAGACAGCGTGGGCGTGTCTGAGGTGGTAGCAAGGCAGGTGGGTGGGAAGACAGCGTGGGCGTGTCTGAGGTGGTAGCAAGGCAGGTGGGTGGGAAGACAGCGTGGGCGTGTCTGAGGTGGTAGCAAGGCAGGTGGGTGGGAAGACAGCGTGGGCGTGTCTGAGGTGGTAGCAAGGCAGGTGGGTGGGAAGACAGCGTGGGCGTGTCTGGGGTGGTAGCAAGGCAGGTGGGTGGGAAGACAGCGTGGGCGTGTCTGGGGTGGTAGCAAGGCAGGTGGGTGGGAAGACAGCGTGGGCGTGTCTGAGGTGGTAGCAAGGCAGGTGGGTGGGAAGACAGCGTGGGCGTGTCTGAGGTGGTAGCAAGGCAGGTGGGTGGGAAGACAGCGTGGGCGTGTCTGAGGTGGTAGCAAGGCAGGTGGGTGGGAAGACAGCGTGGGCGTGTCTGAGGTGGTAGCAAGGCAGGTGGGTGGGAAGACAGCGTGGGCGTGTCTGGGGTGGTAGCAAGGCAGGTGGGTGGGAAGACAGCGTGGGCGTGTCTGGGGTGGTAGCAAGGCAGGTGGGTGGGAAGACAGCGTGGGCGTGTCTGAGGTGGGAAGGTCATAACATAATGTTAATAATTATCATCTTATTAATGAAGCAGCAAATGTGGATGCTGCTGCTGTTAGTCATGCTGTTATTGGTGGTGGTGGTACTGGTGGTACTACTAGTACTACTGCTGCTGCTGCTGCTGGTCTTACCTCATCACCTCCACAACCAGTTCTCTGTACTGGCCTCTTAACTTGTATATGACTAGCACCAGTCCCTTAACTATCTTCCTGTGTGACGGAGCATGACACGGAAACAAAACTAGCTTTTTACTTAATATTTTTTACATATTTTAGTCAGGCTATTCACTTCCCAGGAGCAAAACGTAGCCTAAATAAATGTCCAAGCCTTGTTATTGTTCCTACAATATATCAGACGGGAGAGAGTTGCCCGTTTCCGTTTCCACATTGTAGCTATCAGTAAGTTAGGGAAGCCAGTGCACTACCGATATATCTGAGCTTGGAGAACAGAAGACACAAGTGAAAATCAGAGGCGCTCTCACTGCCATTCTGATCTACTTACTGTTAAGCCCTCAATATGGGTGTAGCAAAGCTACTACAATCGCAGGGCAGGTAACGCCAACAGTGACGATGCTAACTGACCATCAGACATTATCAAGCTGTGAAGGTAAGGTCAAGAAAGACCAGACGCATCATCCGGACAGTATTCCAGAAAGATGTGGATATCACCAAGTGGAATATTAATAGCACAGAAGTGAAAGCAACGCCTCCGTGTGAACTGGCTAAGTATTATATTTAACATGCGCTATAAACGAGTTCCAGGGATTTATAGCCAAGCTGCTGGAAGATTTCAGAAATGCATGAGTGGATAGATAAATTATCAAACGAATGACTGGACAGACTGACAGATGGAGGGATGAACTGACGGATGGAGAGTTTGGATGACTTGAAGGATTGATGGATGAATGGACTGACGGACATGGTTGGGTTTGGAAAGTTTTCCTACTCCCGCAGCCAGGCTTGTCTGGTGCTTGCATGGTAAACCAGGCCGTTGTTATTGGCGGCTTGCTAATCCACAAGCGTGGTGGTGAACCATCAGCAGTGCAACCCTTGTGGCGTTGTGTATTGCTGGCAGAAAAGGGATAACGTTCCAAGCTGCAGACGTACTGATATGTAAAGGCGAAGTGAAGAAGTCCAGCCTCCAGACTTAGTGCTGTGTGGAGGTGAGGTGAAAAGTCCAGCCTCCAGACTTAGTGCTGTGTGGAGGTGAGGTGAAGAAGTCCAGCCTCCAGACTTAGTGCTGTGTGGAGGTGAGGTGAAGAAGTCCAGCCTCCAGACTTAGTGCTGTGTGGAGGTGAGGTGAAGAAGTCCAGCCTCCAGACTTAGTGCTGTGTGGAGGTGAGGTGAAGAAGTCCAGCCTCCAGACTTAGTGCTGTGTGGAGGTGAGGTGAAAAGTCCAGCCTCCAGACTAAGTGCTGTGTGGAGGTGAGGTGAAGAAGTCCAGCCTCCAGACTTAGTGCTGTGTGGAGGTGAAGGAATAAGAGGTTCCAGGAGCTACACTAATGCTGGTATATAACTTCTTATTTACAAGTAGAGCAACACGTAAGAATCAGTCTCTTATATGACATAGAGACGTGTGTAGCCACTGAAGGAAGATGGAGACTTCAGACTAAGGTGGTGTGTGTAGCCACTGAAGGGAGATGTAGACTTCAGACTAAGGTGGTGTGTGTAGCCACTTCAGCACCCAGTGTTCCGCCCTCTGCCCACCCTTCCACTCTTCCCGGAAGTTCTCACTCCTTCCTCTCTCCATCATTCTCCTGCTGTTGCTGCTGCTGCTACTGCTGCTGCTGCTGCTGCTGTTACTGCTGCTGCTGCTATTACTGTTGTTGTTGCTGCTGCTGTTGTTACTGTTACTGCTGCTGCTCCCACCGCGCCAACCTCCTACTCCTTATACTTTCCTTAATCATTTAGGATTCCGTCCTCTCTTCACTGATATTCCTTCCCTCTCAACCAGACCTTGACTCTTTTCCTTCTTTTTAACAATCACTCCCTCTCTCCTTAAAACTCTCCTTCGCTCTATCCCTGAAACTCTTTCCCTACATTCCTTTCTATCTTCTACCCTCACTGTCATAGACTCTCTCCCTCTCGTCTTGCTACTGCGTTCCACCCTGCTAACGTTTCCCCCTACCCTGCAAACGTTTCCTCTCACTCTTCTAACGTTTTTTCTCACTCTGCTAACGTACGTCTCATTTCACCCTACTAACGTCCCCTTCCATCCTACCAACGTTTCCTCCCACGCTGTTAACGTCCCCTCCTACCCTACTAACGTTTCCTCCCACGCTGTTAACGTCCCCTCCTACCCTACTAACGTTTCTTCCCACGATGCTTCTGAGACTCACACTAACAAACACCATCATACATGGCAGTATTTATTAAGGCAGTTTATTATTCATTAAAGATGAGTGACAAGAGGGAGATTATTGTTTTTATTAAGCAAAATTGTATACATTAGCGATGTTAATGGCGGCGAGCGTGGATGAGAGGGGGAAGAGGAAGGAAGAGGTGGCAGGGTAGGGAAGGGAAGGGAAGGGAAGGGAAGGGAAGGGACAGTGCTTGACCACGCGAGCATTCCCTTCTTATCACCAGCCACACCTTTGTTTCTTCCCTTCACAATAACATCTGTCTTATTGTACAAAAAAAAATAGATGCTGCCGCTGGAGGTGTTTCTGAAGTATCAAGTTTACTTAACTAGCCTCGTGCAAGTAATTCTCACTATACTGTTAAGGTACCAAGTGTGTGTGTGTGTGTGTGTGTGTGTGTGTGTGTGTGTGTGTGTGTGTGTGTGTGTGTGTGTGTGTGTGTGTGTTTATGTGTGTATGTGTGTGTGTGTATGTATGTATGTGTGTGTGTGTGTGTGTGTGTGTATGTGTGTGTGTGTGTGTGTGTGTGTGTGTGTGTGTGTGTGTGTGTGTGTGTGTATGTGTGTATGTATGTGTGTGTGTGTGTGTGTGTGTGTGTATGTGTGTATGTGTATGTGTATGTATGTGTGTATGTGTATTTGTGTGTGTGTGTGTGTGTATGTGTGTGTGTGTGTGTGTATGTGTGTATGTATGTGTATGTATGTATGTATGTATGTGTGTATGTGTATGTGTGTGTATGTGTGTGTGTGTGTGTATGTGGGTGTGTGTGTTTGTGTCTGTGTGTATGTGTGTGTGTGTGTGTATGTGTGTATGTGTGTTTGTGTGTGTGTGTGTGTGTGTGTGTGTGTGTGTATGTGTGTGTGTGTGTATGTGTGTATATATGTGTGTGTGTGTGTGTGTGTGTGTGTGTGTGTGTGTGTGTGTGTGTGTGTGTGTGTGTGTGTGTGTGTGTGTGTGTGTGTATGTGTGTATGTGTGTATGTGTGTGTGTGTGCGTGTGTGTGTGTGTGTGTATGTGTGTGTATGTGTGTGTGTGTGTGTGTGTGTGTGTGTGTGTGTGTATGTGTGTGTGTATGTGTGTGTGTGTGTGTGTGTGTGTGTGTGTGTGTGTGTGTGTGTGTGTGTGTGCATGAGTGCGTGCATGAGTGCGTGCATGAGTGCGTGCATGAGTGCGTGCATGAGTGTGTGCATGAGTGCGTGCATGAGTGCGTGCATGAGTGCGTGCATGAGTGCGTGCATGAGTGCGTGCATGAGTGCGTGCAAGCGACACCTTACATCATCACCTTCATCCTACACGTATTGCTTATGTCAGATGCACAGTGGAACCAAACATTTGCTTTGTCAGGTGAAGGAAATAAAATTTTTCAGTATAACTCTACGGAAACAGAAAAAGACAACACATGTAAGACTCACAAAGAGGGAGGCAAACGTTTACGAAAAGGCGGGTAAAAAGAATACAAACCTTCGTTACGTGAGGTTAAAGGCGAAGGTTTAAACGTTCGTGTGTAAGACGGATATCAACAAAAAAGAGGAAACGAACATTTGTTTAGTGAGTCGGATGAATGAGAGGAAAAAACGAAGAGAAGAAACGAATGTGTTGTGTGCCGAAGGAATGGCAACAAAAAACGTTTATGGTTGTGAGTCTGCTGAATGAGATGGAGTAAACGTTGGAAGTGGTGTGAAGGTCGTACGATGAATGAAGCCAACAATGACCACTGCATTAGCACAGCTGACTTTGCAAGGTGGATGCGGCACATATTAAGACACTTTCCACATCCGTCAACTACACACATCAGATATCCGCCAATGTCTGCGGCAGAAGAACTGGCTAAAACAGAGGTAAGCAAAAACTTTATTCAGCGACTCGAGTTTCATAATTTAAAAACTCTAAAGAATACATGTTTATAACACAACTATTTTCACTGATGAAGTGCGGGAGTGGGGATAAACTATCTTCATACCCACACATGAAAAACGACTAAAGAATCAGGTGATAAAACTGAAAAAAAGTGGGGAGGCTACAAGCAAAGTGACAGGGAACTATCCGTAAAAAACTCGTAGAATAAAGAACAAAAAGGCACAATACCGTGACTAGAATACACAAATAACCCGCACATAACGCACAAAGGAACTTATGACGACGTTTCGGTCCGACTTGGACCATCATAGCATAAGAGGAAACAATACACTTAAGGCCAGTGGAGGCGGACCCTATCAACGACATACAAAACACAACGAGAAACTACAAAATTGTACACAAGAAAAAGCAATGCGACCCGACATATCATTATGATACTAAAAGATGGAACAGCAGAGTGGATCATCAGCAGGATCACTACAGACACTACAGCTTCAAAATCAGGAAACAAGCCAACACTGTCCTAATATTAAAGAGAAAGACAGGAGTCACTAAATTACAGACCGGAATCAATGACATGTGTGTTATCTTAAGTTCTGCAGAAAATTGTTAGGATTAACACGGGATTAGAGGTTTTCAAAAAGAAAATCAGCACGGATTGACAACACGGATTCAGGAACGGGAAATCCTGTGTTTTACGAATCTTCCGAAGCTTAGCATTATATATATATATATATATATATATATATATATATATATATATATATATATATATAAAAAAAGAATATACAGTATATACAGTATATATACATACATAAAACACGCACACAAATGACAGTGTCTACGCAAGACACGGTAACTAACTATAGCGCCTGAGGCATGGATAGCATTCTTCACCGGCATCAAGACATCTATTCAAGGAAAGGTTCACTATAGTTATAGAGATAAAACAGAAGACAGGACCGGATAGAGTGCATTTTCTTCTTCAGTTGAAGAAAGCTTCTAATACAGAACCCAACCATAACGTAGTCCACAAAGCAGAATAACAACCAGGAGTAAAAGAGAAAGAGGTAAGTGAAGAAGAGTCTAGTGAAGGACCGGAGACGAGCAGTTAACTGTGAGGAAGGTGGTGTCAGAGTGGCCTTGCGTAGCGAGAGGGGTCAGAGTGGGCTTGCGTAACGCGTGGGGCCCTGGTGAGGAAGGTGGCGTCGGAGTGGGCTTGCGTAACAAGTGAGGTCCTGGTGAGGAAGGTGGTGTCAGAGTGGGTTTGCGTGAACGAGTGAGGTCCTGGTGAGGAAGGTGGTGTCAGAGTGAACATGTGTAAAGAGTGGGATCACTCACCAATAAGTGGCGGGTCCACTGCTGCTCATAATATACCGTATGTCAATAATCTCTCAGAAAGGAAGATAACTCCTACGCGTCTGGTTGACGATGTCAAACTGATGCAAGTGACAAGAACAAGGAATGTCAGAGACAGCAGCCAGGTAACTTGGGTAGACAAAAGAGATGGTGAGACAAGCCCCTGCTCCAGTTCAACCCAAATAAATGCATGTGAAGGCAGACGCAAGACAGAAGGAAACTGCAAGGGCTACAAAGCAAATTAACCTCCTCATCTTTGGGACCAAGTGTCCCCAGGCCTAGCCACATTCCCCGCCCTCACGGGGCTCGTAGGGAGAAGCTAGGCCTCTGGTCCGCCATCTACCCCGCCTCAAAGGGGCTCGTGGGGATGGCAGTCTTATGAGCTGCAGATGGTAGCAAGCTCAGGCATTCTTATATTAATCATTAAAACCAAAGTGAGAAGAACAACAAAATATATACTATTAAGTTAAAATAGAATACATCAAATAAAAAAGACATTCGACACATTAATAGACTTTTCCCCGAGGTTCCGACAGGAACCCCGGTTTTAAATAATTATATAAATTACAAATTACGCAGTCAAATCCCGTGGGCAAACAGTTAAAGTGTTCTACAGCCAACACACCAAACAGAAGAAGCACTTGCGACATACCTGTGACCTGTTTCGAGGGCTCTTCTACCCCCACAGGTTGTCAGGTGGCACTGCCACGCCTCTTTGTTGATTGCATGATCAGACTCTGTGCAAGTGGCCTACAGGCCCAGAGCCGCCACAACCTGGCTGAACTGGCACTTATAGGAGGAAGCTGTTGAGCTTCCAGGTATCCTTCAGGTTTCCTCCAATTTCTTGAAAACGTCTGTTTTCGTTCTCGCAATATTTCTGATATCTGTTATTAATATGTTGAAGAGCCTTGGAACACGGATGTTGACGCAGTGTTCTCTAATTGTATCCACGGAGCCCCCTCTCTTCACTGGTTTTCATTTTACACTCTTTCCTAAATCTATCACTCTGTCAAGTTGTTATATCCGTGAGAGGTTTAGAAAACAGATTCTCAAGTATCTTCCATATATATTATTAGGTATCTCTTCTTCATTCTATGGATAACAAATTCAAGTGTTTTGAAGTGTTCCCAATAGTTTAGAAGTTTTACTGGCTATGTGGGCAGTATACGACCCCTTTATGTTTTGCAGTTTTGCTACATCTCTCTTGCCTTGAAAGGCGCTATGAGCACAGAACAATATTCAACAGTGAGAACACATATGATATGAAGAATACCATCGCCGACGTTGCATCTCTGATTTTAGAGTTCTTATAATCCACTGTCATGTTATTGACCTTTGCAGCATTTCCATTATTGTATTCTCCTAATAAATCCAAAACGCAGCGCAACACCACTAGGACACAAGAAAGCCACAATATAGCCAACACAACAGCACCAACACACAAGAAAGCCACAGTATAGCCAACACACCACCAGGATAAAATACAGCCACAGTATAGCCACCACAACCTCACCAGGACTCACACGTCCCAGGATGACCCAACTCTGGTAGTCAGCAGGACATGACAACACAAAAACCCTAATTCAAGGCTATTTGTTGTTCAGCAAATTACCGGTCGTTCAGCTGTTTTCTGTCTCACTGTCTGGCTGCACCACCCACAGTATTTGCACAACACCATTAATCTCACACTCCAAGTCACCAGCAATATTTCAGACACATGCCAGTCAAAGTCTGCAAACAATGTATATAATTCAACGTGAAAAAATATGAAAGTCGAAGGAAACGTGGTGGGATTTGTATATAAGAAAACATCAGTAGTGCTTCCAAGCACCAAGGTTACGAAATTCTTGCACTTACCTGAGAGAAAAATGTAATTCTTGCAGTGTCTTCCACTTATACACCTCAATCATATCCCCCCTAATTCTACGTCTTTCTAGAGAGTGCAGTTTCAGGGCCCTTAGTCTATCCTCATAGGGAAGGTTCCTGATACATGGGATCATCTTTGTCATCCTCCTTTGTACATTTTCCAGAGAATTTATATCCATTCTGTAATACGGTGACAAAACTGTGCAGCATAATCTAAATGAGGCCTAACCAAGGATGTATGTTGAAGAACAACCTGAGGACTCCTATTATTTATGCTTCTTGATATGAAGCCAAGGATTCTATTAGCTTTATTGCGAACACTTATGCACTGTTGTCTTGGCTTCAGATACTGCTAACCAGAACTCCTAAATCTTTTTCGCAATCCGTAATATTAAGATCTACATTATTTAGTTTATATGTGGCATGGTTATTGTCCTGTCCAACATTTAGAACTTTGCATTTGTCTATATTAAACTGCACACTTCTCCGAACTGCATCAGTCTATTCAAATCTTCCTGGAGTGCTCGAATGTCCTCGTCAGAATATCTATTTTGGTGTCATCGGCAAACTTGCCGATGTCGCTCTTTATGCCCTCATCATGTCGTTTATGTAGATTGTGAACAGCAGGGGGCCCAACACTGACCCCTGTGGAACACCGCTCGTGACGCTTCCCCACTCTGATTTCTCCCCATTTATGCAAACTCTCTGCTGCCTATTTGTCAACATGCCTCTATCCAGGAAAAAATTTCTCCTCCTATTCCATGTGCTT
>NC_091313.1:21753839-21903839 GCF_038502225.1 Cherax quadricarinatus
GGCATGTCATTTATCGCCTGTTCGAAGTCATTTGGCGTCAGGATAACATCGGATAGGCTTGTGTTAATCAAATTTTGTGGCTCTCTCATAAAAAATTCATTTTGATCTTCGACTCTCAGTCTGGTTAGCGGCTTGCTAAAAACTGAGTCATATTGGGACTTGAGTAGCTCACTCATTTCCTTGCTGTCATCTGTGTAGGACCCATCTTGTTTAAGTAGGGGCCCAATACTGGACGTTGTTCTCGATTTTGATTTGGCATAGGAGAAGAAATACTTTGGGTTTCTTTCGATTTCATTTATGGCTTTTAGTTCTTCCCGCGATTCCTGACTCCTAAAGGATTCTTTTAGCTTAAGTTCGATGCTTGCTATTTCTCTGACCAGTGTCTCCCTACGCATTTCAGATATATTGACCTCTTTTAGCCGCTCTGTTATTCTTTTCCGTCGCTTGTAAAGGGAGCGCCTGTCTCTTTCTATTTTACATCTACTCCTCCTTTTTCTTAGAGGAATAAGCCTTGTGTATACATCGAGTGCCACCGAGTTAATCTGTTCTAGGCATAAGTTGGGGTCTGTGTTGCTTAGTATATCTTCCCAGCTTATATCGGTTAGGACTTGGTTTACTTGGTCCCACTTTATGTTTTTGTTATTGAAGTTGAATTTGGTGAATGCTCCCTCGTGACTAATCTCATTATGTCGGTCTGGGGCTCCGCGCATACATGACTGAACCTCAATTATGTTGTGATCTGAGTATATTGTTTTTGATATGGTGACATTTCTTATCAGATCATCATTGTTAGTGAAGATGAGGTCTAGTGTATTCTCCAGTCTAGTAGGCTCTATTATTTGCTGGTTTAAATTGAATTTTGTGCAGAGATTTAAAAGCTCGCGTGAGTGTGAGTTTTCATCAGAGCTGCCTCCTGGTGTTATTACTGCAACAATATTATTTGCTATATTCCTCCATTTTAGGTGCCTTAAGTTGAAATCCCCCAGGAGCAAGATGCTGGGTGCAGGAGCTGGAAGATTTTCCAGACAGTGGTCAATTTTTAACAGCTGTTCCTGGAATTGCTGGGATGTTGCATCCGGAGGCTTGTAGACTACCACAATGACTACTTTTTGGTTCTCGACCTTTACTGCTAAAACTTCCACTACATCATTTGAGGCATTTAGCAGTTCTGTGCAAACAAGTGACTCTGCAATGTACAGGCCAACCCCCCCCCCCTTTTGCCTGTTCACTCTGTCACATCTGTATAGGTTGTAACCTGGGATCCATATTTCGTTGTCCAAGTGATCCTTTATGTGGGTCTCAGTGAAAGCCGCGAACATTGCCTTTGCCTCTGCAAGCAGTCCACGGATGAAAGGTATTTTGTTGTTTGTTGCTGGCTTTAGACCCTGTATATTTGCCAAGAAGAATGTTATCGGACTGGTGGTATTGTTGGTACTGGGGGGGGATTTTTTTTCCGGCATTAGTATCTGTATCTGTTGGTTTGGAGTGGAGGCCATCGACTGTGGTAAATGACCGCGTTTTTAATAATAATAATAATAATAATAATAATAATAATAATAATAATAATAATAATAATAAAATGTGGTGTTCAGTTTTGTGTTCAGCTTCCTGTTCTGTCTGTGGTGGAGTTTTCAAGGTCCCACTAACCGTCGTGTGGATTTCTCTAGACTCGTAAATTATGACAATCAGCACTGCAATGCATAATAAGATGTCCTTGCAATATTTTCTTTTATGTGTGAGAAGCACGGAGGGAGAGAAGGAATTGGAAGAAGAAACAGTATGAGTTTTCACATGTAATTTCATGAATCCTGATCATCCTACTAAATGAGTCTTACTGAAAACCATAGTACTCCAGACAACTTTGTTAAGATTCGACGTGATAGTTTCAAGAGTATGTATGACAGGGCTCTAGAGGCCAGGAATCAGTCAAGTCTGCCAACACGAGTTAAGAAGTGGGATTAGGAAGTATGAAACCTAAGTAGGGAAGCTGTGTATATTTCAGCCTTAGAGACACTTTTCAAAAGCTCTAACGAAGGCTGTAAACATATTTCTCTCTTAGCAGTATTTCGTATTTCACATTGACAACACCAGTGTATCTATTTTTCATAGTAAAGATACCAAGGCGTTGCACGTGTGTCTTATTCATCTACCTGTGCGTATTGTATACCATTAAAATTATTTCATATTTATACACAAGTGTTTTCTCATACGTTGCTTCATAAGTGTTTATAATACTTTAAGAACAAAAAGATAATTAGGTTATTACAGTAAGAGTCAAAGAGGCAGTGTTTTGGTGTGATATACAACGTCTATCCCAGTGAATATCAATTTTAATTATCTTCTGCTTCATTCTCCTATGTGCGGTTTATTTGTGTACTTAAAAATTGTTCCTCATGCTATACATAATCCATGGCTAATCAGAGCAACAACAGCCTGGTTAATGAGGCAGTGAACAGGAAAGCGTGGTCTCAGGCTCGGCTTCAACAGCACAACCTTCGCAAACTGTCACAAGTATTCACATACAATTACGTCATCACTACGGTGAATAGTGCAATAGTTAGAGAGATAGAATTATAATGCTCAACCTGTTTGCGACAGAAGGAAAACTGGGTAACTCTTTACTCAGGACCTTGGAGAAAATGGAGTAAGGGCCCTCTTCCAGGATACCTGTGATATAAGTGTAACCGCTTTAAAGAGTGTTTCTACCCTCAAAGCCCGGCCAGGCTTTTCAATTATTTGCCTGATCAAGCAGGCTGTTGTTGTTGGAAGCCCGCTGGCCCATATAGCCATAATAGTCTGGTTGATTTGGTACTTCGCGGAGGTACTGAACCAGTTCGTTTTGAAAACTTTCAACATTCTTCCGGCAATGTTTCTGGTATCAGCTGGTAGTGGGTTAAATAGTCTTGGGCAACGTATGTTGACACTGGTTTCTTATTGTGCCCATGGCGCCCCTGCTTTTAACTGGGTTTTCTTTTTTCTTTCACAACTATTCCATACCTTTTATATATATATATATATATATATATATATATATATATATATATATATATATATATATATATATATATATATATATATATATATACCCAGAGGTTACCTGAAGACAGTTAAAGGGTCATCGCCCCTTTGCTTCAGGACTCGTCAAGTTTCTCGTGAAGACCGCGGGAATGGCTGCCACTAACAACCATCCTACAGCTGTTACAGGTGACACAGTCTCTCTCCTTAAATCACTACACACAGGCGAGACAAAGGACCAGTAACTACAGACAGGTGTCGTGGCTCACAATCACTTCTCAACAAATGACAGCATTATTTTTCTTTACTATCACTTGATACTTTGTTGTCGACAAAATGTTCTCAGAAAAGTTTACGCTGCGTCTGATCTTACGTTGTGACACTATGTGACATCAGTCACTGGATGAACCACTTATGTGACACCAGCCACTGGGTGAACCACCTCACTATGTGACACCAGTCACTGGATGAACCACCTCACTATGTGGCACCAGTCACTGGATGAACCACCTCACTATGTGACACCAGTCACTGGATGAACCACCTCACTATGTGACACCAGTCACTGGATGAACCACCTCACTATGTGACACCAGTCACTGGGTGAACCACCTCACTATGTGGCACCAGTCACTGGATGAACCACCTCACTATGTGACACCAGTCACTGGATGAACCACCTCACTATGTGACACCAGTCACTGGGTGAACCACCTCACTATGTGGCACCAGTCACTGGATGAACCACCTCACTATGTGACACCAGTCACTGGGTGAACCACCTCACTATGTGGCACCAGTCACTGGATGAACCACCTCACTATGTGGCACCAGTCACTGGATGAACCACCTCACTATGTGACACCAATCACTGGATGAACCACCTCACTATGTGACACCAATCACTGGATAAACCACCTCACTATGTGACACCAATCACTGGATGAACCACCTCACTATGTGACAACAATCACTGGATAAACCACCTCACTATGTGACACCAATCACTGGATGAAACACTTCACTATGTGACACCAGTCACAGGATGAACCACCTATGTGACACCAGTCACTGGATGAACCACCTATGTGACACCAGTCACTGGGTGAACCACCTATGTGACACTAGTCACTGGATGGACCACCTTACTATGTGGCACCAGTCACTGGATGAACCACCTCACTATGTGGCACCAATTACTGGATAAACCACCTATGTGGCACCACTCACTGGATGAACCACCTCACTATGTGACACTAGTCACTGGATGAACCACCTCACTATGTGACACCAATCACTGGATGAGCCACCTCACTATGTGACACTAGTCACTGGATGAACCACCTCACTATGTGACACCAATCACTGGATGAGCCACCTCACTATGTGAGACCAATCACCGGATAAACCACCTCACTATGTGACACTAGTCACTGGATGAACCACCTCACTATGTGACACCAATCACTGGATAAACCACCTCACTATGTGACACTAGTCACTGGATGAACCACCTCACTATGTGACACCAATCACTGGATGAGCCACCTCACTATGTGACACTAGTCACTGGATGAACCACCTCACTATGTGAGACCAATCACCGGATAAACCACCTCACTATGTGACACTAGTCACTGGATGAACCACCTCACTATGTGACACCAATCACTGGATAAACCACCTCACTATGTGACACCAATCACTGGATAAACCACCTCACTATGTGAGACCAATCACCGGATAAACCACCTCACTATGTGACACCAATCACTGGATAAACCACCTCACTATGTGGCACCAATCACTGGATGAACCACCTCACTATGTGGCACCAATCACTGGATGAACCACCTCACTATGTGGCACCAATTACTGGATAAACCACCTATGTGGCACCACTCACTGGATGAACCACCTCACTATGTGGCACCAGTCACTGGATGAACCACCTCACTATGTGGCACCAGTCACTGGAAGAACCACCTCACTATGTGGCACCAGTCACTGGATGAACCACCTCAATATGTGGCACCAGTCACTGGATGAACCACCTCACTATGTGGCACCAGTCACTGGAAGAACCACCTCACTATGTGGCACCAGTCACTGGATGAACCACCTCACTATGTGGCACCAGTCACTGGATGAACCACCTCACTATGTGGCACCAGTCACTGGATGAACCAACTCACTATGTGGCACCAGTCACTGGATGAACCATCTCACTATGTGGCACCAGTCACTGGATGAACCACCTCATTATGTGGCACCAGTCACTGGAAGAACCACCTCACTATGTGGCACCAGTCACTGGATGAACCACCTCACTATGTGGCACCAGTCACTGAAAGAACCACCTCACTATGTGGCACCAATCACTGGATGAACCACCTCACTATGTGGCACCAATCACTGGATGAACCACCTCACTATGTGGCACCAATCACTGGATGAACCACCTCACTATGTGGCACCAATCACTGGATGAACCACCTCATTATGTCACTGGACAGATCAGTGATGAAATTGATATGTGGGTGTTTAGATTAAATATAGCACCATGGACTTCTAACAATCTGCCCCCTCCCTGCCAGATCCCACCCACTCGCATACCTGAGCCCATCAATCCACCCACAAACCCAATCCACCTCGCTCACCATTCCACCCGCCACCGACCACCAACCCTTACCCTTCCCCCCCCTCCGCCCCCCATCAACCCCACCCACCAACTCACGCCCATCACACACCACCAATTACAAACATTCCTCCACGATCGCTTCTTAACAGAGAGGGATGCCAAGACGTGAATTATCACACAACCAGAAAGTCGAGTACATCTTAATACTCATTTATTTATCTATACATTTCCTCATTTATACATTCTTTAACATTTATTCTCATACTCTCTCTCTCTCTCTCATTACACAAAAGATTAAAATTACAAGAAACCAATTAACGCCCGTGAAGTCCACTGTAATTATGTAACAAAATTATACCCCTGTCGACTAAGTTACATTGAAAGTAACGCCAATAACGTCAGCAGTTCTGTGCACCGGCTGTAATTGCAATGAATATAACAAGAATTATATTAAATTTCTAATAACACTGACATGGACAGAGCGAACAAGATATGATGTAACCGTAGTAATGCATCTACCTACCTACCAAGAATCATCGACCCCGTGACCCGCATCTCAAACCAGCCCTCCTGCTTGACGGCCTGATCCATCTGCTTATTGGTGCTCTCTGCATACAGTCTCCCGTGTGAACAACAGTTTGGCTGATCACCACGCTGCCTGCATTAACATATGAACGCTGCAACTTATATTTAAGGAGGTGTAGAGAAGTCTTTGACCCCTTATGCTCCTAAGTTAATTCTTTCGTGCAACTGTACACTTAGTGCACGGAAGGGACTATTTTGTAGTGGCTGAGGTGGTCAGACAGGAGACGGCAGGAGAAAGCAACAGCAACAAAAATTAAGTTGGGAAGTAAAAAAGACAATACACACAATACAAAATTACCGAGCGAGCGAGAGAGAGAGAGAGAGAGAGAGAGAGAGAGAGAGAGAGAGAGAGAGAGAGAGAGAGAGAGAGAGAGGAGAGACAGACAGAGACATCGTTAGAGAGCACAATGTAGTAGAGAATAAAGACAAAGATACATTACGTGAGTCTCTTACACTATCTTATCCTTGCAAAAAAAAAAAAAAAAAAAAAAACTATTCAAATTGAAGAACGAAGGAAAACGACATTTATTTTCACACTCCAGTGCATTACATGCGAGGTGACTAGTGAATGACAGCGCTCTTCTTTTACTCTTTAAAAGACCTGGTAAATTCACACAAAAAATGATTCTACAAGGCTCTTTTTTTCTATTCATCTACAACTCTAGTAACAAGACATTTCTTTTATCTTCTCTAAAATGAATTTATCCAACTTGAATTTAAAGTCAAGTCTAAACTGGTGGTTCATCGAGTGTAGGAATAATTGTTGGGGAGTAGGGGGGGGGGGTTGGAGGTGATGGGTGGGGTGAGGTGGGGTGGTACTGTGTTGATGGGGGGAGGGGGTCTTAAGATGAGAGGTGTGAGAGAGGAAGGTAGGAAGACTACTGGCTGTCACACCTCTCACGCCCACCAACCTCCAAGTGGAGAGCCTCAGTTAAAACAGGTCCAGTAGAGAACAATGATGCAGCACCACAACACTACCATCACCACTACCACCATCATCACCACCACCAGGGCGCATCCTTCACCACCACCACCATGGAGACCAACACCAGGGTACATTCTTCACCACCACCACCACCACCACCAGGGCACATCCTTCATCACTACCTCCACTAAGGAACACCTCCAACACTAAGCCTCCACAACCACCACCACCATCAAAGTCACCAGGGACACCCACACTACACAGCATCACCACGACAATCACCAGGGGCACCTACACTACACAGCATCACCACGACAATCACCAGGGACACCTACACCACACACCACCACCACCACAAGAACCACCCTTCACCAACACCTCCAAGGAACACCCTCCAACACTAAGCCTCCACCACCTCCACAACCAACACACCACCACTATCAAGGCACACCCTTCAATATCAACAACACACTCAGAAGTCAATATTAACTTTATTTAAATGTTGCAGTCAAGATAGTGAATGTGGTGTTAGAGTGGAATGTTAAGAGCATCTGGCACTCGGGCTCAATACATGAAATATATTTACACATTCAAATCTCTTTATTTTCATTATTACAAAAATATACCATAATAAAGAAAATTTTGTTTCATCAAAACAATTATTTTGATTTAAAATGGATTCAAATTACCCATCAAAGTTGGGGGTCTTGTAGTAGCTGTCCATCTTGCTCTCAAGTTACACTCCAGGATGGCACTGTGAGTCTTATTTATATTTTACTTGGAAAATAGCGATTTAAGTCTTATATTTTACTTGGAAAATAGCGATTTAAGTCTTACATTTTACCCGGAAAATGTTGGTACAAGACCAGATTTTACTAAAGAGAATAACGGTAAAATGTACATTTTATTTCGAAAAGATCAGTAGATGTCTATTTTACCTGAAACATTCCAGGTATTGCACTATATTTCTATTTTTTTGCGAAAATACGATGGGAATACTAAGTGGAATATATTGTGAAAGCTATTACGTAGCTGAGCAGAACAAGACACAAGAGATCACTCATGTTAAGGTCTATCAACTGCACTGGTCATCAGATGTCATTTCACCTGTCCACTAATACAATGAATACTTTAATATCTAACAAAGGGATCAGAGTATATGCACCTTCTTATACACTAAACATATACACTTTAAAATGTAAACACGCCCCCCAGCTACAAACTCGACAGTTTCGTCCACATTTACGAACTAAAACATGATTTTCACAATCAAACAAGCTAACCAGCCCATTCTCAAATATGGCTGCATATTCCAAATATACTCCGGCATAAATAAACATTGAGAGCAGCTGTTGTTTTTACTAGGTGGCAGAAGTGAAGCAATCACAGGGTGGACAGCGGGTGAGACGTGCACAAGAACATCTCGTTAAAAAAAAAAATAGTAACCTAATTTAAAGGGGTGGACCGGTAGGCCAGCAGAAGGCCTCGGTCAGATGATCAAAAGCTCTAGTGGCCCGTCATCAAATGCTAAGACCCACGTCAGGCAACACATGTCCTGTTTCCTGACGAATCTTGCCTAACGTAGCTTCTCACTGCTGGCAGTGGAACTACCAGCCTTACCTCTACCACTACTTCTTTTTCTTCCTCTCTTGGTTCCACCCTTGTTTTCCTCGCCTATATATACCGGCTTCTTCACTTTTTTGTGTTAACGTGACTTTGTAAATGGTTCAAGTCCGACCGAAACGCCGTCGTAAGCTTTTCTCTCTCCTATTTGCGGGTTATTTGTGTAAGTTTTGAAGGTAATCAGAAGAGGCAGTTACAAGTTATTGCACTGAAACTAACATCCTAATTTCTTCAATAAGAATGGCAAAATGGTACGTACACACCCCTAAACCAATTCGAACCTTCCGACTACACCCACCGCACCCTGACTACACCCACAACACCATGACTACACCCACATCATCCTGGCTACCTCCAATGCACCCTGGAGCGTGAAGTGATCCCATAATTTGTTTGCTTTTTCAATTAATTACAGTACTTCGTCAACATACCGCTTATTCCGTGGTTCATAAAACAGATAAAACGATCGTCATTCAATGATGCCTAGCACTTTACAATATATCTGACGCTGCTAATTACACACTCGGTTCAAGCCACCTTTCTTGAGAATAAAATGTTAACTTACAGGTGGCCACCGCAGTATTTTGACTCATCATATATAATTTTTGATCTTAATCACCAAAGAGCCCGATTCTTGTTTCGACCCAAACATTCGTGTCCACATTCTTCGTGCTATGTATTCCTTTCTCCACGCCACGTGGAGCGTTCAGATACCAGACTTCTGGTAGCATGGGTACACATGACAACAAGCCGTCGTAGCTTTTACAAAGCAGCAGCAGCAACAACAAGAACAATCACCACAAAGTGCGACATCAAACACTACGGAAACTTACATTAATGTTAACTTACACCATTTATTTAAGCCTTCATACTATAAAAAAAAAAAACACAATTCAAAAGCGCGCTAACGCCTAAGAACTCAGTGATTAAAACAATCAGTGCAAAATCCAAAATAAGGTTTGATTCCCAGACAAGTCTCGATATACATTTTGCCCATGTCCACCTACCAGTAAATATATAAATATCTTTCTTACTCTACTGTTGTGGATCGCACTCTAGGGAAAAAACGTTCAAATGCTAACCATAACTGTGACGACGGGGCAGCACAGGCATCGCTCTCCCTATTATAGCGTCTGCGCATCAGCCGTACCATGACTTAACAAGGATGAGAGCTTAGTATAGAAGTTTAAATACACTGTACTGAATAGTTCTGTTAAGACAAGTGAAGCAGTGCGAGATTCCTTCATGTCACATAGAAAACTGCCACAAGTACAGAAGCATCTAAGCATCAGCCACTATTGTGAGAGAGGTGTACACTGGTGCCCACGGGGTGAAAGGCGTCACAGCCAGCTCGTTTAAGAATGATGGTGATGACGATGCGAAAGAAGACGTGTTTAATCTACTATGAAAGGTGTGTTATCTTATTTTTTTTTAATTTCATAAATTCCGACGGCTTCCCTAACAATGTCCATTTTATATTTTTTTACTAAAACGCTTGGTGTAATGAAGAGGGAAAGATACAAAGATGGCGCTCAGGATGAATGAAAAGGTAGGACACGAGAATAAGCGTGACATAGCAAAGTACAGAGTGAGGCTAAATACAATGACAATTACAAGTGGGAGAGGAAGAACAAGTCAAAAAAAAAGTCAAAAATATTATTTTCATATTAAACAAATTTGGGTAGAGCGGCCGCGTGACTACGTGTTGGCCCACACTAATACATTCTCAAGACCTACTTGAGATATCACACCCAGCTACTTATGTTGGGATTTCCCCAATGGAAAACTGTATAGTCACTGAAACTACATCAATTCTACACATCCAACGACATTCCTGCCAGAATGACATTGAAATATCCATTGAGGATGTAGAGTACGAAGTGAACGCTGAGTATGACAGCAGCTCTGGCAGGAAAAGTACCCGAGGCATGCAATGACAAGCCTGGGTACGATACACAATGCTACCATTTCATGCCCAATAAGGAACACTTTATGCTTATTTAGTATTTAAATTGGTAACATGTGAGAGGTTGCAGTAGATAAGGAGAAGGAAGACTGAATTAAGTCGCGGCTGATGCAGCTTAAACACACAACTATACAAGAGCAACTGTGGTATTTCGAGAACGTTGCGATATAGTCATTCTAACCTTCTCATAAATAAATATTAAATTACCATCAGCCCAGACACACCTTCCTCCACCCCCCCCCCCACACACACGCGCGTGTGTGCGTGCGTGCGTGCGTGCGTGCGTGCGTGCGTGCGTGTGTGTGTGTGTGTGTGTGTGTGTGTGTGTGTGTGTGTGTGTGTGTGTGTATGTGTGTGTATGTGTGTGTGTGTGTGTGTCTGTGTGTGTCTGTGTGTGTATGTGTGTGTCTGTGTGTGTCTGAGTGTGTATGTGTGTGTCTGTGTGTGTCTGAGTGTGTATGTGTGTGTGACAGTAGGAAATACTGTTGATGACAACTTAAGATACTCGCTTGCATGAGAGTAGTGAAGGTATGTGTCACCCTCTGGTGTGTCACCCACTGGTGTTGTGTGTGTCACTCATTGATGTTGTGGGTGTCACACAATAGTGCTGTCATCTACTGGTGCTGTCTGTCACCCACTGGTGTGTGTCATCCACTCGTGCTGTCACCCACTGGTGTGTGTCATCCACTCGTGCTGTCACTCACTGGTGTTGTGTCGTGCTGTCACCCACTGGTATTGTGTTAGTTTCTCCTACTGGTGTTTTTTTGTGTCAGTTTCACCCACTAGTGTGACAGATGTTGCATGTGTGTTTCAGCTGTAGGTGGGTGTGTCAGATGACAGTTGGGTGTAGAATGTCAGATGCAGCCTGGGTGTAGAGTGTTAGGTGACGCCTGGGTGTACAGTGTCAGGTGTAGACTGGGTTAAGTGTCAGGTGTAGCCTAGGTGAAGTGTCAGGTATAGCCTGGGTGAAGAGTGTCAGGTGTAGCCTGGGTGTACAGTGTCAGGTATAGCCTGGGTTAAGTGTCAAGTGTGGCCTAGGTGAAGGGTGTCAGGTGTAGCCTGGGTGTAGTGTCAGGTGTAGCCTGGGTGTAGAGTGTCAGGTGTAACCTGGGTGTAGAGTGTCAGGTACAGCCAGGGTTTAGTGTCAGGTGTAGCCTAGGTGAAGAGTGTCAGGTGACGCCTGGGTGAAGAGTGTCAGGTGTAACCTGGGTGAAGAGTGTCAGGTGTAACCTGGGTGTAGAGTGTCAGGTGTAGCCTGGGTGTAGAGTGTCAGGTGCAGCCTGGGTGTAGAGTGTCAGGTGTAGGCTGGGTGTAGAGTGTCAGGTATAGCCTGGGTGTAGTGTCAGTTGTAGCCTGGGTGTAGTGTCAGGTGTAGCCTAGGTGTAGTGTCAGGTGTAGCCTGGTTGTAGAGTCAGGTGTATCCGGGGTGCAGTGTCAGGTGTAGCCTGGGTGTAGTGTCAGATGTATCCTGGGTGCAGTATCAGGTGTAGCTTGGGTGTAGTATCAGGTGTATCCTGGGTGCAGTATCAGGTGTAGCCTGGGTGTAGTATCAGGCGTATCCTGGGTGCAGTGTCAAGTGTAGCCTGGGTGTAGTGTCAGGTGTAGCCTGGGTGAGGGTTTAGAAGGATGAGGGTTAAGACAACAGTTCGACCCCCGCTATGTAAACACACAGGAGCCTCGACCTCAGCGCTCACTCCCACACCACCTTCACCTAGACCACCTTCACCTGCAACACACCATCATAACTTGTACCACACCACCTTCACCTGCAACACACCATCATAACTTGTACCACACCACCTTCACCTGCAACACGCCATCATAACTTGTACCATACCACCTTCACCTGCAACACACCATCATAACTTGTACCACACCACCTTCACCTGCAACACACCATCATAACTTGTACCACACCACCTTCACCTGCAACACACCATCATAACTTGTACCACACCACCTTCACCTGCAACACACCATCATAACTTGTACCACACCACCTTCACCTGCAACACACCATCATAACTTGTACCACACCACCTTCACCTGCAACACACCATCATAACTTGTACCACACCACCTTCACCTGCAACACACCATCATAACTTGTACCACACCACCTTCACCTGCAACACACCATCATAACTTGTACCACACCACCTTCACCTGCAACACACCATCATAACTTGTACCACACCACCTTCACCTGCAACACACCATCATAACTTGTACCACACCACCTTCACCTGCAACACACCATCATAACTTGTACCACACCACCTTCACCTGCAACACACCATCATAACTTGTACCACACCACCTTCACCTGCAACACACCATCATAACTTGTACCACACCACCTTCACCTGCAACACACCATCATAACTTGTACCACACCACCTTCACCTGCAACACACCATCATAACTTGTACCACACCACCTTCACCTGCAACACACCATCATAACTTGTACCACACCACCTTCACCTGCAACACACCATCATAACTTGTACCACACCACCTTCACCTGCAACACACCATCATAACTTGTACCACACCACCTTCACCTGCAACACACCATCATAACTTGTACCACACCACCTTCACCTGCAACACACCATCATAACTTGTACCACACCACCTTCACCTGCAACACACCATCATAACTTGTACCACACCACCTTCACCTGCAACACACCATCATAACTTGTACCACACCACCTTCACCTGCAACACACCATCATAACTTGTACCACACCACCTTCACCTGCAACACACCATAATGAACTTTTAACACTTCACTTTCACTTGTAACACAACGCCTTAACCTGTAACATAACACCTTGACCTGCAACACATCCCCTTGACCTGCAACACATCACCTTGACCTGGACCACATCACCATCACTGCAACACTTCACCCTGACCTACAACACAATACTCCCCGTAATAATTAACATGTACCAACAATGGCTGGTCAGCCAAAAACAGGATTTTTATGGAGAGTATATATACTGCATCCATTGGAACAAGTAAAAACCTAGAAATAAGTCGTCATATAAAACTCAATGTAATTGATCAAACTCTTTAATTTAAAAAAGAAAAGGAATCCTTTGTGAAATATATAATGAGAGGTTTCACATGCCTTCTCGGGCGCAATTAGTACAACATTATACAGAAATTTAATTTTCCATTATATATATATATATATATATATATATATATATATATATATATATATATATATATATATATATATATAATTAACACCGGCCGTTTCCCACCAAGGCCCTAAAAAGAAAAACTTTCATCATCATTCACTCCATCACTGTCTTGCCAGAGGCATGCTAACACTACAGTTATAAAACTGCAACATTAACACCCCTCCTTCACAGTGCAGACACTGTACTTCCCATCTCCAGGACTTAAGTCCGGCCTGCCGGTTTCCTTGAATCCTTTCATAAATGTCACCTAGCTTACACTCCAACAGCACGTTAAGTCCTAAAAATCATTTGACTCCATTCGCTCCTGTCTAACACGCTCACGCACGCTTGTTGGAGGTCCAAACCCCTCACACACAAAACCTCCTTTACCCCCTCCCTCCACCCTTTCCTAGGCCGACCCCTACGAAAATGAAAAGAACCTGAAGAGTCTACGAAGTGAAAACATAGTCTTGTATATGGGTCAAATATACTACAACTACTATTACTACTATTACTAGAGTTTATATAACATCAATACAAGAAGAACGAGAGAGAGAGGCAACCAAATAAAGATTCAGGAAGCGAAATGATGATACGCACCATAACAAATGCAAGCGTCATAACTAGATGAAACAGAGGGAGATAGAGAGAGAAAGAGAGATGGAAAACATCACAGGGTTCGTCAACCTCAAAATATAAACACTGCGCCACGGGAATAGTCAGATATGTTAACTATCCAATAATAATGTGCACCTATATTAGCTATATTAACTATGCAACGATAACAGGCTGATATGGAAACTACAAAAGACAGATATGGAAACTTTCAAAAGACAAATATGGAAATTTTCAACGAAAGGCAGATATGGAAACTACAACAAAAGGCAGATAAATTAGCTGTGTAACAATAAACTGAAAGGCAAGCAGATATATCCGCGCACCAGGAAACGTAAATATGCTGAAAAAATAGGACATTGTCGTTTCGCTAATGAATGCAGCTATTGAGAACCAGGGATGTGCAAAACATCACCCAGACAGTGCTATGACCTAAAATGCCCACACACCACTTAAAGACACATTCAGCTAAAGCGTAACACAAAAAACGAGTAAATGCAGAGAGAAACTGCTTCAAAACAGAAAACAATGGAAGGGAGGAGCAGATATAAGAAAGAGTCGATACAAAACACGTAGTACGAGATGAATGCTTGACAGCAGGACACAAAAAAATGGGTTATCCACATAGGAGAATCAAATTGACCAAATCCATAACCTGTAATAACCACCAACGCACACAGAACATAATTTTTGAAAAAAAAAAAAAAAAAAAAAAACACTACGTCACCGATGTACGTTTGACCAAATTAGCGGAGAGATTCATCACCTGCAACCAACCTCCGGCTGGCAAGAAAACAATAATTTCGTTTATAAAATGAATAAAAATAATTGTACCTTTAAAAGAGTGTGTGGCGTTAACGGTGCGCATCGCTCTGCCCTGAGCCTCAGTCTGCAAGTAGTCTTACCTGTGCAACATAAAGAAAACATGATATCAGTATTTGAGTGGAGTTTCATTTTACATTGATCTTCTATGTGTTTATGTATGTATATATGTATGTGCGTGGTCGCATGCGCGAACGCAGCCAACTCTGCTTCCTCCTTCCTCCGCCTCAATCGCCTACAACCCCCAGACTGGTTTTCATACTTGGAATTTACAAAAATGCGAGAGCCAAACTTTTTTTCTCCACTTTCCCAATAAAAAGCGCTGACCAATGGCGTCTTCCTGGAGCGGACTGCCGCCCTCCAGCACGCCTTTTTCGCACCTACCAACTACAGCGTCACACCTTGCCACATCCCATTAATGCTGCCCTCTCAATCTTTCTATTTCTCAATACTTCTTACAACTTATAACTCATATTAGAGGAAAAATCCTTACATTATTGAACAAGGTATTATTTTAACCATACGTCTCTATTACGCAGATTATGGACGTTGCAAGATATGCTATCACAACCCTGCATGATGGAATCTGAGTCTCTCTCTTTCTTTGTACTTGAAGAATGCATAACTCCCATTACTCGTCGACAAGGTATCACTAGCCTAAAACGTACGCGGGAAGCCGTCACTCAGGAAAACTGCTAATTTTATTGAGTTTCTACAAGAACGAAGATCACAACTGTGTACTTTACCTGTGGCCAGGAACAACACTACGCTGGCCACGAATAGTGTCTCTTTGGCCACGAGCACCACGTGGACATGAATGTAAACAGGCAAGACAATACTGGCTTTAAATGCATTATGCATATTTCACCTTGAATACCAATAGTTGCAGGTACAGATAGGAGTCGCAGACGACGGCCACTGACCTAAGGCATCCACAGTACAAGAGCCCCGTTAACTATTATTCACTGAGGCTATCTGGAGCAGGGAGAGAGCAGGTTGGTGGCGAGGGAACACACAGCAAGACCACAGAGCCAGTATAAATACAAGCTGCAGCACAACCCTTCACAAGAGCGAAAACGCAGTAAGACCAGAGTCAGTATCAACACACGCTGTAACACAACCCTTCACAACAGCGAAAACTCATTAAGACCACAAAGTCAGTATATACACACGTTGCAACACAACCCTTCACAAGAGCGAAAATTCAGAAAGACCACAGAGCCAGTATAAATACACACTGCAACACAACCCTTCACAAGATCCGACCCACACCCGGGAAAGGAAAATATAAACAAACCACGTCACCCAATCCAAGTTGTTTTCAACAAACGCTGAAAAAAAAAATCCCACGAACAGGTTTCCTGGTTGCGGATGTGTATTTATCGGAGAAAGAGCGATATGCATGGGAGTGATGGGTGGTTATCTCCATCACGGAGACGGACACTCCTCTATGCTATCTTTATAATGCCCTCCCACTTTCAAAGATAAATCACTATGCAGATATTTATTCAAGGATTCACTGATGCTCAAGGAGGAGTAAAAATCCGGATAATTCCTAAAGTTTAGGAAGCAGTTATTGAGAGTCGTGGTGTGTCAATCAAGACACTTGAGCTGGAGAAGTGGTGGGCTCAGACTGACGCTCCAGGGGTTGTCGTATTCTCTAGCATTTCTCAACCAGGAGTGTCACTGACGTATGTGTGAATGGTACAATGAACACAGCAGGATGTTTTGAAGTGACAGTGAGAAAGAGACAGAGACTGAGTGTGAGCGAGCATGGTGTGGTATTCACCTATATGCTCACCTATATGTGGTTGCATGGGTCGAGTCACAGCTCCTGGCCTCTCCTCTCTGATGGTCGCTACTAGGCTCACTCTCGGTTCCAAAACCCTTATCGTACCTCTTCTTAATTACAGCGATATATGCATCCTGCCTCTACTACGTCACTATCTAGATTGTTCCACTTTCTGGCAACTCTAAGGCTGAAAAAATACTTCCTAACATCCCTGTACCTCATCTGAGTTTTCAACTTCTAGTTGTGCCATCTTGTTCCTGTATCTCATCTCGGAAACATTCTGGCCCTGTTCATCTTGCCAAAATGAATGAATGTGTGTGCGTGTGTGTGTGTGTACTCACCTAATTGTACTCACCTAATTGTGGTTGCAGAGGTCGAGACTTAGCTCCTGGCCCCGCCTCTTCATTGATCGCGACTGGGTCCTCTCTCTCTCTGCTTCCTGAGCTTTGTCATACCTCTTATTAAAACTATGTATGGTTCCTGCCTCCACTACTTCACTTGCTAGGCTATTCCACTTGCTGACAACTCTATGACTGAAGAAATACTTCCTAACGTCCCTGTGACTCGTCTGAGTCTTCAGCTTCCAGTTGTGACCCCTTGTCCCTGTGTCCCCTCTCTGGAACATCCTATCTCTGTCCACCTTGTCTATTCCCCGCAGTATCTTGTAAGTCGTTATCATGTCTCCCCTGACCCTTCTGTCCTCCAGTGTCGGCAGTCCGATTTCCCTTAACCTTTCCTCGTACGACATTCCCTTGAGCTCTGGGACTAGCCTTGTTGCAAACCTTTGTACTTTCTCTAACTTCTTGACGTGCTTGACCAGGTGTGGGTTCCAGACTGGTGCTGCATACTCCAGTATGGGCCTAACATACACAGTGTACAGTGTCTTGAACGATTCCTTATTAAGGTATCGGAACGCTATTCTCAGGTTTGCCAGGCGCCCGTATGCTGCAGCGGTTATGTGGTTGATGTGTGCCTCCGGTGATGTGCTCGGTGTTATGGTCACCCCAAGGTCTTTCTCCCTGAGTGAGGTCTGTAGTCTTTGTCCACCTAGCCTATCCTCTGTCTGCGGTCTTCTTTGCCCCTCCCCAATCTTCATGACTTTGCATTTGGCTGGATTGAATTCGAGAAGCCAGTTACTGGACCACATGTCCAGCCTCTCCAGGTCTCTTTGCAGTCCTGCCTCATCCTCGTCCGATTTAATTCTTCTCATCAACTTCACGTCATCTGCGAACAGGGACACTTCACTGGTCGCTACTAGGTCACTCTCCCTGAACCGTGAACTTTATCATACCTCTGCTTAAAGCTATGTATGGATCCTGCCTCCACTACATCGCTTCCCAAACTATTCCACCTCCTGACTACTCTGTGGCTGAAGAAATACTTCCTAACATCCCTGTGATTCATCTGTGTCTTCAACTTCCAACTGTGTCCCCTTGTTGCTGTGTCCCATCTCTGGAACAACCTGTTTTTGTCCACCTTGTCAATTCCTCTCAGTATTTTGTATGTCGTTATCATGTCCCCCCTATCTCTCCTGTCCTCCAGTGTCGTCAGGTCGATTTCCCTTAACCTCTTTTGGTAGGACATACCCCTTAGCTCTGGGACTAGTCTTGTTGCAAACCTTTGCACTTTCTCTAGTTTCTTTACGTGCTTGGCTAGGTGTGGGTTTCAAACTGGTGCCGCGTACTCCAATATGGGCCTAACGTACACGGTGTACAGGGTCCTGAACAATTCCTTATTAAGATGTCGGAATGCTGTTCTGAGGTTTGCTAGGCGCCCATATGCTGCAGCAGTTATTTGGTTGATGTGCGCTTCAGGAGATGTGCCTAGTGTTATACTCGCCCCAAGATCTTTTTCCTTGAGTGAGGTTTGTAGTCTCTGGCCCCCTAGACTGTACTCCATCTGCGGTCTTTTTAGCCTTTCCCCAATCTTCATGACTTTGCACTTGGTGGGGTTGAACTCAAGAAGCCAATTTCTGGACCAGGTCTGCAGCCTGTCCAGATCCCTTTGTAATTCTGCCTGGTCTTCGATCGAATGAATTCTTCTTATCAACTTCACGTCATCTGCAAACAGGGACACTTCGGAGACTATTCCTTCCGTCATGTCGTTCACAAATACCAGAAACAGCACTGGTCCTCGGACTGACCCCTGTGGAACCCCGCTGGTCACAGGCACCCACTCTGACACCTCGTCACGTACCATGACTCGCTGCTGTCTTCCTGACAAGTTTGTGTGTGTGTGTGTGCGTGTGTGTACTCGCCTAATTGTGGTTGCAGGGGTCGATACTCAGCTCCTGGCCCCGCCTTTTCACTGATCGCTACTAGGTCCTCTCTCTCAGTGCTTCCTGAGCTTTGTCATACCTCATCTTAAAACTGTGTATGGTTCCTGCCTAAACTACATCACTTGCTAGGCTATTCCACTTCCTGACGACTCTGACTAAAGAAATACTTCCTAATATCCCTGTGACTCGTCTGAGTCTTCAGCTTCCAATTGTGACCCCTTGTTTCTGTGTCCCCTCTCTGGAACATCCTGTCTCTGTCCACCTTATCTATTTCACGCAGTATTTTGTATGTCGTTATCATGTCTTCTCTGACCCTCCTGTCCACCAGTGTTGTCAGTCCGATTTCCCTCAACCTTTCATCGTGGAACATTCCCCTGAGCTCCGGAACTAGCCCTGTTGCAAACCTTTGTACTTTCTCTAATTTCTTGACGTGCTTGACCAGGTGTGGGTTCCAAACTTGTGCTGCATACTCCAGTATGGGCCTGACATACACAGTGTACAGTATCTTGAATGATACCTTACTAAGGTATCGGAACGCTATTCTCAGGTTTGCCAGGAGCCCATATGCTGCAACAGTTATCTGATTGATGTGTGCTTCCAGAGATGTGTTCGGTGTTATGGTCACCCCAAGACTTTTCTCCTTGAGTGAGGTTTGCAGTCTTTGTCCGCCTAGCCTATACTCTGCGGTCTTATTTGTTCTTCCCCCAACCTTCATGACTTTGCATTTGGCAGGGTTGAATTCGAGAAGCCAGTTGCTGGACCATGTGTCCAGCCTGTCTAGGTCTCTTTGTAGTCTTGCCTGATCCTCATCTGATTTAATTCTTTTCATTAACTTCACATCATCTGCGAACAGGGACACTTCGAAGTCCATCCCTTCCGTCATGTCCTTCAAATATATAAAAAATAGCACTGGTCCTAGGTCTGACCCCTTTGGGACCCCGCTCGTCACAGGCGCCCACTGTGATACCTCTTCACGTACCACGACTCGTTGTTGCCTCCCTGTCAGGTATTCTCTGATCCACTGCAGTGCCATTCCTGTTATACGTGCCTGATCCTCCAGTTTCTGCACTAATCTCTTGTGAGGAACTATGTCGAAGGCCTTCCTGCAGTCCAGGAAAACGCAATCAACCCACCTCTCTCTCTCTCTCTCTCTCTCTCTCTCTCTCGTGTCTTACGTCTGTTACCTCGCCATAAAACTCCAGAAGGTTTGTGACACAGGATTTGACTTCCATGAATCCGTGCTGGTTGTCGTTTATAATCTTGTTCCATTCCAGGTGCTCCACCACTCTCCTCCTGATAATCTTCTCCATGACTTTGCATGCTATACACGTCAGAGACACTGGTCTGTAGTTTAGTGCCTCATTTCTGTCTTCTTTCTTAAAAATGAGGACTACATTTGCCGTCTTCCATACCTCAGGTAGTTGCCCAGTTTCAAGGGATGTATTGAAAACTGTGGCTAGTGGCACACACAGCGTCTCTGTTCCTTCTCTAACGACCCACGGAGAGATGTTGTTCGGTTCCATTGCCTTTGAGGTGTCAAGGTCACTTAGCAGCTTCTGCACCTCCTCCTCCGTTGTTTGTATGTCATCCAACACTTGTTGGTATATTCCATGTTGGTGTTACCCTCTGTGCTGTCTTCCCAGAGCCCTTCCTGTCTCTACTGTAAACACTTCCTTAAATCTCTTGTTGAGCTCCTCACATACCTCGTGATCGTTTCTTGTAAGTTCCCCACCTTTCCTCAGCCTGATCACTTGGTCTTTGACTGTCTTCCTCCTCTCTCCCTCTCTCTCTCTGTGTGTGTGTGTGTGTGTGTGTGTGTGTGTGTGTGTGTGTGTGTGTGTGTGTGTGTGTGTGTGTGTGTGTGTGTGTGTGTGTGTGTGTATGTGTGCGCGCGCGGCCACACACAACGCAGAATACTAACCGCTGACGAGTCTCATCCTGAGGCGACTCCCTGTGGAGTATAATAACCCACACTTTCCAGTTCTTACTTCAATTATGTACTGCCATTTCGAGGTCATATGATTCTACACATTCCGCATCACACACCTGCAACCCTTTGCTCTTTATATTTAGACTTACTTTTGTCAACTGAGCATCAAACTTATAAGCAACTTATTGCAAGCAATGTGCCAACACTCCTTTTCAGAATCACTTGATGCTGCTCTTATGTTATGGAGAGTTTGCAGGAGCCACAGAGATTGAAGGAAGCTCTTATCTGTCGTAAAGGTGTAAGTCATCAGACGCATTTCCACACATTTCACCTGGGCGTCTAATATAAACAATTCGAAGAACTCGGAACGTAGTATCTAAAATCCATCCCTCTTTTATTTCCTTCTTTCCATCTTAAAACCCAACCACCTACCCATTCACACACACACACACACACACACAGGAGCTCGGACTCGACCCCCGCAACCTCAACTAGGTGAGTACACACACACACACACATCTATCGAAACCCGAGGTGTGGAAGACAGCAAACGTAGTCCCAGTTTTAAAGGGGAGAGAGAGAGAGAGAGAAAGAGAGAGACAGACAGACAGACAGAGAGAGAGCATTAAACTACAGACTAATGTCTCTGGCATGTATAGTATGCAAAGTCATTGAGAAGATTATCAGAAGAGCGGTGGAGCACCTAGAAAGGAATGAGCTTATAAATGATAACCAGCACGGTTTCAGGGAAGAGAAATCCTGCGTCAGATACCTACTGGAATTCTACGACAAGGTGACAGAAGTAAGACAAGAAGAGAGGGAGGGAAGCGGGGGATTAGATTGTATTTTTGGACTGTAAGAAGGCATTCGATACAGTTCCACACAAGAGATTAGTGCAAAAGCTAGAGAAGCAGACAGGAATAACAGGAAAGGCACTGCAATGGATCAGAGAATAACTGACAGGAAGAAAACAAAGAGTGATGGTACGTGACGAGGTTTCCAAGTGGGCACCTGTGACGAGCGGGGTTCCACTGGGGTCAGTCCTAGGGCTGGTGCTGTTTCTGGTATATGTGAATGACATGACGGAAGGGATAGATTCAGAGGTGTCCCTGTTTGCAGACGACGTGAATCTAATGAGAAGAATTCAAACGGATGAGGATCAGATAGAACCACAAAGGGATCGGGACAGGCTGCAAGCCTGGTCCAACAACTGATTCCTGGAGTTTAACCCATGAAGACTGGGAAAGGACAAACAAGACCGCAGACAAAGTACAGGCTGGGGGGAGGGGGAGGCAAAGACTGCAAATATCACTCAAGGAAAAGGATTTTAGGGTGAGTACAATACCGAGCACATCTGAGGTGATCATCAACCAAACAACTGCTGCAGCATATGGGCGCCTGGCAAACCTAAGAACAGCTTTTCGACACCTTAGTAAGGAATTGTTCAAGATTCTGTACATCGTGTATGTCAGACCCATATTGGAATATGTAACGCCAGTATGGAAGCCACACCTTCAGAGGCATGAAGCCTCTGATCAGTCTCGTTTGAAGGCGTAAAAAGATCTAAAAGCTGGAAGTTGTGCAGTAGAAGAAGACGATAGAAACTAAACCTGACGAATATGAAAGAAATAAGGACTAACTGGAAATTGATTACGACAAAAAAATAATCAGATGAACTAATATTATTATTATTATTATTATTATTATTATAATAATAAAAAAGAAGCGCTAAGCCAGATGAACTAATAGGATCGGGAATACGTCAGCAAATGGAAGAAAAAATTATTAAGAGCAACAAGGGCCGCATTGAATCCATGTTTTTCAGTCTCAGGATGGTATGGAGTTCCATACAGAGTTGAAGGAGTAGTTATGAGAACTCGGATGGCCCGAAAACAGTAATGCCGGTTGACTAGTCGTAAGAGTCGCCGGCACAAGTGAAGCCCCAAAAAGACAAACCGAGGACACTACATATATATCCCCTGTTCAGACACATCAGATAACGTTTACTACGCCCCTTCCTCTGGTGGCAGACTATCACAGCTGAGGATACCCGCCCACACACAAATGCAACTTGAGAACAATAACTCCACTCCTTGCATCAGCATTAAGAAGTACGCTGTCCGTCACAAAGCTGACGATTAGAGCCTCGTCACACTCAACCACACGCTCACTACTCAAGCTCCAGCCAGTAAATTACCCGTAATGACACCTCTCCACGCGCCCAAATATATCATTGGCAAGCGGTCATAAAATTACCAGGCCATCGCTACTTAAAGTTTATCATTAACGTAAAGATGATGATGGTGGTATGAATCCTGACAACCACAATGGAAGTGCTCTGCCAATATTCAATATGATTTAGCCATCAGGTGGGACTGTTTACAGAGTCAAGCGGCGCACAGGCAACTACCTCATAAACCTGCAGCAGTAGTAATAACGACACGCAACACCCAACACCCTCACCACCACTACCTGTGTCCCTGCCACGTGCTGCACTCTTCAACAAGCCTGCCACGTGCTGGACTCTGCAACACGCATGCCACGTTTACAACAGGGCTAGAAGTGTCTCAGCCAAGTGGCTGAACAGTAAGCAAGTGGCTGAAAGGAGAGGATAGTGTACAACGATACTTTAAGTTTCAAAATATACATGTACCATTTGATGTCGTATTAAGTAAATCAACTATGCTGATTAAGAATATATAAACAGCTTTCGAGTAGCATATTGAGTAGCATATCACATTTTCTTGAAATTGATATAATTTTATAATGTGTAAATTATTAGCTATATTTCATTACACATATAAAGAGCTCCAATATGCAATTAGTGAGACAGAAGAAAACCCAAAAGATTTTTAATTAAATCAAAGCCACATCTGTTAACATGTGTGAAGAATTTTAACATGTAAACATTGGTTGTCTGGTCTGTTTGCAACATCCAACAGGAATCAGCAAGCATTATTAGATGCCGCTTATCCTCGGGGCATGTTTCCACTGTTGCAACATCTTGATGGAATCTCTCTCCATCCTCGTCATTCAGGTTAGATACGCTGTCAGAATATACCGCACAAGTCATTAGTAAATTTTCAGTAGTTGGTCTACCACTGCCTTGTAATTAACGACGCGTCTCTACCAAAAAAAAAAAAAAAAAAAAAAAAAAAAAAAAACTGCAGTTGTGCTTAAACGAATACCAAGCTACTAAAGAAGCTTGACACAGTAAAAGAAACAGGATCTGACAACACATCTGCCTGAGCACAGAGATCTTCAATAAATGGCTAGAAACAGATGTGAGAGGACTAGAAATATCCTTATGTGATGCCTATATTCAAGCAGGGGGGAGAGACAGGAAACTGAACTACATGTCACTATCTCACATTCGTAATGTCAAAACTTCTAAAACACTCCACTGGATTAAAGAGTATTTTAAAGAAGACAAGAAGTAACTTCTTGGTTTTGGCCTTTCCTTTGCCACTTCGCCTACTCCTCGCGCTGGTATTTCCCTGATTAGCTCTTTTGATTCCTTTCGTCAATCTCGCTCCCGTAATCTTCCTGACTTGTCCACTTTTCGTGGCGCTCTCCTTCCTGCTCTTGTTAAGTCTGTTTTCTAAGAATCACCACCTTCCGCGCCGTTACCAACTTGCCCCTTCCTCTCTTAAATCCAACACTAACATTGTCGTACTATCTTCTGACAAAGGTAATTCGGTAGTTATCCTTAATCGCGAGGATTACCTCCGTAAAGCTGATGTCTTGCTCTCTGACTCACGTACCTACACTCCTCTCGTTTCAAACCCTCTTGATCGCATCAAGATAACTTTCAACAAGAAACTAAGGACTCTCTCCGACCTCTGTCCTCCTGACTTTGACCTTGTTCAACGGTTTCGTGTCATCTGTCCCTCTCTTCCCTATTTCTATGGCCTTCCCAAAACTCATAAACCTGATATTCCTCTTCGTCCTATCATATCCTCTAGAGGTTCTGTCTCTTATTCTCTTGCTTCTTGGCTGGCCAAAACCCTCACTCCCTTTCTTGGTACTTTTTCTCCTGCCCACCTCCGTCACTCTCAAGACTTCATTGAACGGGCTCGCTCTCTCCCAACCTATAAGATGCTTAGTCTTGACGTTGAGTCCCTCTTCACCAATGTCCCTCTTGATGATGTCCTTGATTTCCTTGAGAGAAGGCCCATGAAGGGTTTCTACATCTCCCTATACCTACTGATGTCTTTCTTGATCTTATCCGCCTCTGTGTGGACTCTAATTCCTTTTCCTTCCAAGGGAAATATTATTCTCAAACCTTCGGTGTCGCTATGGGCTCTCCTCTCTCTCCTGTCCTTGCTAATCTTTACATGGAATACTTCGAGACTGTTCTTCTTCCTACCCTCGATGTGCAACCTTCACTCTGGCTCCGCTATGTGGATGACATCTTTGCTCTGTGGCCTCATGACTCCAGTCTCTTCCAACCTTTTCTTGAAGCTCTTAATAATCTTGCCCCTTCCATTAAGTTTAAAGCTACTACTATGACTATGTTATTGTGTCTAGAAGCCCTAACAATTTCGTCCCAAAGAAGTCTCCCTCTATCGTGATCCAAGCCTGGAGGTCGGTATATTACACCTAGAATTAGTTTTTCTTGACCCTCCACAAACTCTACCCAAACAGACTCTGTTACTGCTCCATCTATTTTTATACCTGTTTTTATGCAACAATTAATATTTTCTCGAACATACAATGCAACTCCTCCCCCCTTCCCATTACATCTATCCACATTGAACAACTTAAATCCCTGAATATTACACTCAGCAGTCATATCCCGACTCTTTAAATCATACCACGTTTCAGTTAATGCAATGATATCAAAGTTCCCAGCACATGCTGCCAAACGTAGTTCATTAATTTTATTTCTTGCACTTCGACTGTTAGCATAAAATACCATCATATGTTTTTTCTTCTGCACATTTTTCCTATTCATCTTTGTTTTTACACAATTTCTGAAATTATCATTACCCAGAGTTACTCCATGACAGTTACTATTAAGATTCTTAATATCAGAGCATAAGCCAATATATCCATACTCATTATTAATCATTTCTAAACCCATACCTCTAACTAATCCTAGTTTAAAGTCCTAACAACCCCCTCAACTGAGTTAGCAAGAAAACCCACACCTGCCCTGGATAAGTGAACCCCATCCCTGGCATACATGTCATTTCGGCCATAGAAGTTGTCCCAGTTGTCAATGAATGGTACTGCATTATCCTTACAGTGTTTATCCAGCCAACAATTAATACCAATTGCTCTGGACAACCATTCATTACCAACACCTCTTCTTGGCAAAATGCCACATATAACAGGGCGCCCCCCCTTCTTCCTAATTATGTCTATAGCTGTCCTGAACTTTCTAACTAAATCCTCACTTCTATGCTTGCCTACATCATTGCCTCCAGCACTGAGGCAAATAATAGGATTGACCCCATTACCGTTCATGATGTTGTCAAGCCGGCTAACAATGTCCTCCATCCCAGCCCCAGGAAAGCATACCCTTTGTCGCCTACTCCTGTCCTTCAAGTAGAATGCCCTATCCATGTATCTAACCTGGCTATCCCCAACAACAACAATATTCTTACCTTCCTTGTTGTCGTTCGTCGTGACGATCCCAGTAGTCGACTCACATTCGTCGGGTAGCACCGAGAATGCGTTGGAGGTTTCCACAGGAGTTTCTACAGCAGTCTCTTTCTTCTTCGTTTCTGGCTTTCCATTCGTCTTCTTGATCGTCAACTTCGTCGTCCCCTGCTGTCCAGCCACTGACCACGATCCCTTCTTGACCTGAGGACTCGAAACAAGAGGACTACTACGAATCCTCTTGTTTTCCTTGGTCAATCGCCGTATCTCCATCTTCGCTGCCCTCAATTCTTCCTTAAGTTGCTGGTAAAGTTGCTCGATGGAGGGCATCTTGGTTCAGTCCACGGGAGCAAACAAGGCACTTCTTCAGCAAACTTACTCATGTCACTCGTAATCCCTTCATCAAGGTCATTAATGTAAATTATGAACAAGAGAGGGCCTAAAACTGATCCTTGTGGAACGCCACTAGTGATTAATCCCCATTCAGATTTCACTCCATTAATGGTAACTCTCTGCTTTCTATTGGTAAGCCATGCCTCAATCCATGCTAGAAGTTTACCTCCTATACCATGAGCTGCCACTTTTCTTAAGAGTCTCTTGTGAGGTACTCTATCGAAGGCTTTACTAAAATCCAAATAAACAATATCATATTCCTTATCACTGTCAACTGCCTCAAATGTTCTATTGAAGAACGTCAGTAAGTTTGTCAGGCAGGAACGACCTCTCGTGAATCCATGCTGAGATTCATTTATCAAGTTATGCTCTTCAAGGTGACTTTTGATAATGTCAGCTATAATTGATTCTAATAACTTGTCCACTATAGATGTCAGGCTTATTGGACGGTAATTTGAAGGAGTGGACTTATCCCCTGATTTGAATATAGGAACCACATTAGCCATCTTCCACAACTCTGGCACAACACCGGTAAGGATGGACGCATTGAATACACTCGTTAATGGCTGACTAAGCTCCATCTTGCATTCCTTAAGTACCCTGGAAAACAGCTCATCGGGTCCCGGGGACTTATTTCGCTTCAGTTTGTCTATCTGTTTAATAACCATGTCCCTCGTGACAGTAATATTAATTAACTTAAATTCGTCAGGAACTAAATAATTGTTAATTACTGGAATCTCATTTACATCTTCCTGTGTAAAAACTGACAAAAAATAGTCATTAAATAAGGAGCACATTTCCAGTTCGTTATCCGTCAGCTGTCCATTCCCAATTTTCAGAGGTCCTACTTTTTCCTTCACCTTCGTTCTATACACTTGAAAGAATCCTTTTGGATTAGTCTTTGATTCATTAGCAACTCTAATTTCATAGTCACGTTTAGCCTTTCTAATCGCCTTTTTTACTTCTCTTTTAAGCTGAACATATTGGTCAGTAAGGTTAACCTCTCCTCTTCTGATGCGCCTATAAATTCCCCTTTTCTCCCCTAATAGATGCTTTAGCCTCCTGTTAACCCATTTGGGATCGTTATTATTAGACCTAATTTCTCTCTGGGGAATGTATATACTCTGGGCACGGTGTACATTATTAAGAAAACAATCATAAAAGCAGATCCCTTCATAATCATAAGTATGATTATGGGGAGAAATCAGAGTGGGGAAGCGTCACGAGCGGTGTTCCACAGGGGTCAGTGTTGGGCCCCCTGCTGTTCACAATCTACATAAACGACATAGATGAGGGCATAAAGAGCGACATCGGCAAGTTTGCCGATGACACCAAAATAGGCCGTCGAATTCATTCTGACGAGGACATTCGAGCACTCCAGGAAGATTTGAATAGACTGATGCAGTGGTCGGAGAAGTGGCAGATGCAGTTTAATATAGACAAATGCAAAGTTCTAAATGTTGGACAGGACAATAACCATGCCACATATAAACTAAATAATGTAGATCTTAATATTACGGATTGCGAAAAAGATTTAGGAGTTCTGGTTAGCAGTAATCTGAAACCAAGACAACAGTGCATAAGTGTTCGCAATAAAGCTAATAGAATCCTTGGCTTCATATCAAGAAGCATAAATAATAGGAGTCCTCAGGTTGTTCTTCAACTCTATACATCCTTGGTTAGGCCTCATTTAGATTATGCTGCACAGTTTTGGTCACCGTATTACAGAATGGATATAAATTCTCTGGAAAATGTACAAAGGAGGATGACAAAGATGATCCCATGTATCAGAAACCTTCCCTATGAGGATAGACTAAGGGCCCTGAAACTGCACTCTCTAGAAAGACGTAGAATTAGGGGGGATATGATTGAGGTGTATAAATGGAAGACAGGAATAAATAAAGGGGATGTAAATAGTGTGCTGAAAATATCTAGCCTAGACAGGACTCGCAGCAATGGTTTTAAGTTGGAAAAATTCAGATTCAGGAAGGATATAGGAAAGTACTGGTTTGGTAATAGAGTTGTGGATGAGTGGAACAAACTCCCAAGTACCGTTATAGAGGCCAGAACGTTGTGTAGCTTTAAAAATAGGTTGGATAAATACATGAGTAGATGTGGGTGGGTGTGAGTTAGACCTGATAGCTTGTGCTAACAGGTCGGTTGCCGTGTTCCTCCCTTAAGTCAATGTGACCTGACCTGACTAGGTTGGGTGCATTGGCTTAAGCCGGTAGGAGACTTGGACCTGCCTCGCATGGGCCAGTAGGCCTTCTGCAGTGTTCCTTCGTTCTTATGTTCTTATGATCATCGTTAATAAAATCATTAGCTAGATAACCCCAATCAAGATTAGACAGGTGTTCCCTAAGTCCATTATAATCGGCAGAACGAAAATCAGGGATTTTTACTGAATTATCATTATTCTTGCATTCCCAGTTAATGCTAAAAGTGATGGATTTGTGATCACTTGCGCCAAGCTCTTCAGTGATCTCCAGATTATTCACGAGTGTTTCCTTATTTGACAAGACTAGGTCTAGCAAATTATTACCCCTGGTAGGCTCTGTTACGCTCTGCTTCAGAAAACAGTCCTGAACTATTTCCATAAAGTCACTGGACTCTAGATTACCTGTCAAAGAATTCCAGTCAATTTGACTAAAGTTAAAGTCCCCTACTATGACTATGTTATTGTGTCTAGAAGCCCTAACAATTTCGTCCCAAAGAAGTCTCCCTCTATCGTGATCCAAGCCTGGAGGTCGGTATATTACACCTAGAATTAGTTTTTCTTGACCCTCTACGAATTCTACCCAAACAGATTCTGTTACTGCTCCATCTATTTTTATACCTGTTTTTATGCAACAATTAATATTTTCTCGAACATATAATGCAACTCCTCCCCCCTTCCCATTAGATCTATCCACATTGAACAACTTAAATCCCTGAATATTACACTCAGCAGTCATATCCCGACTCTTTAAATCATACCACGTTTCAGTTAATGCAATGATATCAAAGTTCCCAGCACATGCTACCAAACGTAGTTCATTAATTTTATTTCTTGCACTTCGACTGTTAGCATAAAATACCATCATATGTTTTTTCTTCTGCACATTTTTCCTATTCATCTTTGTTTTTACACAATTTCTGAAATTATCAATACCCATAGTTACTCCATGACAGTTACTATTAAGATTCTTAATATCAGAGCATAAGTCAATATATCCACACTCATTATTTATCATTTCTAAACCCATACCTCTAACTAATCCTAGTTTAAAGTCCTAACAACCCCCTCAACTGAGTTAGCAAGAAAACCCACACCTGCCCTGGATAAGTGAACCCCATCCCTGGCATACATGTCATTTCGACCATAGAAGTTGTCCCAGTTGTCAATGAATGGTACTGCATTATCCTTACAGTGTTTATCCAGCCAACAATTAATACCAATTGCTCTGGACAACCATTCATTACCAACACCTCTTCTTGGCAAAATGCCACATATAACAGGGCGCCCCCCCCCCCTTCTTCCTAATTATGTCTATAGCTGTCCTGAACTTTCTAACTAAATCCTCACTTCTATGCTTGCCTACATCATTGCCTCCAGCACTGAGGCAAATAATAGGACTGATCCCATTACCGTTCATGATGTTGTCAAGCCGGCTAACAATGTCCTCCATCCCAGCCCCAGGAAAGCAAACCCTTTGTCTCCTACTCCTGTCCTTCAAGCAGAATGCCCTATCCATGTATCTAACCTGGCTATCACCAACAACAACAATATTCTTACCTTCCTTGCTGTCGTTCGTCGTGACGGTCCCAGTAGTCGACTCACATTCGTCGGGTAGCACCGAGAATGCGTTGGAGGTTTCCACAAGAGTTTCCACAGCAGTCTCTTTCTTCTTCATCGTTTCTGGCTTTCCATTCGTCTTCTTGATCGTCAACTTCGTCGTCCCCTGCTGTCCAGCCACTGACCACGATCCCTTCTTGACCTGAGGACTCGAAACAGGAGGACTACTACGTATCCTCTTGTTTTCCTCGGTCAATCGCCGTATCTCCATCTTCACTACCCTCAGTTCTTCCTTAAGCTGCTGGTGAAGTTGCTCGATGGAGGGCATCTTGGTTCAGTCCACGGGGAGCACACAAGACACTTCTTCACAGAGTTAAGTACAGGTCACCACTGAGTTAAGTACAGGTCTACGATAGAGATGCCCGGGTGTTGCGCATGTGTCTTAATTTCATCTTGTCGGTATTATATACCATTCTTGTACTACTACCACTACCTCTTCCTGCCTATATATAGCCGTCCTGCTCCACTTCTGGTTAGTGTGACTTTGTAAATGGTCCAAGTCGGACCGAAACGTCGTCGTAAGCTTCTCTCTTTTATGTGCGGGTTATTTGTGTATCGTTCCAGTCACGGTATTGTGCCTTTTTTTGTTACTTTACGAGGGAATGCGTCACAGTGGGTTAGGGTAATAAGCAGGGTACCCCGAGGGTCAATGTTAGGACTGCTACTGTTAAAGATTTAAGCACATGATACCGGAAAGAAGCAAGTGATATATTTCTGTTTGCCAATAATGTAAAGCTGATATGAAGCCTAAGAAGAAGTGCGGACAGGGCTAGACTACTGTGGTAAACAACTGACGGCAAGCTGCAGGACGGAATGAGCAAGCAGCTCCTCGACTTTAATGTGAAATGGTAACAGATGTGTCCTTAAGAGGATAAATAAATGTGGTCAAAGAAAGATGTGGAAGGAAAGAAGTTGCCCTGTAATAAGAGAACACTGGGGCTATAAAGAGATGAGATTCTGAAACAAAGAAATTTTCAGACTACTGGGCAGATATGTGTGTGTGTGTGTGTGTGTGTGTGTGTGTGTGTGTTAATGGTTGTAGGATCACGGGCCGTCTCAAGAGCCTCGTAAATGAAGGAAACGCTATAACAAAACACGTAGGAATGTAAGATACTTGATTTCTGAATGTAATTAGAATTTTGTAAGATTTACGTGTCACCTCACATGTTTATGAGACTTAAGGAAACAACCAGCAATCCTATCAGAGTGGAGAGCATATAACAGACTTCTGTTTCCCACTCATATGTCAGTATTATAGTATCTGTCTGTACGGCTGCTGTCTGCCAACCTGCTACTCCCACGAAAAAAATGCTGCGTGAATGGCAATGAGAACTATTAATCATAGGTGACTTGAGTAAACAGAGATCTGCATGGGTAAATGCAAACATGGAGGGCCAAAGTCGAAGTCTTGAAAATGAGGAACTTCTATTAAAACATGACAAAGAACCAACGAGGATGAGAGGAGGCAAAGCATTATCATGGCTAAACTAGTATTCACCTTAACGTAATTTCTGGTTTCTTACACACACATACGCGTGCACACACACACAAAAAAAAAATACATAAAACGCCTGGCCTTTTCTTAATTCAACACCTACATACACTCAAACACATTCACAACATACTCTGTCTCCCGCCATCTATACCTCGTACCCACTTGACCTCCTCCCACTTTACGTACACAACATCATGCACCACATAACTGACCACTTTTCTCCACACACACCTTTTACCTTAAATATCTCCAGCACACACCTGGCCTTCCACCTACCCACATCCCTCTCCAACACACACCTTACCCTTACCTCCCCCATAACACCCTCCATCACACACACTCCTCCAACGGACCACCCTGAGGGAGCGGACCATAAATCAGGTAACAGTGAAGGTGGGAGAATATTTACTCTCACCTCCTCTAAGAAACGCCAAACTGTCTCCTCCTCGACATATTTTACAACTGTCATTTTATCGGCTATATAAATCCATTGCAAGTGGGTGGTCGGTGGAGCTCTCACAGAGTTGTGTTTGCGGGGGTCGAAAGACAGCTTCTGACCCCACTTCTTGACCGGTATTTACTGGATTCTGGCCTCCAGGGCTCTGGCATACCTACTCCTGAAACAATGAATATAGGGTGCTTCTACAACTTCCTCATTCCACTTTTATACCAACATGAGGCTAAATTTTTAACATCCCTACAACTCATGTATATTTTTTAGCTTTCAATTGCGGCCCTATAAATTCAAGTTAGGAATTTGCACTCTGTACTGATTCCCACACTTTCCCTCCTCAGCTCTAGGGTCGTCAGGTTTATTTACCAGGGTCACTGTACATACACTATCTTTTTCAGCTCTAAGTCAAGTCTTCTTGCAAACTTCTGGACCTTCTATAACTTTAGCAAATGCTTTATATGGGATGACTCCATACAAAAGGTGTGTACTGCTCGATGGATATTACAAACATCGTGTGTAGTCTCTATTTCCTGATTCCTGACCGCCAGATCTCCATTATTTCTATTCTTAAAACAATATGCAGGGCTTTCCTCCGGCAATAATTCGAAGTGCTCCACTCACCACCCTAAAGCTGAAAAAGTACATCCTAATATTTCTATATGGTTCATTTATGTTTTACCTGCCCTCTATGTCCCTGCATCTCCTCACATCTCAAACAGCCTGTCACTAACCACTCTATCCAATCCTCTGAGAATTTTACATGTGATGATCATATTTCCCCTGCACCTCCTTGTAGATTATCCTCTCTTAGTTCCGGCATGAACTCTTGCATTTTCTCCGGTTTTTTATATGCTTTATCAGGCGAGGGATCAATGGTAGTGTTGTATACTCCAAGATGGATCTAAAGTACAGCACGTTGTGTATGTTTTAAAAGAATTTTTGTTCAGTAAATCCTACATAATGTTGTAAAATAATATTACCCTCAGTTAAAACGTGATTACATTATATAAATTGTACAGCTTGAAATCTGGCGCATTCTAACACAGTGTGAGAGTGTGTTTATCCTCGTCACACACACTTTACACTGTTTTGCCTCTCTGGGCGTTGCTGCAGTAACCTGCCACACAAACAGTTAGCCTTAATGAATCAAGACCACCACTGTCTCCACTCTTCTATTTTCACCTTTCAAATAATCTAACGCAATTGTACTGTAACTGACCAACACTTCTCACATAATCCATCGCAAGATTTTTAAATCTAGTCTATATTTTCCTGTTGTACTTCTGTTCCTACATTTCATCAGCTCTGTCATTCCCTGCGATGTTAATCTAAGATATCTACACAAACTTATTAATATTTTGTAACTTTTTAACATTTTTTTGCCTTTGTTCTTATCTCCTCTATAAAATATATAGTTAGTGGCATTTCTGAATTTTAAAATGAACCAGGCTAACGCCTCCTATAATACAACTGAGACAGTTCATGTTTTTTACACCTTCAGTGAACAATTTAGTTTGATGATACCAAATCCTTGACGCTTTCATTTAAAACTATTCAAGATTCTAACACACTTTTAGTTTCTAATTACAGTAACAGCTGATCCAGCAAAAATTCAGTGGATCAAAATATACAGCATATAGAGACACTGTGGTAAACAACAGCAAGCAAGCACCCACCACTCGCGCAGGCACGCACACACCAAGGGCCAGGAGCTGTGAATCGACCCCTGCAACCACAACTAGGTGAGTACACACACATACACTGGAAGTGCCACCACAGCACGGGCCAGCTGGAACAATAGCTGGTACACATTCCTGGAGACGTCAATTTCCTCTCCACACTCAAGAGTATCTCCATGCGGGGCCTCACATTCACCACGTTACTGGAATACCAAGATCAATATCTACACCACAAAACCTGCAGTCGTTCCATCCACACAGCTAAGAGATAGGGCCAGGAGCTGAGGCCTTATCCCTGGTACCACAACTGACGAATGTGGATATACAGTATTTAAAAACATATATGCACACAATTTGAGTGATGTGTTCACCAGAGCTCCCAATGACGCATTTAGGGCTCATGCAACCTAGATTTAAATTTTGCCACAGAAGTGGGTAGTCTATTCTGCACTTCATATCCATCCTGTGGTCGGTAGTGCAAGAGCACATGGATACACAAAAGGCCTAGGAACTAGGGGGAAAAAAAGGTTAAAATAAGAAATCTTGATTTATATTTATGATTGTACAATGGTCATATCTGTTGTAAGCAAATTTAGGATATTTCCTTAATATGTCTGGTATCTATTGTACAATTCGGGCGACTTCTTGTTCCTTGACGTGTGAAATAACCAGTGAGTCAGGTCACAGCTTCTGCAACCCTTTCGCACACCGCCCAAACCCACACCCAGTAACGGTGTCTCATCACTCACAAAACATTGAGTCGGCAAGTGTACATATTGCCTCAATACGATAAACACACACCAGACCACGCACTCGCCAGCAAACCCCTTACCAGTCCACGCACTCACCCGGCTGCTCTCCCACCACTTGACACTCTCTCCTTTTACAAAAAATTTTTTTTACCTCGCATTTGTCAACCCATTCCTGAGTATCCAGCGCCAGTGAGGAACCCTCACCAAATAATAAAGTAAAACATGAGAAGGTCCGAAGCAATGAGGGCAGACTAGTGATTGAGCTGAGGGAAATTCACCTTTACCATTACCTTCACCTTTGATCAATTTTGAGAGTTTTCCTACTCCAGGAGCCCACCCCAGGCCCAGATTTTTCTGGTGCTTCCATGGTCAACCAGGCTGTTGCTGCTGGCTGCCCGCTAGTCTACACATTCATCACATCCTGGTTGGTCCGGCATCTGGTGAAGGCACTTGTCCAGTTCCTCTTGAAGACCTCTATACTTGTTACGGCAGTGTTTCTGATATCTTTTGGAAAGATGATGAATAATCTGGGACCAAGAATGCTGATACATTCTGCTTTTAACTGGGTTTATTTTACACTTCTTTCTATATCTCACTCTAGCATGTTATGGCAGTGTGCAGATTTGGAATTAGACCCTCCAGTACTTTCCAAATATATATTATCGTGTATTTCTTTCTCCTCCGCTCCAGTGAGTACATATTTAAAACTCTGACGCATTCCTATCATTTAAATGCTTTATTAGCTCTATGCAGGTCGTAAATGATCTCTGTATCTGTTCCAACTCTGATATCTCCCCTGCCCTGAACTGGGACGTCAACATTGGACAATACTTTAAACGAGAGAACACAAGCGATTTGAATAGTGTCACCGTTGGCACTATCCCTTCGTATGACAGTTCTCGTTATCCACCCCATTATCTTCCTGACTTTCGTATATTTGCCTTATTGTGTTCTTTAAAAGAAAGTTCATCTGACATAATTATGACAAGGTCTTTCTAGTGTTCCTTTCGTGCTTTTTGATGATCTTTTTGGGTTCTGTATACAATGTCTTGATTGAGTTCTTCATTCTTTCCATACCTAAGCAGCTGGAGCTTATCACCATTAAACGTCAAAAAGAAGCTCTAAACCCACTAGGGTCTGCACTGCCCACTAGAAAACTTTATAGCTTCGTGCAATTTTTGTCTTCTACTGAGGTGATTTTCAAGCTTATTTTGGTATCGTCCGCAAATGATGATATAAGAGTTTGGCAAGTGGTTTTTATGTAAGTCTGCTGTGAGGATAAGAAACAGCAGAGGCACCAGGACACTGCTTTCGGGTGCTGAGCTTCTTACTAGCCAAAAAGTTGAAAGTCCACTTGCTTATTTTCCCCATTATACCCATCGTCCTTATTTTGTGTGCAATGACCCCCCCATGATCACATATGTCAAATGATACTGCGAAATCTGTGGACACCATATGTGCGTTTCTGTTTCCTTTCAATGCCACCGTAATTCTGTCATAGTGGTTTGGCAGTTGTGATAAGCATGCTGGTTTGGGTTGTGCAGATTGGGTTATTAGATAAAATTTACAATTTGGAGTCTCGTCTCTTTATGGAAGACTAAATGTGTGATATTAGGGCTACTTGCCTACAATTTTTGGTTATTGCTATGATGTATATCATATGCAAAGGAGTTGTCTGCACATTTTAAGACCTCTGGTGTTTCACCTAGATCTAAGCTCTTTCTTCAAAGGATACTGGGTGCTCGTGCTAGTGTGGCTTCCGTCGCCAGAAGATATGGTCACGACATATGTATAAAATACTCCAGGGCATGGATAAAGCAGACACAGCTAGGGAAGTAACAGAAACATAAAGACATGGTTGGAAATTACACACCCATAGGGATAGGGAGCCATAGGGATAGCACAAGAAAAAGTCTTTAACATAAGTTTAGTAAAGAAATGGAAAGAGGTGAACAATAACATTATGAATGCGGACTCCCCACACGGGTTCAAAATAGGAAAGTAATGGACGTCGGTTCATCTAAATTTAAGAGGTGAGATCAGGAGTAGAGTTCACTCAGCCCAACCACAAACTCAAAGGCGTAATTATAAAACCCACCCACTTTGCCACTACACCTGCTCATGCACTCAACCACACATCACCTACGTGAAAATTTTTAGCGTGCGTGCGTATGCGTGTATATATATATATATATATATATATCAATAACAACACTGCACTAGCCAAGGAGGGAGTCGAACCCATGCTGTTTTGGCCCGCCTCATGGTGAGAAAACGCATGACGCTTTCTATCACCATGAGGCGGACCAAAACAGCATGAGTTCGACTCCTTGGCTAGTGCAGTCTTGCTATTTATCAATACCACTTGTCCCGTAGGTACAATAATATATATACATATATACGTTTAGAAAGACACGTAAGCAAACACTATAACATATTTATTAGAAAACGTTTCGGTCCTGGGACCTTGATCAAGGTCCCAGGACCGAAACGTTTTCTAATAAATATGTTATAGTGTTTGCTTACGTGTCTTTCTAAACCAACTTGTCGGTATTTATTACCAAGGTTTATACCACATATATACGTATATATGGTTTGGTCATTTAGAGAGAATGGATCAAAGTAGAATGACATGGAAAGCATATAAATCTATAGGGGAAGGAAGGCGGAGTAGCGGTCGTCCTCGAAAGGGTTGGAGAGAGGGGGTAAAGGAGGTTTTGTGGGCAAGGGGCTTGGACTTCCAGCAAGCGTGCGTGAGCGTGTTAGATAGGAGTGAATGGAGACGAATGGTACTTGGGACCTGACGATCTGTTGGAGTGTGAGCAGGGTAATATTTAGTGAAGGGATTCAGGGAAACCGGTTATTTTCATATAGTCGGACTTGAGTCCTGGAAATGGGAAGTACAATGCCTGCACTTTAAAGGAGGGGTTTGGGATATTGGCAGTTTGGAGGGATATGTTGTGTATCTTTATATGTGTATGCTTCTAGACTTGTATTCTGAGCACCTCTGCAAAAACAGTGATAATGTGCGAGTGTGGTGAAAGTGTTGAATGATGATGAAAGTATTTTCTTTTTGGGGATTTTCTTTCTTTTTTGGGTCACCCTGCCTCGGTGGGAGACGGCCGACTTGTTGAAAAAAAAAATATATACGCATGACGCTTTAGACCACTAGATTGACAAAATAATATGAATACCTTGTTATTTACCATTTTTTTGTCTCTAATATGGAGTTGGTCTTCCATTTGCAGATAAAGCAGCATCAATTCGTCGAGAAATTTATTAATATAGCATTTGAATAGTATCCAGGGGCATTTTAAGCCATTCCTCAAACAAAACTCTGCTTTAACTCTTCCAAAGAGGACGTTGGAGGAAATCGGTTCCTGACATGCTGTTCCAATTTACTTTACAGATGCTCGATATTATTTAGATCCGACGATTGTCGGGCCAATCCAGGTGCTCGACTTCACTTTCATGTTCTTCATGCCAATTCTGAACAACTCTAGAGGTGTGAATTAGTGTCACTATAAGTCTTGGAAGATAGCGCCACCACTGAAAAACAGGGTTAGTACCATTAGATGGTCCTAGTCACCCAAAATCGACAAATATATCTATTTTGGGATCAGCCTCCGTGCTTCACGGTTATAAGCTTCTTTATGCTGTCTCCAGATGTAAACTCGGCCAGTACATAACGTTCTTCCATTGGTTCATTCTCCATTTCTTATGGTCATTACACCATTATTTGCGATCTGTAATATTTGTTTCTGTAGGGAAAGGTTTATGAATTGCAACCCTCCCATGATATTCAACTGCATGGAGCTCACGACGAACGGTTTTGGTTGACACAAGGTTAGCAAGATGTTGATTTAGCTCTGGAGTCACTGTTACAGCTGTAGTCGTATACCATTTTGACACAATACGCTGTAATACTCGACGGTCCCGGTCACACACATTGCGTCAACTACTGCTTTTATTGAGCAAGTTTTACCATCACATTGGAATGCAAACAAGACCACAGAAACAGTTACTCTTCAAACATGGAACATTGCAGCAATTCTGGTGACCGATACTCCAGTAATTCCGCGCTCCAACAATTTGTCATTTTTGGAAGTCTGTAAGGTCTTTCATTACTGTCTCTACTTCGTTCTGAAATGTATCAATAGTTGAGGAAGAAAAGAACGACAAAAAGGGACCTGTAACACATTTAAATTGACTATTCAGACATTCGACAGGTCGACAGTTCAATCAGCAGGTGTTTATATTATTTTGTCCACCCCTGCATGTATTTGTGTGGATATATATATATATATATATATATATATATATATATATATATATATGTGTGTGTGTGTGTGTGTGTGTGTGTGTGTGTGTGTGTGTGTGTGTGTGTGTGTGTGTGTGTGTGTGTGTGTGTGTGTGTGTGTGAGCGTGGACTCACCTAACTGTGGTTGCAGGGGTCGAGACTCAGCTCCTGGCCCCTGTGTGTGTGTGTGTGTGTGTAATAACAGATTCCACTATCACACTACTACCCGCATAACCCTTTACTGGTATCATACAAGTGGTCGCTACCACCCTTCTTGTTTGTGTGGGCGAGGTAGAGGAGTATGAGAGGGAAAGTGTGGGCGGAGCGCAAGAGTTTTTTCCCCACTCTACAAGTGTGTGTGGGTGTGGTAGAGGAGCTAGACGGTCACAAAAATGTGTGGACTCCTCAGCACACAATAAACGTCACCCGCCCCGTCGCTCCCACACCGTCAGCTCAAAGGAAAATATGAGCTAAATCTGCAGCTGCAGCCATGCATTTCCCGCCGCGGCGATAACCTCCCCAGTTAATAGCCAATAAAACGTAAAACAAATCGCTTCATCTCACAAGACCATTTGAGAATATGCTGTTTATGGAGTGGGGAAGTACCTGTGGAAAGTACCACTAAAGAGCCTGACGGGAACAATGTAGCCAGGAAGTACCCAGAATGTGTCTTAGAGGAACAATGGAGTGAGGAAGTATGGAGGAAGTGTCTAGTAGGAACACTGGAGTGAGGATGTATGGAGGAAGTGTCTAGTAGGAACACTGGAGTGAGGATGTATGGAGGAAGTGTCTCTAAGGAAGGTTCTCAGATTCCATATTAAATGCAGCAGGCCTGTCTTGTTCACGAGGCAAACACCTGTCTTGTTCACGAGGCAGACACCTGTCTTGTTCACGAGGCAAATACCTGTCTTGTTCACGAGGTAAACATATGTCTTGTTCACGAGGCAAACACCTGTCTGTTCACGAGGCAAACACCTGTCTTGTTCACGAGGCAAACACCTGTCTTGTTCACGAGGCAAATACCTGTCTTGTTCACGAGGTAAACACATGTCTTGTTCACGAGGCAAACACCTGTCTTGTTCACGAGGCAAACACCTGTCTTGTTCACGAGGCAAACACCTGTCTTGTTCACGAGGTAAACACCTGTCTTGTTCACGAGGTAAACACCTGTCTTGTTCACGAGGCAAACACCTGCCTTGTTCACGAGGCAAACATCTGCCTTGTTCACGAGGTAAACACCTGTCTTGTTCACGAGGTAAACACCTGTCTTGTTCACGAGGTAAACACTTGTCTTGTTCATGAGGCAAACACCTGTCTTGTTCACGAGGTAAACACCTGTCTTGTTCACGAGGTGAACACCTGTCTTGTTCACGAGGTAAACACCTGTCTTGTTCACGAGGTAAACACCTGTCTTGTTCACGAGGTAAACGCCTGTCTTGTTCACAAGGTAAACACCTGTCTTGTTCACGATGTAAACACCTAACTTGTTCACGAGGCAAACACCTGTCTTGTTCACGAGGCAAATACCTGTCTTGTTCACGAGGTAAACACCTGTCTTGTTCACGAGGCAAACACCTGTCTTGTTCACGAGGCAAATACCTGTCTTATTCACGAGGCAAACACCTGTCTTGTTCACGAGGCAAACATCTGCCTTGTTCACGAGGTAAACACCTGTCTTGTTCACGAGGTAAACACCTGTCTTGTTCACGAGGGAAATACCTATCTTGTTCACGAGGCAAACACATGTCTTGTTCACGAGGCAAACACCTGTCTTGTTCACGAGGCAAACGCCTGTCTTGTTCACGAGGCAAACACCTGTCTTGTTCACGAGGCAAATACCTGTCTTGTTCACGAGGCAAATACCTGTCTTGTTCACGAGGTAAACACCTGTCTTGTTAAAGATGTAAACACCTATCTTGTTCACGAGGCAAACAACTGTCTTGTTCACGAGGCAAATACTTGTCTTGTTCACGAGATAAACACCTGTCTTGTTCACGAGGTAAACACTTGTCTTGTTCACGAGGCAAACATCTGTCTTGTTCACGAGGTAAACACCTGTCTTGATCAAGAGGTAAACACCTGTCTCGATCAAGAGGTAAACACCTGTCTTGTTCACGAGGTAAACACCTGTCTTGTTCACAAGGTAAACACCTGTCTTGTTCACGAGGTAAGCACCTGTCTTGTTCACAAGGCAAATACCTGTCTTGTTCACGAGGTAAACACCTGTCTTGTTCAAGATGTAAACACCTATCTTGTTCACGAGGCAAACACCTGTCTTGTTCACGAGGTAAACACCTGTCTTGTTCACGAGGTAAACACCTGTCTTGTTCACGAGGTAAACACCTGTCTTGTTCACGAGGTAAACACCTGTCTTGTTCACGAGGTAAACACCTGTCTTGTTCACGATGTAAACACCTATCTTGTTCACGAGGCAAACACCTGTCTTGTTCACGAGGCAAATACCTGTCTTGTTCACGAGGTAAACACCTGTCTTGTTCACGAGGTAAACACCTGTCTTGTTTAAGAGGTAAACACCTGTCTTGATCAAGAGGTAAACACCTGTCTTGTTCAAGAGGTAAACACCTGTCTTGTTCAAGAGGTAAACACCTGTCCTGATCAAGAGGTAAACACCTGTCTTGTTCAAGAGGTAAACACCTGTCTTGTTTAAGAGGTAAACACCTGTCTTGATCAAGAGGTAAACACCTGTCTTGTTCAAGAGGTAAACACCTGTCTTGTTCAAGAGGTAAACACCTGTCTTGTTTAAGAGGTAAACACCTGTCTTGATCAAGAGGTAAACACCTGTCTTGTTCAAGAGGTAAACACCTGTCTTGTTCACGAGGTAAACACCTGTCTTGTTCAAGAGGTAAACACCTGTCTTGTTCACGAGTTAAACACCTGTCTTGTTCAAGATGTAAACACCTGTCTTGTTCACGAGGTAAACACCTGTCTTGTTCAAGAGGTAAACACCTGTCTTGTTCACGAGTTAAACACCTGTCTTGTTCACGAGTTAAACACCTGTCTTATTCAAGAGGTAAACGCCTGTCTTGCTCACGAAGTAAACGTATGTCTTGTTCATGGGGTAAACACCTGTCTTGTTCACGTGTTAAACACCTGTCTTTTTCACGTGTTAAACGCCTGTCTTGTTCACGTGGTTAACACTTGTCTTGTTCACAAGGTAAATACCTGTCTTGTTCCCGAGGTAAACACCTGTCTTGTTCACGAGGTAAACACCTGCCTTGTTCACGAGGTAAACACCTGTCTTGTTCAAGAGGTAAACACCTGTCTTGTTCACGAGGTAAACACCTGTCTTGTTCACCGGGTAAACACCTGTCTTGTTCATGAGGTAAAGCCTGTATTGTTCACGAGGTAAACGCCTGTCTTGTTCACGTGGTAAACACCTGTCTTGTTCATGTGGTAAACACCTGTCTTGTTCACCTGGTAAACACCTGTCTTGTTCACCGGGTAAACACCTGTCTTGTTCACCGGGTAAACACCTGTCTTGTTCACCGGGTAAACACCTGTCTTGACCGGGTAAACACCTGTCTTGTTCACCGGGTAAACACCTGTCTTGTTCATGAGGTAAACACTGTCTTGTGCACGAGGTGAACACCTGTCTTGTTCACGAGATAAACACCTGTCTTGTTCACGAGGTGAACACCTGTCTTGTTCACGTGGTAAAACCTGTCTTGTCCACGGGGCAAACACTTGTCTTGTTTACGTGGTAAACACCTCTCTTGTTTACGTGGTAAACACCTGTCTTGTCCACTAGGCAAACACCTGTCTTGTTCACTAGGTAAACACCTGTCTTGTTCATGAGGTAAACACCTGTCTTTTTCACGAGAACACCTGACTTTTTCACGAGGTAAACACCTGTCTTTTTCACGAGGTAAGCACCTGTCTTTTTTACGAGGTAAACACCTGTCTTTTTCACGAGGTAAACACCTGTCTTTTCACGAGGTAAGCACCTGTCTTTTTTACGAGGTAAACACCTGTCTTTTTCACGAGGTATACACCTGTCTTTTTCACGAGGTAAACACCTGGATCCTGACACTTCAACCTCGCACTTATTTATGTCGAAAAGACAAGCTTTGAAAGTATATATTGCTTAAATTAGGTTTATATTGAAGATTTGGGGCCCGGCCGTCTCCAGTTGGCGAGTCAGCCTTCCCAAGTTGGCGAGTCAGCCGTCCCAAGTTGGCGAGTCAGCCGTCCCAAGTTGGTGGGTCAGCGGTCTCAAGTTGGTAAGACAGCTATACCAAGTTGGCGAGTCAGCCGTCCCAAGTTGCGAGTCAGCCGTCCCAAGTTGGCGGGCCAGCTGTCTGAGGTCGGCACGCCGGCTGGCAATAGAGCAGCATTGTAGGAAGATCCTGCTGTCACTCATATCCACCTGTTGCCTACACTTATTCACCACCACTACTACCATACAACCACAAGGACCACCACCTTAGCACTACCATACAACCTCAAGGACCACCACCACCACCACCACATTAGCACTACCATACAACCTCTAGGACCACCACCACCACATTAGCACTATCATACAACCACAAGAACCACCACCACCACCATCTTAGCACTACCATACAACCACAAGAACCACCACCACAACCTTAGCACTACATACAACCACAAGAACCACCACCACAACCACAAGGGCCATCACCACCACCACCTGGAGGTTACCACCACATTAGCACTACCGTACAACCACAAGAACCGCCACCACAACCACCACCTTAGCACTATCATACAAACACAAGAACCACCACCATAACCACCACCACATTAGTACTACCATACAACCACAAAGCTTCCACCCCAACCACCACTAACCATTCCTATAATAATGCCCACCCTCACAGAACTCACTTGCATGACCACAGTCACTACCATTACCATCACTAACGTCACCATTATAAAAACTACCATAACCATTAGCACTAAGGTAAATCACCTCCACCTTCTGAAACAAGCATTTACACTCTCCCATCAGCACCGCTCACATTCATACCATCCAACTATACTTACCACCATCACCAACACTGCCTTCAACACTTCTGTGATAGATCTATGGCCGGTTTCCATTGTTTTCTACTCTCTCAACCCAGTATTCCGCCAGGTTTTCTACATGATCAGCTCTGCTATTACTGCCAGGGGCCCGCAGGCTCACAGTAACCACAGCTACCTGGCAAGGAGCCTCCTCCTGAAGGAATTTGTCCAGTTGTTGGAGATATACTTTTTGTTCCACCAATAATTCTTATACATCCTACAAGGATGATGAGCCGTGGACCTCGGACACTGGCACAGTGTTCATTAATTATGCCTATGACATTCTTACTCGTCTCTGGGTTATTGTACGCTGACGAGTGTATCTTTTTCACTAGTAACGTCTATTAAGCTTTTAGATTAGGAACCTAGCCTTCGAATATTTTCTAATATTTTCACGTCTTTGTCGCAAAAAGTCCTTTCAGATTGATTTTAATCAGTCCAAGAATTTTAGATATTTTAAATAATCTATCCACAGTAAATGTTATCCATATGTTGGAGCTATGATAACTTAAATATTTGAGTCCATAGTGAACATGTACTACACAAACTGCCATATCACTGACATGTCTTCGTTCAGAAAGTTATCATAAGGCCCTCCGTTTTTTTATCTTTATTATATTTCCTATATTGTGTTGTCTAGAGTTGTGAACGTTAGATCATCTGATAACAATATTCTGCACTTCTATGGAAAGAAATGACTACCCAACATTTTACACCCCATTCTCGTTTGGAGTACTTCCTTCTTTCAGCACTGAATCCTTTGTTTTGACATCTAATTGTTATTTTTTAATCTTCTACTAAGGAGCCTTCCCAGCTTACTTCCTTAGCAAATGATGACACAAAACTGTGGTTGAGTGCTTTAGTTGGCTATGAGGATGAGACCGCGCTATGGTACCAAGCCTTTTACTTTATAAAACTAGTTTTCTTCTGGGTAGGTTGACTGTCATACTTTTGTGACCTGTTAAATATTGAAAAATGCATCCCCCGTACTTAACTTACCATGCGTTCTGACATGTTCACGCGTCAGTTTCCTTTCCAGGGAAGGAAGTTTCCCAGTTCTTGTTCCTTGAGTCAAGCCTCCTAGTTCATTCAGTTTATCTTATGATATAGACGAATTCTTATAGGAATTTCTCTTACAAAAAAAAAAAAAGATGGTATCAGAGGAGATGGAGGGGCGAGGAGGTGACGGTGATGGCGAGCAGATGGATGGGTGACCGCGTTTGGTCACTATACGCTCACTTGCCGACTGTAACCTCTAAAAATCTAACCTCCAAGAAGAGAACTTCCAGACTTCGCACTATAGGTCACGCTCGAAATAGGAGACCTCATAGAAATACCAATTTAGAGACTATATGGAACACGTTGCCGGGAGACCTATTTGAAGACCCTACGGAAAGGATTTCAGAGGCCAAGCCTCCCTGGGAGGCCTCGACGGGGAGCCTCATTCGAGAAAAAGGTGACCATACAGGAGAGTCTTCAGGTATTCTTAGACTACTCAGAGATAATTGATGCTAGGGCGTCGGTCTGGAGTTGTATGACTCTCTGATCGCAGGTTCTATTCCCACCCGTGCTATGGTTTGTTTGCAGTCGTGTCACTATGATTTCGTGAGTCGTTATTTCCACAGATAGTTGACGAAATGATTCTTATTACGATAGATAGTTGACGAAATGAAACTTATTACGATAGATAGTTGACGAAATGAAATGTGGACGAAGACACACGCCTGCAGGACAACCCTACACTCGGACAAGACATCGCTCTTATGCAGAACTTTTCTTTAAATCATGAGCGAATCGTTTTCAAAATTAGAGCTTGTCCTGTATGCCCGTGTCTTCATGCACACACGCTTTCTCTGGCCTCTTTGCAACCTCTTACACCCGAAGCTAAACCGGAAACAAATGTTACAATAAAACAACCAAATGTTACCAATAAAACAACCAAATGTTGCCGATAAAACAACCAAATTTTACGAATAAAACAACCAAATGTTACCGATAAAATAACCAAATTTTACGAATAAAACAACCAAATTTTACCAATAAAACAAGCAAATGTTACCAATAAAACTTTCAAATGTTACCTAGAAGACACCCGAGAAGGAATAAAAATGACTTCCGGGACGGACCTGCGAGTACTAAACACACTCACTCAGACTAACACACTTACTGAGTCCCATACTAAACACACTCACTCAGACTAACACACTTACTGAGTCCCATACTAAACACACTCACTCAGACTAACACACTTACTGAGTCCCATACTAAACACACTCACTCAGACTAACACACTTACTGAGTCCCATACTAAACACACTCACTCAGACTAACACACTTACTGAGTCCCATACTAAACACACTCACTCAGACTAACACACTTACTGAGTCCCATACTAAACACACTCACTCAGACTAACACACTTACTGAGTCCCATACTAAACACACTCACTCAGACTAACACACTTACTGAGTCCCATACTAAACACACTCACTCAGACTAACACACTTACTGAGTCCCATACTAAACACACTCACTCAGACTAACACACTTACTGAGTCCCATACTAAACACACTCACTCAGACTAACACACTTACTGAGTCCCATACTAAACACACTCACTCAGACTAACACACTTACTGAGTCCCATACTAAACACACTCACTCAGACTAACACACTTACTGAGACTCCCATACTAAACACACTCACTCAGACTAACACACTTACTGAGTCCCATACTAAACACACTCACTCATACTAACACACTTACTGAGACTCTCATACTAAACACACTCACTCATACTAACACACTTACTGAGACTCTCATACTAAACACACTCACTCATACTAACACACTGAGACTCTCATACTAAACACACTCACTCATACTAACACACTTACTGAGACTCTCATACTAAACACACTCACTCATACTAACACACTTACTGAGACTCCCATACTAAACACACTCACTCATACTAACACACTTACTGAGACTCCCATACTAAACACACTCACTCTGACTAACACACTTACTGAGACTCCCATACTAAACACACTCACTCAGACTAACACACTTACTGAGACTCCCATACTAAACACACTCACTCAGACTAACACACTTACTGAGTCCCATACTAAACACACTCACTCATACTAACACACTTACTGAGACTCTCATACTAAACACACTCACTCATACTAACACACTTACTGAGACTCTCATACTAAACACACTCACTCATACTAACACACTGAGACTCTCATACTAAACACACTCACTCATACTAACACACTTACTGAGACTCTCATACTAAACACACTCACTCATACTAACACACTTACTGAGACTCCCATACTAAACACACTCACTCATACTAACACACTTACTGAGACTCCCATACTAAACACACTCACTCTGACTAACACACTTACTGAGACTCCCATACTAAACACACTCACTCAGACTAACACACTTACTGAGACTCCCATACTAAACACACTCACTCAGACTAACACACTTACTGAGACTCCCATACTAAACACACTGAGACTCACACAATATATTCACTGAGATACACACACAGATACACACTCTCCGAGGCTCCACAATACACACACTCTCCGAGGCTCCACAATAAACGCACTCTCCGAGGCTCTACAATAAACGCACTCTCCGAGGCTCTACAATAAACACACTCTCCGAGGCTCTACAATAAACGCACTCTCCGAGGCTCCACAATAAACGCACTCTCCGAGGCTCTACAATAAACGCACTCTCCGAGGCTCTACAATAAACGCACTCTCCGAGGCTCTACAATAAACACACTCTCCGAGGCTCTACAATAAACGCACTCTCCGAGGCTCCACAATAAACGCACTCTCCGAGGTTCTACAATAAACGCACTCTCTGAGGCTCTACAATAAACACACTCTCCGAGGCTCAACACTAAACGCACTCTCCGAGGCTCTACAATAAACACACTCTCCGAGGCTCTACAATAAACGCACTCTCCGAGGCTCCACAATAAACGCACTCTCCCAGGCTCCACAATAAACGCACTCTCCGAGGCTCTACAATAAACACACTCTCCGAGGCTCTACAATAAACACACTCTCCGAGGCTCTACAATAAACGCACTCTCCGAGGCTCTACAATAAACGCACTCTCCCAGGCTCCACAATAAACGCACTCTCCGAGGCTCCACAATAAACGCACTCTCCGAGGCTCTACAATAAACGCACTCTCCGAGGCTCTACAATAAACACTCTCCGAGGCTCCACAATAAACGCACTCTCCGAGGCTCTACAATAAACGTACTCACCGAGGCTCTACAATAAACACACTCTCCGAGGCTCTACAATAAACGCACTCTCCGAGGCTCTACAATAAACACTCTCCGAGGCTCCACAATAAACGCACTCTCCGAGGCTCTACAATAAACACTCTCCGAGGCTCTACAATAAACGCACTCTCCGAGGCTCTACAATAAACGCACTCTCCGAGGCTCTACAATAAACACTCTCCGAGGCTCTACAATAAACGCACTCTCCGAGGCTCTACAATAAACACTCTCCGAGGCTCTACAATAAACGCACTCTCCGAGGCTCTACAATAAACACTCTCCGAGGCTCTACAATAAACGTACTCACCGAGGCTCTACAATAAACGCACTCTCCGAGGCTCTACAATAAACGCACTCTCCGAGGCTCTACAATAAACACTCTCCGAGGCTCCACAATAAACGCACTCTCCGAGGCTCTACAATAAACGTACTCTCCGAGGCTCTACAATAAACGTACTCTCCGAGGCTCCACAATAAACGTACTCTCCGAGGCTCTACAATAAACGTACTCACCGAGGCTCTACAATAAACACACTCTCCGAGGCTCTACAATAAACGCACTCTCCGAGGCTCTACAATAAACGTACTCTCCGAGGCTCTACAATAAACGCACTCTCCGAGGCTCTACAATAAACGCACTCTCCCAGGCTCCACAATAAACGCACTCTCCGATTCTCTACAATAAACACTCTCCGAGGCTCTACAATAAACACTCTCCGAGGCTCCACAATAAACACACTCACCGAGGCTCTACAATGAACACTCTCCGAGGCTCTACAATAAACACTCTCCGAGGCTCTACAATAAACACTCTCCGAGGCTCTACAATAAACACTCTCCGAGGCTCTACAATAAACACTCTCCGAGGCTCTACAATAAACACTCTCCGAGGCTCTACAATAAACACTCTCCGAGGCTCTACAATAAACGCACTCTCCGAGGCTCTACAATAAACACTCTCCGAGGCTCTACAATAAACACTCTCCGAGGCTCTACAATAAACGCACTCTCCGAGGCTCTACAATAAACACTCTCCGAGGCTCTACAATAAACACTCTCCGAGGCTCTACAATAAACACTCTCCGAGGCTCTACAATAAACACTCTCCGAGGCTCTACAATAAACACTCTCCGAGGCTCTACAATAAACGCACTCTCCGAGGCTCTACAATAAACACTCTCCGAGGCTCTACAATAAACACTCTCCGAGGCTCTACAATAAACACTCTCCGAGGCTCTACAATAAACACTCTCCGAGGCTCTACAATAAACACTCTCCGAGGCTCTACAATAAACACTCTCCGAGGCTCTACAATAAACGCACTCTCCGAGGCTCTACAATAAACACTCTCCGAGGCTCTACAATAAACACTCTCCGAGGCTCTACAATAAACACTCTCCGAGGCTCTACAATAAACACTCTCCGAGGCTCTACAATAAACACTCTCCGAGGCTCTACAATAAACACTCTCCGAGGCTCTACAATAAACGCACTCTCCGAGGCTCTACAATAAACACTCTCCGAGGCTCTACAATAAACACTCTCCGAGGCTCTACAATAAACACTCTCCGAGGCTCTACAATAAACACTCTCCGAGGCTCTACAATAAACACTCTCCGAGGCTCTACAATAAACACTCTCCGAGGCTCTACAATAAACACTCTCCGAGGCTCTACAATAAACACTCTCCGAGGCTCTACAATAAACACTCTCCGAGGCTCTACAATAAACACTCTCCGAGGCTCTACAATAACGCACTCTCCGAGGCACTCTCCGAGGCTCTACAATAAACACTCTCCGAGGCTCTACAATAAACACTCTCCGAGGCTCTACAATAAACACTCTCCGAGGCTCTACAATAAACACTCTCCGAGGCTCTACAATAAACACTCTCCGAGGCTCTACAATAAACACTCTCCGAGGCTCTACAATAAACGCACTCTCCGAGGCTCTACAATAAACACTCTCCGAGGCTCTACAATAAACACTCTCCGAGGCTCTACAATAAACACTCTCCGAGGCTCTACAATAAACACTCTCCGAGGCTCTACAATAAACACTCTCCGAGGCTCTACAATAAACACTCTCCGAGGCTCTACAATAAACACTCTCCGAGGCTCTACAATAAACACTCTCCGAGGCTCTACAATAAACACTCTCCGAGGCTCTACAATAAACACTCTCCGAGGCTCTACAATAAACACTCTCCGAGGCTCTACAATAAACACTCTCCGAGGCTCTACAATAAACACTCTCCGAGGCTCTACAATAAACACTCTCCGAGGCTCTACAATAAACACTCTCCGAGGCTCTAAATAAACATACACTATCATTGCACAAATTTATTTCGTCATGGTAATCACACCAATTGTTTTTTTTTTTTCATCACTCGCGATATCGTCTAAGTTTATTATATATATATTTGGGTTTAACAACACGGATTTCCGTGCCCAACTGTGTGTGTGTGTGTGTGTGTGTGTGTGTGTGTGTGTGTGTGTGTGTGTGTGTGTGTGTGTGTGTGTGTGTGTAAAATTAGTAATACTCGAATATAAAGTGTTGAGTGGATAGATGAGGGACGGGGGAAGGAGGACAGAACTGGTGTTCTGTTCTTCCTGAACAGTAGGGCGAATGAACTTCAAATTAAATTCTTACAACTATTCGTTTTAAAGTTATTTTTGTTTTGTTTTCCCATTTCATTGCCATATCTTTGTATAATAATTTCTGTTGATACGTGAAGAAATACTCGTTACCACAGTAACAAATTTTGCTGACCGTTTATTTTTTTTTTTGGTCCAAATAAAAAATGAAACAACAGACACCCTACATGTGTGCGCACGCATGCGTACGTATGTACTTGAGCACGTCCGTGCGTGCTTGTCTTTCGTCAAGAGGTTTATAGTTCGCTATATAACATGCATCAGGTAGGGTGTGGACGAAGAGGAGGAAGGAGGGGCAGGGTACGACTGAGAGCTGAAACTATCAATACACAAAGAGGCAGATGTTGTGTCTGACGCAGAGAGGGAGAAGGGAGGGAGGGAGGGAGGGAGAGAGGGAGAGAGAGAGAGAGAGAGAGAGAGAGAGAGAGAGAGAGAGAGAGAGAGAGAGAGAGAGAGAGAGAGAGAGAGAGAGAGAGAGAGAGAGAGAGAGAATCGAGGAAGGGAGGGAAGGAGGAAAGGAGAGCCAATGAGGGAGATAGCACATGGTGATGAATAGCACATGGGAGAGGAATGGATTGGCGTGGATGGTGAAGACAGGAATAATGGTGAGGAGGATAGGGATTATGGTACTGGAGATAGTGAGGAAGATGGAAATGACGGCACGGAGACGTAAGAAGGGCGTAATGGGGAAGGAATAGTGGTAGTGTATTATGAAGGAAGGGGTGAAGGTAGGTTATTGAGAGAAGTGAGAGGGGCAGGGGAGGGAAAATAGGAAGAGGTGCCTGCAGGGCATGCAGGAGGAAAGGGAAAATAAAGGGAATAATATAGAATTATGAGCATGGAGGTAATGGAGACGCAGAAATGAAGAAAAGGTAAATGCTCCCTTGTGTGGTGGCAGAGATAGTGCTAGATCAAGGTAGACAGGTGGTGGCATAATGAAGGAAGGCGTGAGGAGGACAGGATCATCCAGGTGGCTGCTTGTAACAATACTCTCAGGAGGAAGAGAGAAAGAGAGAGAGAGAGAGAGGGAGAGAGAGAGAGAGTGAGAGAGAGAGAGAGAGAGAGAGAGAGAGAGAGAGAGAGAGAGAGAGAGAGAGAGAGAGAGAGAGAGAGAGAGAGAGAGAGGGATAAGAGACGAGGAAGAGGAATAGGAGAGAGAGAGATAAGAGAGGAGGAAGAGGAGCAGGGGAGAGAGAGAGTAATGAGAGGACACTCTACAACTAATACTTAAATACATCCAGGAGCAATGTAGTTTTCTTAACCGCTGACACTGGTTGTGGTAGTGAAAATGGTGGTTTTAGTGATGGTGGTCAATTAAGGGTAAAGAGGAAGAGGAAGGTCATGAAGGGGGTCATGTAGAAAAGTCATGCAGAACAACCAACTCCGTATGCCATACATCGCCTGGGGAGCGGATCAAATTTGATCCAAGGAAGGGAATAACAGCATATCCTCACCAGCATAAAGGCACCCTAGAACAGTGCTCTTATTAATAGCGTCTCAAATACTCTTAAGACATACATGCACCCTGTATCGCTTGGTTTGCGATATTTGCATTATATATATATATATATATATATATATATATATATATATATATATATATATATATATATATATATATATATATATATATATATATATATATATACATATACATATATATATATATTATATATATATATAATATATATATATATATACATGTATATACACATATATACCATAAGGTATATCGCTCGGTGTATATTAATACTTACTTTAATACCTATTTTAGTAACACGAATAAAGGTATCCCTGACTGAACAGGTTACATGCAACCTTAATTGTATTTTCTGTAGTCCTTGGGCTTGCAAACATCCAACATGTGCACAAACATGGGTACAGATAAATAAATAAAAATACATATGTGAAGAGACGCATATAGAATAAGAAAGACATACACAGCCAAGAGACATAAGCAAGGAGTGTCACCCACGTAGATCCAAGAAGTTAGGAATGGCTACGTTCACGCAAGGTGACATACACCAAGTAACGGACGGTAAACGTACGACGGACAGTGAACAGATGGCACCTGTGTGTGTGTGTGTGTGTGTGTGTGTGTGTGTGTGTGTGTGTGTGTGTGTGTGTGTGTGTGTGTGTCCTACCCCACTACCCACCCTTCTTAAGTATCAAATCCCGGTACTATTAAGAAACGCAAACTGCTGACTCAACGTCACATTACACTTCCACCCATGACAATTCCTCCGCCTTCCACCGTCAACTCTATTTCTATTTTTTTTTTTTTCGGTGTCTTGAAGAAAATTATACTTGTCTCCAGATGAATGTGACGGACACCCTTCATATCGAGCTCTGACAACACCAGAATGATCACCAATGCTCTGCCTGGTGGCACACCCACTCGCGATTAGCCAACGGAGGATCGAGCCTTCACCACTCCTTCCATTAAATGACTCACGAGTTGAGTAATTTGTGAAAAAATACACATATTAACATTTAAAGATTTCACATTTTTTGTTCTGACTCACAATTAACCCACAAATTTGAGACAAACAGAACGACGTTTCGGTCCGTTCTGGAGCATTATCAATTCCATATCTGACTGAAATGCTGAACAGTGTTCACCTTCAAGTTGCTAGCTAGTTATGAATCACTGCAGTCAAGGTATTGTGAGTGCAGCTGTAGATGTGACTAGCAGTACAGTACAATTTTGGCTTTCTAATATACTCTTGTTCGTTGTTATCTCATCTGCAACCTAAACTAAGCATATCATCTTCCAACATTACCTTGCAGTGTTACGAAAACTAAAGGAAATGTCCCTGATAATTAATGATGCCATTAAAACGAAAAGAAATATCATTGTCCACTGAAGAAAATAAAGAATGGGAAATAAGCGGCATTAATGGCTTCGTCAGCCAGCAATCACCTCTCATAATACAACACTCGCACCATGATGGCCTCACTTTCAGAATTCAACGTTCTCTATTTTTCTTCGGCCATCTCGTTGTCAGACGTATCGCGGCTGGTTTTTGTAATACACTTATTTTTGAGGGTTAAAATATATATTTTACGTTAATTTATGTAACATAACTTAACCTAAATAAACTTATCCTTAAAAATAAAACAAAAATAGCATTTGAGGACACAATAGGAAGCATTAGGCAACTGAAGCAAAGCTTGTCAAAAAATTGACGTAGCAAAGCAAGAATGTGTTGCGAAATACACCGCTCGTTTGGTAATTGTTTAAGTTTGCATTTGTGAAGGATAGCGAGTAACAAAACACAACAATTGTATGTGTGTACTAAACTTTCCCACAAGTTATCGTAAATGTGAGTACAGTTGACCCCAAGAAGCAGATGACATAAACTGTTAACATCTTGCAGAGAGCCATGAACAACATAGCTTTATTAATGGAAAATCATGTGCATGATGTATATATGTATGTAGCCTGAGTACTCAAGCTTCTTTTGTTAAGCTTCACTATATAAATTACTACGCAGGGCTTCATGAATATTTTTTAATTATTTTGGTAACATTGTATCGACCGTCATTGATCACTTAACACAGTGTTTAAGAAAGTTTCGTTGTAAAAGTTTTCTTGGAGTGGATAATCTCAGTTCTGACTGTAGCACAATGTTCAGCCCAACACTTAGTGTGATCTTTTTCTCCAATAAATAACCACAAGTAAACAACGATAAAATTTCATACAAAATATCTAATAAATTATAACATTTTCTATTATTAACATCCATGTTTAATACTTTTTAGGCTTGTAAAAGGTTGTTGTAAACAAGACACAAGTCTCACACTATTTGATCAAAACTGTCATGTCTGTGTATGGTGTTTGTTTCCACTTCTCATCTTGTTAACCAGTGAAGCTGGAGAAGTTCTTCCTAACATCCCTTTAACTCGTCTGTGTCTTTCCATCTGTGCTCCTTTGTCTCTGCTCCGTCTGAAGAATAGTCTGTCCCTGTTTGTGTCACCAAATCCTTTCGTTATCTTGTATACTGTCAAGTCTCCCCTAATTCTTCTTTCCTCTAATCATCAGGGCCAGTTCTTCTAGTCTCCTCATAGGTCAGCCCTCTCGTCTGATGAGAAGTTTTTGTTGCAAATCTTTAAACTATCTCTAATTTCTTTATATACCTGATGAAGAGTGGACTCCAGCCAAGTCCTGCATACTTTATGATAGGTCTCTTATACTTCGTGAGTGATTCTTAAATGTGGCTCCTGAAAGCCTTTCGCAGGTATGCGAGGCGCGTATATGCCAGTGACCAGCAGGGACTCAGGTACTGGAGATCCTCTTTGACGTTCCTATAGATTTTTTTTAAGTTACTGAGGTAAGGCCTGATACGGGAATGATGATTATTATTATTATAATTACTCATGGGGAGGCGCTCTAAACTCATTGGAGTTGTATAGCGCCTAAGGAAATGGGAGGCATCCAGGTTCGATCCAAGAAATGGGACATCAGGTCAAATTCCTTGGATCAAGAGCTCCTCATCGACTTCAAGAAACCTCCCTTAAGAGAACGAGGATGAGTAGACAGCTTCTTGGATTAAATGAAAATATTTGACACAGTTCCCAACGAGACAATGATAAGCTAGAAGAACAAACAGAAGTGAAAGGAGTCAAAGAATACTTAAAAGACAAAAGATAGTACTAGAGGAACTAATGTCAGGATGGTTGAATAGCAAATGATGTTCACGATAGGTCGGTACTAGTCACTACCGCTCCGGAAAATATAAATAACCTGTAAGATGTGAAATTATCAGGAAGAATGTGAATAGGAAAGGAGAGAAGACCTTCAGGGACACAGGGAGATTGCACAGGTGCAGATTGTAGGGGTAATCCAACAATGAGGCTAAAACAGAGGCTAAAAAAAAGCCAGTCAATTTAGGGATAATTTTTTTTCAATCACAGTATAGCACAGAAATAGAATGATCCTGATGAGGAAGTGGAGGAGGCAAATCTATAGTTTCAAAAACAAGTATGAAGGGCTCAAGAGACGAGATTTCCAACCCCTACTACCCACTCCCTCGAACAACAGCAGTATCTACTCCACCCACCTCCCAGGCGACATGGTCACTTCCACAAACATAAATCAGAACATGAACGATATCATTATGTCAATTTTTTCACGTTGGCTTGGCCACTGTTACCTCTTGCACTCCTATTTATCCCAAATGACAAAAAACTTCACATTCACCTGATAATTACTATCTGCAGTAAATGCACTCGACTCGCACAATGACTCAGACATCGTCATAACTGGAAAAACCTGGCATTAACATCTTAAAATAAAAGAGAAAGGATTTCATTTATAATTCTCGTGGCTTCTACCTCACACTGATTTATTCCTACATGAAGACAAGATTCTTCAATCATCAGAAATATGATTAGCAGCAATTAAATAAATTTGAAAATCATCATTGCAAGTAGAAGCTTTAGTAGATTTCTAACCAGTTAAACATGTACGTAGGAGTACATCTAATGACCAATTGCAACATAAACAGCACCAGAAGTTGCCATTACCAGTCTTAGGATTATGGTAAGTACATGTGGTACCTTGCTGAATACTGATCAAATTAAAAGTAAGGTATGTAATCAACATTATGGTTTCTTTTAACACAACGTACACTATATATATATATATATATATATATATATATATATATATATATATATATATATATATATATATATATATATATAACAACACTGCACTAGCCAAGGAATCGAACCCATGCTGCTTGGCTAGTGCAGAGTTGTTATTGATCAATACCACTCGTTCCGTGGGTACAATAATATAATATACTGCTTGTTGAGCTAGTACACAAACAGGAAGTGGAATGAAAATTAGCTCAGAGGCGTCCACACCACCGTATGTCCTTCGATGACGGGTACAACATCTAGCTAGACTGGATGCGCCATTGTTAAGGATTGTGTGGTCTAGTGGTCTAAAGCGTCATGCGTTTTCGCTCACCATGAGGTCAGCCAAAGCAGCATGGGTTCGATTCCTTGGCTAGTGCAGTGTTGTTACTGATCAATACACTCGTTTCGTGGGTACAATTATATATATATATATATATATATATATATATATATATATATATATATATCTATTTATTTATTTATTTATATTTTCATCCAACTAGTTGGACGAATCTTATTGTAACCAGCTGGCCCAGTGGGTAGCGCGTCGGTCTGGAGTTTTATGACTCTCTGATCGTGGGTTCTATCCCGCCCGTGGTGTGGTTTGTTTGTAATTTTGTCATTACGATTTCGTGAGTCAGTTAAGTAAACTCTTCTAGGTACAGCATAACAGCCTAATTTTTGCACGTTTCTGCATCTACGTGCTCCCGCACCAACGTCCACAAATGGATTTGGAGTGACAAACCTTTGACCGGTTTTTTTCCTACCCTCGCGTCCCAGCTTTGGGGCACACTTCCTTAATGACTGCCTGTTCATCCAGGCTCCTGCTGTTAGTGGCCTTCTGGCCCACACGGCTATAGCTCTGGTTGATTTTGCGTAGGTGGTGGTCTAGTTTCTTCTTGATGACTTTTGATTTTGTTGCTAGAACATTTTTGAGTATACCTGGTAAAGTGTATGGTAGAGTTATTATTGAAAGAATTAAGAGTAAGACTGAGAATAGGATAGCAGATGAACAAGGAGGCTTTAGGAAAGGTAGGGGGTGTGTGGACCAGGTGTTTACAGTGAAACATATAAGTGAACAGTATTTAGATAAGGCTAAAGAGGTCTTTGTGGCATTTATGGATTTGGAAAAGGCGTATGACAGGGTGGATAGGGGGGCAATGTGGCAGATGTTGCAGGTGTATGGTGTAGGAGGTAGGTTACTGAAAGCAGTGAAGAGTTTTTATGAGGATAGTGAGGCTCAAGTTAGAGTATGTAGGAAAGAGGGAAATTATTTCCCAGTAAAAGTAGGCCTTAGACAAGGATGTGTGATGTCACCGTGGTTGTTTAATATATTTATAGATGGGGTTGTAAGAGAAGTAAATGCGAGGGTCTTGGCAAGAGGTGTGGAGTTAAAAGATAAAGAATCACACATAAAGTGGGAGTTGTCACAGTTGCTCTTTGCTGATGACACTGTGCTCTTGGGAGATTCTGAAGAGAAGTTGCAGAGATTGGTGGATGAATTTGGTAGGGTGTGCAAAAGAAGAAAATTAAAAGTGAATACAGGAAAGAGTAAGGTTATGAGGATAACAAAAAGATTAGGTGATGAAAGATTGGATATCAGATTGGAGGGGGAGAGTATGGAGGAGGTGAATGTATTCAGATATTTGGGAGTGGACGTGTCAGCGGATGGGTCTATGAAAGATGAGGTGAATCATAGAATCGATGAGGGGAAAAGGGTGAGCGGTGCACTTAGGAGTCTGTGGAGACAAAGAACTTTGTCCTTGGAGGCAAGGAGGGGAATGTATGAGAGTATAGTTTTACCAACGCTCTTATATGGGTGTGAAGCATGGGTGATGAATGTTGCAGCGAGGAGAAGGCTGGAGGCAGTGGAGATGTCATGTCTGAGGGCAATGTGTGGTGTGAATATAATGCAGAGAATTCGTAGTTTGGAAGTTAGGAGGAGGTACGGGATTACCAAAACTGTTGTCCAGAGGGCTGAAGAAGGGTTGTTGAGGTGGTTCGGACATGTAGAGAGAATGGAGCGAAACAGAGTAACTTCAAGAGTGTATCAGTCTGTAGTGGAAGGAAGGCGGGGTAGGGGTCGGCCTAGGAAAGGTTGGAGGGAGGGGGTAAAGGAGGTTTTGTGTGCGAGGGGCTTGGACTTCCAGCAGGCATGCGTGAGCGTGTTTGATAGGAGTGAATGGAGACAAATGGTTTTTAATACTTGACGTGCTGTTGGAGTGTGAGCAAAGTAACATTTATGAAGGGGTTCAGGGAAACCGGCAGGCCGGACTTGAGTCCTGGAGATGGGAAGTACAGTGCCTGCACTCTGAAGGAGGGGTGTTAATGTTGCAGTTTAAAAACTGTAGTGTAAAGCACCCTTCTGGCAAGACAGTGATGGAGTGAATGATGGTGAAAGTTTTTCTTTTTCGGGCCACCCTGCCTTGGTGGGAATCGGCCAGTGTGATAAAAAAAAAATTGATATCTGCTGGTAGCAGGATGAACAATCTTGGATTTCGGATGTGTACACCGTGTTTTAATACTGTTACTGGGTTTATCTTTCAATTCCTCTTATATCTCTCATTCCAGTAAGCTATGGTAGTGTGTAGATTTGATGCTAGACTCTCATGTATCTTTCGCATATATTATCAAGTGTCATTGTCTTCTCCAAAGAGTACATTTCAAAAACTTCGAGGAGCTCCCATTAGTTTAAAGGTTTTACTGACTATGTTGGAAGTAAACAAACTCTGTTCACTGTCCAGCGCTGATACCTCTCCTACCTTGAACGGAACTGTGAGCATATTCTAGATGCGAAAGCGCAAGTGATTTGAATACTATAACCACTGCCGATATTTCTCTTGTTCTGAAAGTTCTTTATATCCACTATCATTTTCCTGGCACTTGCTGCAGTTGCTTTATCGTGTTCTTTAAATGAAAGGTCATCCGATATGCTCAAATCAAATAATTTTGCTCTGTGAGATGGTCTTTCTTTGTTAAGCAGTTGGAATTTGTCACCACTGAATATCGTGTTACTTTCCAATGCCCAGTGGAAGATTGTGCTCATTTCTGCTTGCACCTTCTCACTGTCTTCTACCAATGCAACTTTCGTGTTTATTTTGGCATCGTCCACAAAAGGCGCTAAGAAGATGTAGTTAATGTTTTTATCTATTACTGTTATGAAGATGAGAAACAGAATACGTGCACGATAAGCTCCCCGCTTTGGCCACCAACAATACAAATCCTAGGAGAAAAAACATTATCTCACTCTCCCCGTCTCCGTCTCCGTCGGTCTTGTTTCTTCCTCATCTTCTTACATTTCACTCCTTATTGTAACTGTAACTCCAGCTGTGAAAACGAAGCCTTAGAAGCTGCTATAGTTACTAAACTCATCATAGAAGGCTTGACATCCTGAAGTCTCCCAGTTCAAGTTAACATACTTTATCCCATATATGCGATACCCATCTTATTTGATGGATAATGAGAAACAGACAGTTTTTGTTACCATTATGTAATCATCAAAAAGAGTAGGGAAGCCGCACACTGTTGATGTACTCAATTTTGCTTCTTAAAAATAATTCATCTCTCCCTGACCACCGACTCCGTCTCCCCCATTCCTCCTTTCCCAATTTCTCAGTCTCCTTTTCTCCCTCTCTTTCCCCTATCTGAGCTGTCATAACGAGCAACAGTCACGCGGATGTAGCAGGTGAGCGGCATCCATTAGTAGGAACACCTGGATCATTCAGGACACACAACTCATCAGTGGGGTTGGGGGGGAAAGAAAGTCCCGAGGTCCAGCGTGTGGTTCATGACCCTAGCCTCAATAGTCATGATCATGGAGTCTCTTGGACCCATGGTCACCGGTCTCCTGTAACTATGGCTGTGAAAGCTGTAGAGATCACAAAAGAGGTTATTGACGGTGAGTTGTGACTTCGTGAAGCTTATTTATTAATCGTCAAAAGTGGCATTTATTCTGCAACACTCTATGATACGACTTTAATGACAGAAACAATAAAAATGACTATCATGCACCAGTGCCATCTGCTTGGACGATCGTGAACCATAATAAATAACTTACTGGACGACTACCATCCACGGTTACCAGTAGGTAAAAGTTATGAGGTATGATTACATAAACAGCTTTGAACGGGGAATCAGCTAAAAAGACAGAATTAGCAGCGATCAGCCGACTGAACGGTTATGAAAGAGAAGCCTAGAGTCATGAAGTAGACACTTCCGATGTAGCCCCTAGAACTACAGTGCTCTTAAATGACTGGGCAGACCATGACAAAGATAGTACCTGTGTCAGGTAGATAACTTGTGTTGACGCTGTACTGTACACCTAAGCCTGCTCCTACGACTGTACACCAGCAATGTGTCAGCTTGTCCGACACCAGCTGAATACAATGAGAGATAAAGGACAACATATCCACTCTATCTCCTCCAGCACCAACACTGTGTCAGCTTGTTTGACACCAGCTGATGGTGAGGGATCAGAAATAAGACATCCACGCCATCTCCCTTTGAACAGCCTCTTCATTAAATAAATTTAGCAGCCACAAGAAGCCCACCAACTTGGGTAATACTGCTTTATAACTAACCTACAATAAGAAACTCAAAATTATTTAATTCTAGTTATGTTTCAAGTTACTCTTTACGGGTGGAGGATTTAATATTTCACCAGGCGATCTAATAACATTAAAGATCAGAATCCTACCAAACCAATATTAATGAGTTAAGAATATAGTATACTATTTCTTTATATCCCCGCTTCCCCCCCCCCCCCCAAAAAAAAAAAAAAAAAAATTACTGACTAGAATGTTTGAAAGCGAGATAACTTTGATCTATCCGAGTACTGAAATAACATTCCAGTAAAGAGTTTACGAGCTTTCCTGTGTGTGCCTTGTGCTATACTATCTAAATCTCAACTATCTAGACAGTAGCTAGTCCTTTCCAGTACATAGTTTTAATATTCGATATGAGGAAGAGTCCTCTTCTTTTTACTTGTGAAGCGCGAGACGCTTGGGCAAGTCCCCTTCCACTTGCTGCCCCTCTTCACGTGGTAATAAATACGTATCTGGTTGTTAGTCGACTGTTACCATGGGTAAAAACAATTATTTTCGCCAAGAAACGAGGTTGTCACTAGCTGAAGCGACACTCCAACACGGAAGAAAGCTGAACTCCACTCTTCCTCCCCCTCTTACCACAACTATCCAGCTTATGGCACCAGCCCACGCAATATCACGGTGAATAAATCCATTATGAGCTACGCAAGTTTCTTGAAGACGAAGCGAATTTCCTCAAAACGACTTGGGTAGGAGAGAGCGCCCCTGAGTTCACCGTCATCAGTCACGCAAACAGGTGGTCAGCTTTTCAACAAAGGGGCCAAGGGATAAGTGTTCCTTCAATGACAAGGACAGACAGAGATGGTGTAACAAAGCAAATGATTATTTTAAACCACAAATAAACTCCAATAAAACTCAAGTCGTCTACTAAATAGTGACGACACTAACTCTTTGAAGAGAGTGTTCCACATGCATATTTTGAAGGGAAATGGAAGGTATCAGGAAAGAACTAGGTGACATTTGTTCTACAAAATGACTGTGGATTGGAAAATGAAACGTGGCCAAACTATGTTCCATCTATATCTCTACAAGAACTCAATATTTGTTAGTCCAGGTTAGGTTAACCTAAATATAGTTGTATTTATGTATAGTCAGACACCAATAAATAAATTGGAGGCTACGTCTGAGAGCCCTGGATATTTCGTAGTTCCTGAAATCGTTGGTATCCCCACGAGCTGAGATAAAACGCCCAGTGACGATGAGAGGAAAAAGAAGGGCTATTTTTGTTGATGGTTTTAAGTTAAAGAAAATAGAGGCAGAGTGCTCGTACTGAACAGTGATCTTAGCGTTAGTGTCCAGCTTACTCATACATTTGTATCATTAACTTAACAATTAAACGACACAAATTAGGCAGATAAATTCAGTCAGATAACCAGAATTAGGAAATAATTAGGGGTAAAATATTTACTTTCCAATTAAGGTGGTTTGGCCTGAAACCGTTCCAGAGACTGTTGCAGTGACGGTGGTGCTAGTTACTGGTGGTGCAGCAGGGGATGGTGGTGCTGTTACTGGTGGTGTAGTACATGACGGTGACACTTACTGGTGGTGCAGCAGAGGATGGTGGTGCTACTGTTACTGGTGGTGTAGTACATGACGGTGACACTGGTGGTGCAGCAGAGGATGGTGGTGCTACTGTTACTGGTGGTGTAATACATGATGGTGCTACTGTTACTGGTGGTGTAGTACATGATGGTGCTATTGTTACTGGTGGTGTAGTACACGATGGTGCTACTGTTACTGGTGGTGTAGTACACGATGGTGCTACTGTTACTGGTGGTGTAGTACATGATGGTACTACTGTTACTGGTGGTGTAGTACATGATAGTGCTACTGTTACTGGTGGTGTAGTACATGATGGTGCTACTGTTACTGGTGGTGTAGTACATGATGGTGCTATTGTTACTGGTGGTGTAGTACACGATGGTGCTACTGTTACTGGTGGTGTAGTACACGATGGTGCTACTGTTACTGGTGGTGTAATACATGATGGTACTACTGTTACTGGTGGTGTAATACATGATGGTACTACTGTTACTGGTGGTGTAGTACATGATACATGATGGTACATACTACTGTTACTGGTGGTGTAATACATGATGGTACTACTGTTACTGGTGGTGTAGTACATGATAGTGCTACTGTTACTGGTGGTGTAGTACATGATGGTGCTACTGTTACTGGTGGTGTAGTACATGATGGTGCTACTGTTACTGGTGGTGTAGTACATGATGGATGCTACTGTTACTGGTGGTGTAGTACACGATGGTGCTACTGGTACGGGTGGTGTACTACATGATGGTGCTACTGTTACTGGTGGTGTAGTACATGATGGTGCTACTGTTACTGGTGGTGTAGTACATGATGGTGCTACTGTTACTGGTGGTGTAGTACATGATGGTGCTACTGTTACTGGTGGTGTAGTACATGATGGTGCTACTGTTACTGGTGGTGTAGTACATGATGGTGCTACTGTTACTGGTGGTGTAATACATGATGGTGCTACTGTTACTGGTGGTGTAGTACATGATGGTGCTACTGTTACTGGTGGTGTAGTACACGATGGTGCTACTGTTACTGGTGGTGTAGTACATGATGGTGCTACTGTTACTGGTGGTGTAGTACATGATGGTGCTACTGTTACTGGTGGTGTAGTACATGATGGTGCTACTGTTACTGGTGGTGTAGTACATGATGGTGCTACTGTTACTGGTGGTGTAGTACATGATGGTGCTACTGTTACTGGTGGTGTAGTACACGATGGTGCTACTGTTACTGGTGGTGTAGTACACGATGGTGCTACTGTTACTGGTGGTGTAGTACATGATGGTACTACTGTTACTGGTGGTGTAGTACATGATGGTGCTACTGTTACTGGTGGTGTAGTACATGATGGTGCTACTGTTACTGGTGGTGTAGTACATGATGGTGCTACTGTTACTGGTGGTGTAGTACATGATGGTGCTACTGTTACTGGTGGTGTAGTACACGATGGTGCTACTGTTACTGGTGGTGTAGTACATGATGGTACTACTGTTACTGGTGGTGTAGTACATGATGGTACTACTGTTACTGGTGGTGTAGTACATGATGGTACTACTGTTACTGGTGGTGTAGTACATGATGGTGCTACTGTTACTGGTGGTGTAGTACATGATGGTGCTACTGTTACTGGTGGTGTAGTACATGATGGTGCTACTGTTACTGGTGGTGTAGTACACGATGGTGCTACTGTTACTGGTGGTGTAGTACATGATGGTGCTACTGTTACTGGTGGTGTAGTACATGATGGTACTACTGTTACTGGTGGTGTAATACATGATGGTACTACTGTTACTGGTGGTGTAGTACATGATAGTGCTACTGTTACTGGTGGTGTAGTACATGATGGTGCTACTGTTACTGGTGGTGTAGTACATGATGGTGCTACTGTTACTGGTGGTGTAGTACACGATGGTGCTACTGTTACTGGTGGTGTAGTACATGATGGTGCTACTGTTACTGGTGGTGTAGTACATGATGGTGCTACTGTTACTGGTGGTGTAGTACATGATGGTGCTACTGTTACTGGTGGTGTAGTACATGATGGTGCTACTGTTACTGGTGGTGTAGTACATGATGGTGCTACTGTTACTGGTGGTGTAGTACACGATGGTGCTACTGTTACTGGTGGTGTAGTACATGATGGTGCTACTGTTACTGGTGGTGTAGTACATGATGGTGCTACTGTTACTGGTGGTGTAGTACATGATGGTGCTACTGTTACTGGTGGTGTAGTACATGATGGTGCTACTGTTACTGGTGGTGTAGTACATGATGGTGCTACTGTTACTGGTGGTGTAGTACATGATGGTGCTACTGTTACTGGTGGTGTAATACATGATGGTGCTACTGTTACTGGTGGTGTAGTACATGATGGTGCTACTGTTACTGGTGGTGTAGTACACGATGGTGCTACTGTTACTGGTGGTGTAGTACATGATGGTGCTACTGTTACTGGTGGTGTAGTACATGATGGTGCTACTGTTACTGGTGGTGTAGTACATGATGGTGCTACTGTTACTGGTGGTGTAGTACATGATGGTGCTACTGTTACTGGTGGTGTAGTACATGATGGTGCTACTGTTACTGGTGGTGTAGTACACGATGGTGCTACTGTTACTGGTGGTGTAGTACACGATGGTGCTACTGTTACTGGTGGTGTAGTACATGATGGTACTACTGTTACTGGTGGTGTAGTACATGATGGTGCTACTGTTACTGGTGGTGTAGTACATGATGGTGCTACTGTTACTGGTGGTGTAGTACATGATGGTGCTACTGTTACTGGTGGTGTAGTACATGATGGTGCTACTGTTACTGGTGGTGTAGTACACGATGGTGCTACTGTTACTGGTGGTGTAGTACATGATGGTACTACTGTTACTGGTGGTGTAGTACATGATGGTACTACTGTTACTGGTGGTGTAGTACATGATGGTACTACTGTTACTGGTGGTGTAGTACATGATGGTGCTACTGTTACTGGTGGTGTAGTACATGATGGTGCTACTGTTACTGGTGGTGTAGTACATGATGGTGATGCACTGGAAGAACACTGGCATGGTCAAACAATACATGTTCTGTAGCTTTTCTCTTTGACATTGTAGCATCTCAGTAGTAAAGTATATAAGTAATCAGAGTATCTAAAAAGAGAGAAAGTTAATGTTTATAAATACTCCAGAGTACGTAGATACAGTACATAAAACACTGCGCTGCGCTACTCAGTAATACAGACATATTCCAAAATTTCAGTCGTAAATGTTGTAGGCTAAACCTCAACCAATCAACCTCATATTTGGCACTGAATGTAAGATGTATGTAAAGAACAATGCCTGAAGAGTGCAGCTTTGATCAAAATTTCAATGCTCCCTGTAGTACTATCATGTACTCCACCACCAGTAACAGTGTCACTATCATGTACTGCACCACCAGTAACAGTGTCACAATCATGTACTGCACCACCAGTAACAGTAGCACCATCATGTACTGCACCACCAGTAACAGTGTCACAATCATGTACTGCACCACCAGTAACAGTAGCACCATCATGTACTGAACAACCAGTAACAGTGTCACCATCATGTACTACACCACCAGTAACAGTAGCACTACCATCCCCTGCTGCACCACCATCCCCTGCTGCACCACCAGTAACTAGCACCACCGTCACTGCAACAGTCTCTGGAACGGTTTCAGGGCAAACCACCTTAATTGGAAAGTAAATATTATACCCCTGATTGTTTCCTAATTCTGGTTATCTGGCTGAATTTACCTGCTTAGTTTACTACTGTTACTGGTGGTGCAGTACATGATGATGTTACTGTTACTGGTGGTGCAGTACATAAGTGCTCCTGTTACATGATGGTGCTACTATTACTGGTGGTGCAGCAGGGAATGGTGGTGCTACTCTTAATGGTGATGCAGTACATGATAGTGCTACTGTTACTGATGGTGCAGTACATGTTGGTGGAGTACATGACGGTGCTAGTGTTACTGGTGGTGCAGTACATAGCTGTGCTACTGTTACAGGTGGTGCAGCAGGGAATGGATGTGACAGTGCCCTCTAGAGATGATGGTGGTACTACAGATACTGGTGGTGCACCAGGTGAGGGTGGTAGAAGGTGGTTATGGTGGATGAATAGCATGAACAGCAGGGGCCCCTCCCGCCGCTATGTGTCCGCCATTTTGAAGGCAGTGGTGGTGGTGGTGGTAGTGGTGGTGTTACAAGTGGTGGTGGTGGTGCTGCTGCTGGTGCTGATTGTCGAGGCCGCCTACTCTCACCTTTTTTTTATGTGCTCTACACCAATGAGGGCGTGTGCTCTGCCTGCCAGTCCCACCCCACCCCACACCACCACCACCACCACCAACAACAACAACAACAACAACAACAACAACAACAACAACACTTCCATCACAAGTACATCCTCTACCCCCACCACAACATCCACTCCCTCCACCAATACACTTAAGGTAGTCCAGAAAACGGCCATGAAGTGGTAAAATGTGCTAAAATGTGCACTAGAATCATACTTGTAGACCAACACTCACCACCACGTATGCTTCTCCCACACTCATCACCACATGTAGTGTCCTCAACACTCACCACCACTACCACATGTAGTGTCTCCAACACTACATGTGAGTGCTGCAGTTTTCCAGCTCTTCCCTGGGCCAGCCACAGTACAAGAACCTGCCAACCACCGCCCTCATTCTTCATCCCTCACACTCCATCACTGTCACTCTTCCTTCATCTCTCTCTTATTCTATTAATTTAATGCGCTAAACCCATATGGGTCATACAGCCCCTAACTAATAGTTCTTCTTAATTCTCTTCACATCTCTCCCTAATACTCTCCCCTCCTCAACGCTTTATCAAACTCTCTCCTCTCTCTCCTTAATTCCTTATTCTCTTTAACTCTTCTTAACACATCCTCCATTTCCCCTTAAATCACTCAACCTCTTTGTCTTAACTCTCCCTCCTCCTTAATTTCTCCTCAGCTCATTCTTCGTTTTATTCACTCTAAACTTCCTGAAAAAAATTGTGATTATGTGTCAATTAAGGAGTGCTTTAAGAGTGAATCAGAAAAGACTATATAGATGATGCTACTGCCAGGACTTAACTGAATTAATGATAGTTATGTTGGAGGGAAGGTACAAGTAGTGAGGGTAAAAGAGAAGTAAGTGCGGTTAGGGGAAGGGAGTGAAGAGGTGACAGAGGTAATACTGGAGGGAGGGAGGGCGGGTAGAAGTGGTAATAGTGAAGGCAGTTTTTTTTTTTTATTTTAACAAAATAGGAGACCCTATTTTATGATAGTTATAAAGAGGAAGCAAAAGCTAGCCATGTTTCCCTGTCATATTCCATCACACAGGATGAGTCAAATACATTGTTGAACTCTTTAAGACAGCTGGGAGACTTCGGTAGGGTAATGTGGATTTCGACAAGTATTCCGTTAAGGGTTCAACAACTACGGCAGTTTTAAAGGATTGTTCCAGCAAATATGAAGTCACTATTGTGTTAACACTAACACTGTTGTAGGCAAATAATAAACAAATCCCAGAGCCGTGCTGGTGACGTCGGATCTCTCATAATTTTAGCACAGAAAGAAGTTTCAAAATACCGGAACACCCACCAGTTTCCATTTCCCACCAACCCCTTTTCTCCATCTCATTCTCAACCCATTCTCATCACTAAATACCCATCATTAACCATTTACAACGACGAACCAAACTGCCACAACGACCTGACAAGCGTGCCACTTAAAAACAGGAAGGGTCACCGTGGCACAGGTCATTTTACAATTACTGTTATTTAAAGCCCTTCCCTAGCACATAAATCTTGTTGGCTCTAATTAACTTCACACATTAATCGACGAGGTGGCTGGGCCCTTCCAAACTGGTTACTTCAACTTTACGATCATACGTAGTCTTGCCACCGTAACTTACCCTCAGACACACACACACACACACACATACGTGCATGCATACATACAATACAACCACAGCGAAAAGTAGCAGTATTCCAAGCACTTTCTTGATCTTTCATATTATCAAGGAATAGCCACAAACATAATACGTACGTGCATGCATGCATATATATATATATATATATATATATATATATATATATATATATATATATATATATATATATATATATATATATATACACACACCAATGAAATCACGAAACAAGTGATTCTGAATCATTAACAGAACGGCGGCTTGGCCAGGACTCGATCCTGCGTTCCCATACGTACTTTGTTCAGTTCACACAGGGCTGGACATGGGAACGCAGGATCGAGTCCTGGCCAAGCAGCAGTTCTGTTAATGATGCATATATATATATATATATATATATATATATATATATATATATATATATATATATATATATATATATATATATATATAGGATGGGATCCACCTCTGATGTAAATTGTGGGACCCATAGCCTCGGAGAAGTGGGTAAAAAGGCTTCAAGGAAGAATATTACACACACACACACACACACACACACACACCCACACACACACACACACACACACACACACACACACACACACATATATATATATATATATATATATATATATATATATATATATATATATATATATATTTTTTTTTTTTTTTTATTTTATTTATTATCACACTGGCCGATTCCCACCAAGGCAGGGTGGCCCGAAAAAGAAAAACTTTCACCATCATTCACTCCATCACTGTCTTGCCAGAAGGGTGCTCCACACTACAGTTTTTAAACTGCAACATTAACACCCCTCCTTCAGAGTGCAGGCACTGTACTTCCCATCTCCAGGACTCAAGTCCGGCCTGCCGGTTTCCCTGAACCCCTTCATAAATGTTACTTTGCTCACACTCCAACAGCACGTCAAGTATTAAAAACCATTTGTCTCCATTCACTCCTATCAAACACGCTCACGCATGCCTGCTGGAAGTCCAAGCCCCTCGCACACAAAACCTCCTTTACCCCCTCTCTCCAACCTTTCCTAGGCCGACCCCTACCCCGCCTTCCTTCCACTACAGACTGATACACTCTTGAAGTTATTCTGTTTCGCTCCATTCTCTCCACATGTCCGAACCACCTCAACAACCCCTCCTCAGCCCTCTGGACAACAGTTTTGGTAATCCCGCACCTCCTCCTAACTTCCAAACTACGAATTCTCTGCATTATATTCACACCACACATTGCTCTCAGACATGACATCTCCACTGCCTCCAGCCTTCTCCTCGCTGCAACATTCATCACCCATGCTTCACACCCATATAAGAGCGTTGGTAAAACTATACTCTCATACATTCCCCTCTTTGCCTCCAAGGACAAAGTTCTTTGTCTCCACAGACTCCTAAGTGCACCACTCACTCTTTTTCCCTCATCAATTCTATGATTCACCTCATCTTTCATAGACCCATCCGCTGACACGTCCACTCCCAAATATCTGAATACATTCACCTCCTCCATACTCTCTCCCTCCAATCTGATATTCAATCTTTCATCACCTAATCTTTTTGTTATCCTCATAACCTTACTCTTTCCTGTATTCACCTTTAATTTTCTTCTTTTGCACACCCTACCAAATTCATCCACCAATCTCTGCAACTTCTCTTCAGAATCTCCCAAGAGCACAGTGTCATCAGCAAAGAGCAGCTGTGACAACTCCCACTTTGTGTGTGATTCTTTATCTTTTAACTCCACGCCTCTTGTCAAGACCCTCGCATTTACTTCTCTTACAACCCCATCTATAAATATATTAAACAACCACGGTGACATCACACATCCTTGTCTAAGGCCTACTTTTACTGGGAAATAATTTCCCTCTTTCCTACATACTCTAACTTGAGCCTCACTATCCTCGTAAAAACTCTTCACTGCTTTCAGTAACCTACCTCCTACACCATACACTTGCAACATCTGCCACATTGCCCCCCTATCAACCCTGTCATACGCCTTTTCCAAATCCATAAATGCCACAAAGACCTCTTTAACCTTATCTAAATACTGTTCACTAATATGTTTCACTGTAAACACCTGGTCCACACACCCCCTACCTTTCCTAAAGCCTCCTTGTTCATCTGCTATCCTATTCTCCGTCTTACTCTTAATTCTTTGAATAATAATTCTACCATACACTTTACCAGGTATACTCAGCAGACTTATCCCCCTATAATTTTTGCACTCTCTTTTATCCCCTTTGCCTTTATACAAAGGAACTATGCATGCTCTCTGCCAATCCCTAGGTACCTTACCCTCTTCCATACATTTATTAAATAATTGCACCAACCACTCCAAAACTATATCCCCACCTGCTTTTAACATTTCTATCTTCATCCCATCAATCCCGGCTGCCTTACCCCCTTTCATTTTACCTACTGCCTCACGAACTTCCCCCACACTCACAACTGGCTCTTCCTCACTCCTACAAGATGTTATTCCTCCTTGTCCTATACACGAAATCACAGCTTCCCTATCTTCATCAACATTTAACAATTCCTCAAAATATTCCTTCCATCTTCCCAATACCTCTAACTCTCCATTTAATAACTCTCCTCTCCTATTTTTAACTGACAAATCCATTTGTTCTCTAGGCTTTCTTAACTTGTTAATCTCACTCCAAAACTTTTTCTTATTTTCAACAAAATTTGTTGATAACATCTCACCCACTCTCTCATTTGCTCTCTTTTTACATTGCTTCACCACTCTCTTAACCTCTCTCTTTTTCTCCATATACTCTTCCCTCCTTGCATCACTTCTACTTTGTAAAAACTTCTCATATGCTAACTTTTTCTCCCTTACTACTCTCTTTACATCATCATTCCACCAATCGCTCCTCTTCCCTCCCGCACCCACTTTTCTGTAACCACAAACTTCTGCTGAACACTCTAACACTACATTTTTAAACCTACCCCATACCTCTTCGACCCCATTGCCTATGCTCTCATTAGCCCATCTATCCTCCAATAGCTGTTTATATCTTACCCTAACTGCCTCCTCTTTTAGTTTATAAACCTTCACCTCTCTCTTCCCTGATACTTCTATTCTCCTTGTATCCCATCTACCTTTTACTCTCAGTGTAGCTACAACTAGAAAGTGATCTGATATATCTGTGGCCCCTCTATAAACATGTACATCCTGAAGTCTACTCAACAGTCTTTTATCTACTAATACATAATCCAACAAACTACTGTCATTTCGCCCTACATCATACCTTGTATACTTATTTATCCTCTTTTTCTTAAAATATGTATTACCTATAACTAAACCCCTTTCTATACAAAGTTCAATCAAAGGGCTCCCATTATCATTTACACCTGGCACCCCAAACTTACCTACCACACCCTCTCTAAAAGTTTCTCCTACTTTAGCATTCAGGTCCCCTACCACAATTACTCTCTCACTTGGTTCAAAGGCTCCTATACATTCACTTAACATCTCCCAAAATCTCTCTCTCTCCTCTGCATTCTTCTCTTCTCCAGGTGCATACACGCTTATTATGACCCACTTCTCGCATCCAACCTTTACTTTAATCCACATAATTCTTGAATTTACACATTCATATTCTCTTTTCTCCTTCCATAACTGATCATTTAACATTACTGCTACCCCTTCCTTTGCTCTAACTCTCTCAGATACTCCAGATTTAATCCCATTTATTTCCCCCCACTGAAACTCTCCTACCCCCTTCAGCTTTGTTTCGCTTAGGGCCAGGACATCCAACTTCTTTTCATTCATAACATCAGCAATCATCTGTTTCTTGTCATCCGCACTACATCCACGCACATTTAAGCATCCCAGTTTTATAAAGTTTTTCTTCTTCTCTTTTTTAGTAAGTGTCTACAGGAGAAGGGGTTACTAGCCCATTGCTCCCGGCATTTTAGTCGCCTCATACGACACGCATGGCTTACGGAGGAAAGATTCTTTTCCACTTCCCCATGGACAATAGAAGAAATACAGAAGAACAAGAGCTATTTAGAAAAAGGAGAAAAACCTAGATGTATGTATATATATATGCATGTGCGTGTCTGTCAAGTGTGACCAAAGTGTAAGTAGGAGTAGCAAGATATCCCTGTTATCTAGCGTATATATATATATTACACGCACTTTTTAAAGTATAAGCAGGTTTGTTGTAAAAATATTGAAAAAAGAATACATAAAAAACTTAAAGAGAAATAAGTGCTGGTAAATAATTCACACTGAGACTGGGAATTGCTACATATCAAATCTATTAAACTTTTTTTTTAACAATCACAAACATTAAGAAAAGCAAATTGACTTGCTGATTGTATTTGTCTAGATTTTAAGAGAGCGGTTGAGAAAGATTTTCTCATGAGAGGCTAATTTGGGAAACTTCAAAACAGGTGAGTTATAAAAGGCAGTTACAATGGACGAGACTTTGAGAGGAAAGTGATATGAGAAAAAATGTCTTGGGGGAAATGTTACCAGTAAGGAGCCTCAAGAATTTGTACTTAACTCTATAATGTGTTTTGTTTATATGAATGACTTAGCAGAAGGAACAGAAAAAACTAAATAAATTTGTCAATGACAAGAAATATATACACGATTATTTAATTGTATATATTGAGCAAAAGAAGCGACTGATGGATGATGAAATTTATTGTTGATAACTGTCATGTAGTTGAAATGATTTTGGAAGAATCACCCAGAGAAAGGGATCTAGGAGTTATTAATAATCAAAATTTACTCGGAAAAATAAATCAAACGTATATACTACAGTGGCTAATTATAAAATAACTTTGAAATATATAGATGGAAAGATGCCGAAAAAGCTGTTTCGGTTTATATTCCAAAATTGGAATAATCGATTCTCTGTTCTCCAGGACGAGTGTACTTCAGTGGTTAGTGAGGTTAAAGGTACCACTGACTCCCCTGTTTATCAACGTAAGAATATTCTAATTGTGGGAGATTCTCAGGTAAGATATATGGACCCTACTTTTTGTAACTGAGATAGAAAGGTCAGACAGAGGGTGTGCCTCCCAGGAGCTGGTGTTGGTGACATAGTCAGCAGGTTGGATAATATTATGTCAGGTAATGGGAACAAGTCCATTATCTGTCTTAGTGCTGGTGGAAATGACATCGGGAAGGGCAGGAGACAGGAGCTGCTGGATAAGTACAGGTCAGCCATAGATGTAGTCAGGTCTAAGGGAGGGATCCCAATCATATATAGCATCTTGCCTAGAAGGGAAGTGGGCAATGAATGGATGTCTAGGGCAATTGGTATGAACTGCTGGCTAGAGAGGTACTGCAAGGAACTTGCAAACCCATTTATTGATAACTGAGACATATTCTATGGCAAACGTGATATGTATGCAAGGGATTGCGTTCATCTCTCTGGGGCTGGAGTGGTTGCATCAGCCAATTCGATTGAGGGGGGTTATTGGTGACATGTCTAGGACTTTAAACTGATAGATTATAGAGGTATAGCTGTCTGTGGGAAACAATCAAGCTGCAGTACAAGGGTTGAAAACAGCAGATATAACCAGGATACCTCAGGGATATATTTAAAAGACAATATTCGAAATAAATTTGATAGTAAAGGCAAAGCAATTGATCAACAAAGAGAGATAGTAGAGGGCAATGACTATCTCCCTTAAGGTTTACTATACAAATAGCAGGAGTCTAAGAAATAAGATAGATGAGCTAAGATCACTTCCAAGTGCAGGTAATATAGATATTACTGCTATAACAGAGACCTGGTTCAACTTGACTAAGGTATTTGAGGAGGTAGATCATGATATTGAATATGATATTGTGTATATGGACTTCAGCAAGGCTTTCCATAGAGTTCCACATCAGAGGCTATTGAGGAAACTTAAGGCACACGGAACAGGAGGAGACATTCTTTCCTTGGAAGAGTCATGGTTGACAAATAGGCAGCAGAGAGTTTGCATAAATGGGGAGAAATCAGAATGGGGGCACATCACAAGCGGTATTCTACAGGGGCCAGTGTTAGGCCCCTTGTTGTTCACAATCTACATAAACGACATAGATGAGGGAATAAATAGCGACATAAGCAAATTTGCTGATGACACAAAGATAGGCCGTCCAATTCGTTCTAATGAGGACATTAAAGCACTCCAGGATGATTTGAATAGACTGATGCAATGGTCGGAGAAGAGGCAGATGCAGTTTAATATAGACAAATGCAAAGTTCTTAATGTTGGAAAGGATAATAACCATGCCACATATAAACTAATTAATGTAGATCTTAATATTACTGATTGCAAAAAGGATTTAGGAGTTCCGGCTAGCGGTAACCTGAAACCAAAACAACAGTGCATAAGTGTTTGCAATAAAGCTAACAGAATCCTTGGCTTCATATCAAGAAGCATAAATAATAGAAATCCTCAGGTTGTTCTTCAACTCTATATATCCTTGAAGTTATATATCCTTGGTTAGGCCTCATTTAGATTATGCTGCACAGTTCTGGTCACCGTATTACAGAATGGATATAAATGCACTGGAAAACGTACAGAGGAGGATGACAAAGTTGATCCCATGTATCAGAAATCTTCCCTATGAGGAATCTGCACTCTCTAGAGAGGTGTAGAAATAGGGAGGATATGATTGAGGTGTATAAATAGAAAACAGGAATGAATAAATGGGATGTAAATAGCGTGCTAAAAATATCTAGCTTAGACAGGACTCGCAGCAATGGTTTTAAGATGGAAAAATTCAGATTCAGGGAGGATACAGGAAAGTACTGGTTTGGTAATAGAGTTGTGGCTGATTGGAGCAAACTCCCGAGTGCCGTTATAGAAGTTAAGACGTTGTGTAGTTTTAAAAATAGGTTAGATAAATACATAAGTGGGTGTGGTTGGGTGTAAGTTGGACCTGACTAGCCTTGTGCTACTGGGCCAGATGCCATGCTCCTTCCTTAAGTGGAGGTGACCTGACTGGGTGGGCCATTGGTCTAAGCCGGAGGTTGACATGGACCTGCCCCGCATGGACCAGTAGGCCATGTTCTTATATTCTTACTGTTGTGTGCGGCGTACACTATAAAAATTTCGGGATCAAAAACAGCTTTAAAAAGGGATCCCGTGGCTAAAAAAAAAAATGTGACTTATGACGACAGACTAGAAAATAAGATACATCTGAGATGAAAGGAAAAAAAAAAAAAAAAAAGACTGTAATACTTTCAACGGGGATAACAAGACACCAGATACTGGAAAACTTTCTTAACAGATCGAGGAAGAAGAATGGAATAAACTGAAAAAAGTAGTAATTGTTACAACCAATCAAAATTTTTAAAAAATAAATAGTGAATGTCACGTGGGCCCAAAAGAAAAAAAAAGCCGAGAAGTATGCATGGTTAGGCAACACAAGGTTATTAAAGCAAAATAATAATGTTTTCAAAACATGTTTTAAGTGGAAGCAGAAGCCCAGTAAATAATAAAATTAGTCCTAATCAAGAATTATTAAAATTTCCTAAGTGAAATCTTAAATATTTTGTGATATTATTAACCAGCGTAAAATATTCCAGGAGTGTCTAGACCGCTAGGTATAGGTTACAAGCAAGTCAGGATCACACTGGCTGGGGTTCTGTATGTCTACGCGCTCCTACAATATTTTCACTGATCGAGACAGGTTGACACACTGGATTTCTTCTCAACAGCGAACCACGTCTACACAATTTCTAAAAAATATCTAGTTTTTACTTCAAAATACTAACATAAAATTATACAAAAATACTAGTAATTTATAAATATGCAAAGTACCAGCTACGTAATTACACGTGTATTCTCATTCTGGTGGGTTGGTTGGTTGGTTAATGGGGTTTAAAGCCTATTGACTACACTAGGGTCATTTAGGCTGCATCACCAGACAAGAATACATCAATCCCTACAAGTGGGTTTCAAGTAATCTCTCAAAATATATACAATGAGACACATCTGGGTGCATATACCTTGAGTATCAGGTAGTAAGGTCACTTATGGGCCAAAACACAAGTACTGAAAATAAAAAAAAAAGATCCAGGGCTCAGAAATTCTGATTTCGATAAGTGTTGCTGTGGGAAGATACTCTAAGGACATAACAGCGAACATGTTACTGAAGACGAGACATCAGCAGTGGTTTGTTCCTATGGCAACAAAGAAATAAAAAAAAATACGCAAAACTTACGCTTATGCACACCCGTCAAACACCTTATATGACTTGACCCCTTCAACCATAACTGGGTGAGTACAACTAAGTGTACACACACACACACACACATCAGTCACCAGTACAGTTATCATGGATAACTATTAGGTATGTATGCTGTCACCGTCACTACTATCATAGTCACCCCTCACATAACGTCGCATCACAAAAATTACACCAACACTTGTCGTGGCTGAATCGAATCGAATCGAGGACGACGAGAGCTGTCGTAAGATGGGAAGGAAGAAGGATAAGGAAGGATGGAAATAACTGGAAAAGGATGGGGAGGAGGGGAAGAGGAGGAATCAAGGCAAGTGGCCCAACCACTTTGGGACATGTGGTACGAAAGTACTGGAGACGTAGATAGAGAGGCTTGACTGATGTCATTGCTAAGCTCACTAGGAGAGGATGGCGAAGGCTGCGGTAGGAGCTGGGAGTGTCAGAAGGCAGCAAGCAGGATGAGATGGTTATGGTCTTAAACCGTTTATCAGTGCGGTAAATTGTTTTCGAGAGAGTTGTATCACACTTATGGGAGAGCTGTAGTAGTATTCGTTGGTTTGGAGTTGGTGGAGTATCTGGTTGTAGGTAGGGAATGGTCTTTCTTCGCTTTGGTACGATACAGTGTTGTCTTGGAGATGTTGGATGAGTTCTAGGCGAGTCATGCTTGCAGGGTACAGCCTCGTGGTGTAGAATATGAGTCCTTTGTGTTTAACCCATGGTGTTCCAGGTAATCGACGTGAGCTAAGTAGAGAAGGCGGTGGTGGAGTAGAGGAAGGTGATGTTGCTTCGTTTTCAACTTCAGTAGACGAATTAGAAGATGTTTCTGGTGGTAAGGCTTCTGATTGGTTGGATTCAGTGAGAGGTGGTGGCGGTGGAGGCTTCTCATTGGTCGTTGTTGGATTGACGTCATTAGTTGGTGGTGTTGAAGGAACTTCTGCAGAAGAGTTGGCGATTAAATTTTTGGTGAATTTGAGAATTTCTTCAGAAGGTGGAGATGCTGGAAATGTAAATGAAGGCATGTTATTTAATGCAAATAACTCGTTGATGGTAGAGTTAAATGATCCAGGTACAGCCATGTTTTGCATATGAGCGTATAGTAGACAGTAGTGAATCTTCGTTACGTCACATGTTGGAGGAGTGATGGTAGTGGTGGTGGTGGAGGCGGGCTGAGTAGATGCTTGAAGTAATTTTGTAGTGTCTGCTTGTATTTTTGCAATTGTTGCATACGTTGGAGTTTTGCTAGTAGGTTTTTTCTTTGCTGCATCTTGTGTTTTCTTCATAATATCCTTTCTTGTAGGACATTTTGCTGCCAGTGTATGGTGATCATTACTCTTGCAGTTTAAGCACGCTGGTTGTGTTGGAGCAGCAGCGGTGCAGGAACTGAAGGCGTGTCCCTCACTACCACATGTAGTGCAGAACTTCTTGTCTTTTACTGGACATGCTTTGGTGGTATGATGGTATGAATAACAGTTCCAGCAATGTTGGATGTAGTGATATCTCTCTGCTTCAATGTAGGTAGGGCTGATGTAGTAGTAGTAGACAGCAAGACCTTCGTTCAGTGCAGTGGCAGCCATGTTCACGTCGGTGAAGGTGACCTTGATCATGGACGTTGCATTTGGGATTTTTGTAATGCTGTCAACAGTAGCCCAAGTATTTTGCGTCTCGATGGATGACTTGAGTTCAGCAGGTGTTTGAGACGTCAGAATCTTGTCCAGTTTTTTTAGGAATACTGATTTCCTTGCCCTGAGGGCAGGAGATGACGTAACAGTAAACCCTGGAGTAGTAAGAGTAGTGATGGCTTCTGTAGTGAGTAGCTTCTCTGCTTCAGCATCATCGTGACACACAACAATGAATGCTTCTTTCAGTGACAATATGGTGTTGAATTTTACTTCCAGTGCTCCCTGAACAACAGTTGCAAGAGCAATCTTCGTTGAATCATCAACGGTACCATTTCTTGGTTTGATCTTTACACGATTTGCGTAGCTCATCGTGTAAGTCAAGGCGATGACAACGCTGGTAAAGGTTCCCCTCCCCAACGGGGATCGTAGGGAGACAGAGTAAGTAAGGAGAGCTGCTATGACCTGCCTGGGCGAGAGTCAAGAGCAGAATCGTGTGTGATATCTATTTTCTTTGTATCTTTGTATCGTGGCTGCAACCACCACCATTACATAGTTATAATCTCCATCACAAATAATCACCACCATCATAGTAACCAAAAACAACAATTACGAGTCATTGCTACTATTTTTACCACAACAATTACCACTGATCTCTATCTACCACTATCAACAGTCAATGCATATCTCGTTAAAAAGAATCACTATTACAACAGTAAATACCGGAACCAGTGCCCACAAGTAATTACTGTCTCATTAATAGTGTCCAGTCCCCATACAGTCACCACCACCACCACCACCACCAACCAAGCAGCAAGCCCACCACTCCACCACCGTGCCAGCCCACCATGACCACCACCGTGCCAGCCCACCATGACCACCACTGTGCCAGCCCACCACCACCACCGTGCCAGCCCACCATGACCACCACCGTGCCAGCCCACCATGACCACCACTGTGCCAGCCCACCACCGTGCCAGCCCACCATGACCACCTCCGTGCCAGCCCACCACCATCACCACCGTGCAGCCCACCACCCTCACCACCGTGTAAGCCCACAATCATCAACATGCCAGCCCACCATCACTACCAACATGCCAGCCTACCACCACCACTGTGCCAGCCTACAACCACCACCACCGTGCCAGCCTACCACCACCACCACCGTGCCAGCCTACCACCACCATCACCATGCCAGCCTACCACCACCGTGCCAACCTACCACCACCGTGCCAGCCTACCACCACCACCACCGTGCCAGCCCACCATCACCAACCCACCACCGTGCCAGCCTACCACCACCACCACTGTGTCAGCCTACCACCACCACTGTGCCAGCCTACCACCACCACCGTGCCAGCCTACCAACACTACCACTGTGCCAGCCTACCACCACCACCACCACTGTGCCAACCTACCAACACTACCACTGTGCCAGCCTACCACTACCACCATCGCACTGTGACAGCAGCATAACATCTCACTCTGTCTCTTACCTCCGTAACTTATAAGATACCTGAAGGATGGCTCTAGGGGTCAACGCCCCTGCAGGCCAGTCCCAGACCAGGCCGCCTGGAGGATCAAGGACCGATCAACCAGGCTGTTACGGCTGGCCTCACGCACTCCAACGTACGAACCACCAGAGATAATTTGAAGGTTATCATGTAAACAAACTATGAAATTAAAAGTTAAATATGATCTTCCAAGATTGTTTTGTAGTGTGTTCCTTGGAGCACTCAGGAGTGGTGCAGACTCTATCCTCCGTCAGCTACTAGCGATCCAGTCCCCGACCAGTCAAGCTGCTGGTGGTCACTTCACAATCGACTGACATTTTTTCAAGAGCAGCTTTCCAACGAGACAAACCTGTCTTGCTAATATAGTGCAGTTTTATACTGACTCAAGTATAAAAACACGTAGCAAGTTACAACTGCTCTCGTACTGGTACTTTCAGTCAGCACACGACGACGACGAGGAGGAGGAGGAATAAGAGGAGGAGGAGGAGTAGTAAGAAGAGGAGTAAGAGGAGTAAGAGGAGGAGGAGGAGGAAGAGGAGGAGGAGGAAGAGGAAGAGGAGTAAGAGGAGGAGGAGGAGGAGGAAGAGGAGGAAGAGGAGGAGGAGGAGGAGGAGGAGGAGGAAGAGGAGGAGGAGGAAGAGGACGAGGAGTAAGAGGAGGAGGAGGAGGAGGAGGAGGAGGAGGAGTAAGAGGAGAGGAGGAGGAGGAAAAGCAGGAGCAGGAGGTGAGGAACAGGAAGAAGAGGACGAAGGGAAGGAGGATTATTATTATTATAATTAAAAAGAAGCGCTAAGCCACAAGGACTATACAGCAAGGGAAGGAGGAGGATGTGTTCCCTGACATCATGTACCAACAGGTGAGGTAGGTTCTGCCCCACCTAGTTAATTAATGCGGGGGAATTGCCAGGTAGCGCGCGGCTTCTCCTTTCACCCACATGGTCTAAACAACCACCACACTGGTTACGATGTGTGACCGGTTTCCAGGATTTTACTATCCTCGCAGCTAGCCTGAGGCCAAGCTTCTCTGATTGCCTGTTCAACCAGGTTGTTGCTGTTGGCGGCCCGCTGGTCCACACAGCCATCACATCCTAGTTGATCTGACACTTGACGGAAGTAGAGGTCGTTTCTTCTTTAAAACTCTACACTTCTTCCAGCAACATTTTTTGATATCTCCTGGTAACAGGCGATATTTATGCTATGTCTGCACTTTTTACTGCCTCTGGGATTTCACCCAGATTTAAGATCTTTCTCCAAAGAATACTACGTGCTCGTCATTATGGTATTTTATTCTTCCTTATAAATAAAGAGTTCCATGACTCAGGTCCAGGTGCTGCATGTGTAAGTATGTTTTCTATTTTGTGTCGAATTCTGGGGTATTTGCGTTTACGTCAGATACAGTACATGATATAGGAGTAATGAAGAAATTATCTGGAGCCTCAACTCTCCTGTCAATTGTAAAACTGGTGAACACTGATTCATAATGATGTTTCAAAATTTCGATCATTTCTTTCTTGTCATCGATGTATACTATACCCACATAGTGCAGTACATCATACTCACATAGTACAGTGCATCATACCCACATAGTACAGTACATCATACCCACATAGTACAGTGCATCATACCCACATAGTACAGTACATCATACCCACATCAGCACCTAAATCAGCAGCAGATGTATCCAGAGACAAGAATGTTATTATTATTATTATTATTATGAGGGAGCTCTAAACCCGTAGGGATTATACAATGCCTGTGGGGGGAGGAATGGAAAGCATTCAAGCTCAATTCAGGGAACTGAAACACAGGTCCAATCCCCTAGATCAAGAGCCCCTCACCAGCATCAAGGAACCTCCCTTAAAGGGAGGAATGTACTATATCACAACTACATGACCAGCAAACGCAGCCAAAGAGATGGAAGACTGTAATATAACATTGCTCTCCTCACAACACTAGTCCTATTCATCATTACAAACCTGTTTTGTAATAAATCTTGAATCATTTATCTTGTTTTTCTGTACATTTCAAGTTTATACCTTACTAGTTATTAATTTTTTAATTTAGTTTGTGTAAAATACGTGTGTGTGTATATATATATATACTCAGGACCTATATATGGTTGCAGGGGTTGATTTAAAGCTCCTGGTGGTCGCTACTAGTTCCACACTTTCCCGGCTCCAAGAGCTTTATCGTACCTCTTCTTAAAGCTATGTGTGGATCCTGCCTCTACTACATCATTCTCCAGACTGTTCCACTTCCTGACAACCCTAAGACTGAATAAATACTTCCTAACATGGCCTCCGATTGCAACAAGTGTTTAATTTACTAACGTAATATACCCAGTTGGGTACTTTACTGATTCCTTACCATTAGTGACATACCACCTCACAGAGGTGGTATGTCACTAATGGTAAAAAAAAAAAAAGCATTCGCATTCTGCATTGAGAAGCCTGAACATCATTGAGTTCATTTACTACAACGCAGGAGAAATAACAGACAGGAGCTCAAATTAATAATACACAACTCTCACTGAACACCAGAGAGTATGAGACACCGTTACAACAATGGAACGTGGCACAAATAAGAAGCATCATTGCAAAGCTATTGCTACTGGTGTTAGGGAATTTACAAACCAAGAAAATAACCTGAAAAAACTGGTGGCGTGAGCAAGCAGGGACAAAAGCGTGGAAAATGATACTGAAGAAATCTAATGAAAAATTTCCTTTCCTGACTTGGCCTTCACCTTAAAGTGAAAAATAGGAGACACAAACTATGGGCTACCACTAGAAGCCAGCAACGACACACTATAATTTTTTAATATTTGGTAGAAGACTAGAGAAGAAACACACACAAAGACTGGAGAGAAGGGACGCATAAAGACTGAAGAGAAGGGACGCATTAAGACTGGAGAGGAGGGAGAAAATAAGACTACAGAAGAGACCATGCAGGAATGGGAAATTTTCTAAATGGAGTCTTATAGTAATGGTAACTCAGTGGTCAAACAAGCCTAGAGATGAAGGATGATCTGCCCATTCATACCAATTAAAGTACAATGACGAAATACAAAAAGTACTTTTTAAAGACAAAAGTACGTGGGGAAGACAATACACGGTCACGGAAAATTTTCATGGCAAGGCAGAGGTAAAAACTTGTTATCGAAGAAAAAACTCTACTTGAGGGAATCTACAATACTGATATATGCTCATCTAGAGCAATCAGACAAAGAATTATGAACAACGAAAGGAGAGAAGCGAGAGAACGAATGAACAATGGATAAAAAGGAGGAAAGGTCTACTTAATTAGGAGAGATGACTCGACTACGTTAAGTCCAGGAGAACACTCTCATTCACCCGTCCTCAACTGTTCTCCTTAAATCTCCAATAATTTTCAACATTTATTCATCTACATTCCCAACACTCCACTACCCTCCCTCTCCTTCTAAGTTTCTTCAAACTCTCTCTCTCTCTCTCTCCTTATCACTCTTCATCAACCTCCTTCCTCCAACCTGGATATTCACTTGTTGGATTCACCATTTTCCTTCTCTCCCACACTTCACTACTCTCCACCTTCCATTTAAGCGACACCTGCCTCTCTCCTTCCCCATCACAGTCTACCATAATCTCCCTGCTCTAATTACCCTCAATCTCCCACCACAGTCACCATAATCTCCCTGTTCTAACTACCCTCAATCTCCCTTTTGTAATTACCCACCGCCCTCCCTCTTGTTTCCCCACTCCCACTATTGTACACTCCACTATATTTTTCTTTCCTAGTCAACCCTCCAGGGTCCCACACCCTTGTGTCCCATAACCACAAACACTCCTCACCCGATATCCTCTGAAGAATCAGTGTGGTACTCAAATATAGATATAGTCACCAAAAAACACTGGAGATTTTAAAGAGGAAAACCCAGATATCAGAGCAATTATGGAGAATAACTTGCAAGAATACCAATGTAATATTCCCATAGGTACTAAATACGTGAGAAAAATAAACAAAATAAATAAAGGGAGTAGCATATAATAGTTCCCCTTTTCCTCCCCAACATATAGGAAAAAATTATTACTAGCAAAACGCAATCAACTCGTTTAGAGGGAAGTTAACATTCTCACCAGCATACAAATAAGCCCTCACTCCCGCCTCTGGAGACGGAATACAAATCAGGAAACATACGGCATCCGGGTCCACAGAGGTTATATTAATTGCAGGTGCTCGGCCTGACGCCTTGCGTAAACACTGGCAAGCGCATTCATGCATATCACGGTGCGTAGATGCACGTCTAATGTTTTGCCCTAGTGTGTGTTGTCGTTATATTTCTATTACTGTGCAACAGACAAGTTAAGGTGCAATGCTGTGCATATTTTTACTGTGTACACTGGTGTTATTACTTTGAATACAGTGGTGTTATTGCATATTATGTATATACCGTTCTTAGAATACAGAAACAGATTATGGAGTTGTGTCGTAAATAAGGTTACTGTATATGCTGCCATTGCTGTGTATATGTGGGTTACAATGTTAAGTGATCCGACTGTGTATAGTGGTGATGTAGTATATAGTCTTACTGTTGGTGTTGGTGCCACTGTGTGATTATGTATATAAATGTTAATGTAAACTGCATAATTTTTGTAAATGGGTGCTCCTACAAATAATATTTACATACGTTTATTTAGAAGTAAAGTGTCGCAGAAACTCTACAGAGTGAGAAATGTTGTCACAATAAAAACTCTGTAACCTGTCTTCATATTCTGAAAAGTTTGAAAAAACATTCCTAATGTTCGTTTTCTCTATTTCAGGAGAGCAGATACCCTGATGGCAGAGTATACCGAGCATGGGAAGGTATGGCAGAGTATACCAAGCATGGGAAGGTATGGCAGAGTATACCAAGCATGGGAAGGTATGGCAGAGTATACCGAGCATGGGAAGGTATGGCAGAGTATACCGAGCATGGGAAGGTATGGCAGAGTATACCAAGCATGGGAAGGTATGGCAGAGTATACCAAGCATGGGAAGGTATGGCAGAGTATACCGAGCATGGGAAGGTATGGCAGAGTATACCGAGCATGGGAAAGTATGGCAGAGTATACCAAGCATGGGAAGGTATGGTAGAGTATACCGAGCATGGGAAGGTATGGTAGAGTATACCGAGCATGGGAAGGTATGGTAGAGTATACCGAGCATGGGAAGGTATGGTAGAGTATACCGAGCATGGGAAGGTATGGCAGAGTATACCGAGCATGGGAAGGTATGGCAGAGTATACCGAGCATGGGAAGGTATGGCAGAGTATACCGAGCATGGGAGGTATGACAGAGTATACCGAGCATGGGAAGGTATGGCAGAGTATACCGAGCATGGGAAGGTATGGCAGAGTATACCGAGCATGGGAAGGTATGGCAGAGTATACCGAGCATGGGAAGGTATGGCAGAGTATACCGAGCATGGGAAGGTATGGCAGAGTATACCGAGCATGGGAAGGTGTGGCAGAGTATACCGAGCATGGGAAGGTATGGCAGAGTATACCGAGCATGGGAAGGTACGGCAGAGTATACCGAGCATGGGAAGTTATGGCAGAGTATACCGGGCATGGGAAGGCATGGCAGAGTATACCGAGCATGGGAAGGTATGGCAGAGTATACTGAGCATGGGAAGTATGGCAGACTATACCGAGCATAGGAAGGTATGGCAGAGTATACCGAGCATGGGCAGGTATGGCAGAGTATACCGAGCATGGGAAGGTATGGCAGAGTATACCGAGCATGGGAAGGTATGGCAGAGTATACCGAGCATGGGAAGGTATGGCAGAGTATACCGAGCGTGGGAAGGTATGGCAGAGTATACCGAGCATGGGAAGGTATGGTATAGTATACCGAGCATGGGAAGGTGTGGCAGAGTATACCGAGCATGGGAAGGTATGGCAGAGTATACCGAGCATGGGAAGGTATGGCAGAGTATACCGAGCATGGGAAGGTATGGCAGAGTATAGCCAGAGAGCATGGGAAGGTATGGCAGAGTATACCGAGCATGGGAAGGTATGGCAGAGTATACCGAGCATGGGAAGGTATGGCAGAGTATACCGAGCATGGGAAGGTATGGCAGAGTATACCGAGCAAGGGAAGGTATGGCAGAGTATACCGAGCATGGGAAGGTATGGCAGAGTATACCGAGCATGGGAAGGTATGGCAGAGTATACCGAGCATGGCAGAGTATACATGGGAAGGTATGGCAGAGTATACCGCATGGGAAGGTATGGCAGAGTATACCGCATGGCAGTATACCGTATACCGAGCAAGGGAAGGTATGGCAGAGTATACCGAGCATGGGAAGGTGTGGCAGAGTATACCGAGCATGGGAAGTTGTAGGGAGAATATACCGACCATGGGAAGGTGTGGCAAGGTATACCGAGCATCGGAAGTTATGGCAGAGTATGCCGAGCATGGGAAGGTGTGGCAGAGTATACCGAGCATGGGAAGGTATGGCAGAGTATACCGAGAATGGGAAGGTATGGCAGAGTATACCGAGCATGGGAAGGTATGGCAGAGTATACCGAGCATGGGAAGGTATGGCAGAGTATACCGAGCATGGGAAGGTATGGCAGAGTATACCGAGCATGGGAAGGTATGGCAGAGTATACCGAGCATGGGAAGGTATGGCAGAGTATACATGGGAATGTATGCAGAGTATACCGCATGGGAAGGTATGGCAGAGTATACCGAGCATGGGAAGGTATGGCAGAGTATACCGAGCATGGGAAGGTATGGCAGAGTATACCGAGCATGGGAAGGTATGGCAGAGTATACCGAGCATGGGAAGGTATGGCAGAGTATACCGAGCATGGGAAGGTATGGTAGAGTATACCGAGCATGGGAAGGTATGGCAGAGTATACCGAGCATGGGAAGGTATGGCAGAGTATACCGAGCATGGGAAGGTATGGCAGAGTATACCGAGCATGGGAAGGTATGGCAGAGTATACCGAGCATGGGAAGGTATGGCAGAGTATACCGAGCATGGGAAGGTGCAATTGGTGTCGTTACGCTTACAGGAGAGGCCAAAGGAGGACCTGTCAGCTATTTCACGAAAAAAAAGTGTTTAGAGGTCGGAGTCAAGTCATGGACAGATCGGTCATCACAACGATTAAAATACAATGGAAGAGCTGCTGACAAACACCACACCTGTAATACAAATGACCGCAATACGGCTACATGTAGCCGATCAACCATTCTGTTGCTTCTCGCGTTCTCAAAGTCTAGTCATCTTTCATAACCTGGCCGATCAAGCACTCGTAGCAGGCAGAGGTTCAATTTTATCTTGAAGACTTTTATTTTTGTTCCGCCAATGTTTGTTTACATCTGCTGGAATAAAGTTCTCTAAGCTCCTGGAATAAGGTTCTCTAAGCTCCTGGAATAAGGTTCTCTAAGCTGCTGGAATAAAGTTCTCTAAGCTCCTGGAATAAGGTTCTCTAAGCTGCTGGAACAAGGCCTTCTAACATGCTGGAACAAGGTTCTCTAAGCTGCTGGAATAAGGTTCTCTAAGCTGCTAGAATAATGTTCTCTAAGCTCCTGGAATAAAGTTCTCTAAGCTCCTGGAATACGGTTCTCTAAGCTCCTGGAATAAGGTTCTCTAAGCTGCTGGAATAAAGTTCTCTAAGCTCCTGGAATAAGGTTCTCTAAGCTCCTGGAATAAGGTTCTCTAAGCTGCTGGAATAAGGTTCTCTAAGCTGCTGGAATAAGGTTCTCTAAGCTGCTGGAATAAAGTTCTCTAAGCTGCTGGAATAAAGTTCTCTAAGCTCCTGGAATAAGGTTCTCTAAGCTGCTGGAATAATGTTCTCTAAGCTCCTGGAATAAAGTTCTCTAAGCTGCTGGAATAAGGTTCTCTAAGCTGCTGGAATAAGGTTCTTTAAGCTGCTGGAACAAGGCCTTCTAACATGCTGGAACAAGGTTCTCTAACTTTCTGGAACAGGTTCTCTAATCTGCTGGAACTAGGCTCTCTAACATGCTGGAACAAGGTTCTCTAACCGGCTGGAACTAGGCTCTCTAACATGCTGGAACAAGGTTCTCTAACATGCTGGAACAAGGTTCTCTAACCGGCTGGAACTAGGCTCTCTAACATGCTGGAACAAGGTTCTCTAACATTTTGGAACAGGTTCTCTAAGCTGCTGGAACAAGATTCTCTAACCATTTTTCATGTCTATATTATTTACTCAAATAGATTTAACATTTTAATAATAATAATAATAATAATAATAATAATAATAATAATAATAATAGAGTAATAAAGAGTGCGTTGGGACGTTATTATTATTAAAGTGTTAAAGAGTGTTTTGAGACGTTTTTATTATTATTCAAGTAATAAAGAGTATGTTGGGACACGTAGCAGTTTTGTGTGTATGTGGAGGAGACTCGCATGAATTGTATGTGGGGGGAACTACTCATGACAGATGTTTGTGTGGAGGAGGACGCACAACGGTTGTGTGTGGGGGGGGGGTGGATACATGATAGTTTTGTGTGTGTGAGGTGACGCATGCCACAGTTGCGTATAGACGCATGTTATAACCGAGTGCACTGAGCATCGTCTAGAAACTTATTGCATGAACAATAAAATGGTATAAAATACCGACAGGTTGTTTAGGTAAGACACATATGCAACAGTTAGGTATCTTTATTTCGAAACGTTTCGCCTACACGGTAGGCTTCTTCAGTCGAGTACAGCAAAGTTGATAGAAGCAGAAGAGACTTGAAGACGATGTAATCACCCTTAAAGTTTTGAGGTGGTCAGTCCCTCAGTCGGGAGAAGAGTATTGTTCCATTGTCTGGAATAATATTATTCCAGACAATGGAACAATACTCTTCTCCAGACTGAGGGACTGACCACCTCAAAACTTTAAGGGTGATGGACTGATTACATCGTCTTCAAGTCTCTTCTGCTTCTATCAACTTTGCTGTACTCGACTGAAGAAGCCTACCGTGTAGGCGAAACGTTTCGAAATAAAGATACCTAACTGTTGCATATGTGTCTTACCTAAACAACTTATTGCATCCTGAAACTTGGTGATCCTACTGTTGCAATTCAAAGTGAGAGGCAGTTACTAAGTTCCAGCTCTTGGTAAGACATGAAGCTTAACCAACCTCTGTAGTTTACTCCTAACCTCTTAAATGGTGTAAAGTAAAAGGACACAAGTGCATCTAATGTGACATTTTATTATGGCAACGTTTCGCTCTCCAGGAGCTTTCTCAAGCTGTTACAAACAGTACATGGACACAGAGGGTATATATAGGCTCAGAGTGAGGTGCAATACTAGTGGCAGTAGTAGTAGCAGTAGTAATACAATATGGTAGAGCAATTAACATGAGTAAAAGGATATACAAGCTATTACTTGGGTAACATAAATGTTGCTTAACACTGCTTATGCACCTGGTTCATTATAATGTTCCTTACCGACAGGATCAGTCTAATTGTAATATCTGGACGCTTTGAGAGTATAAGTAGTTGACTCGGAGCAGAGTATAAGTAGTTGGCTAGGGGCAGAGTATAAGTAGTTGACTAGGAGCAGAGTATATGCAGTTGGCTAGGAGCAGAGTATAAGTAGTTGACTAGGAGCAGAGTATATGTAGTTGGCTAGGAGCAGAGTATAAGTAGTTGACTAGGAGCAAAGTATAAGTAGTTGGCTAGGAGCAGAGTATAAGTAGTTGACTAGGAGCAGAGTATAAGTAGTTGGCTAGGAGCAGAGTATAAGTAGTTGGCAAGGAGCAGACTATATGTAGTTGGCTAGGGGCAGAGTAAAAGTAGTTGACTAGGAGCAGAGTATATGTAGTTGGCTAGGAGAAGAGTAGGGAATAAATAGTTGGCTAGGAGCAGAGTATAAGTAGTTGGCTAGGAGCAGAGTATAAGTAGTTGGCAAGGAGCAGACTATATGTAGTTGGCTAGGGGCAGAGTAAAAGTAGTTGACTAGGAGCAGAGTATATGTAGTTGGCTAGGAGCAGAGTATAAGTAGTTGACTAGGAGCAGAGTATAAGTAGTTGACTAGGAGAAGAGTAGAGAATAAGTAGTTCGCTAGGAGCAGAGTATAAGTAGTTGGCTAAGGGCAGAGTATAAGTAGTTGGCTAGGAGCAGAGTATAAGTAGTTGGCTAGGAGCAGAGTATATGTAGTTGGCTAGGAGAAGAGTAGAGAATAAGTAGTTGGCTAGGAGCAAAGTATAAGTAGTTGGCTAGGAGCAGAGTATAAGTAGTTGGCAAGGAGCAGAGTATAAGTAGTTGACTAGGAGCAAAGTATAAGTAGTTGGCTAGGAGCAGAGTATAAGTAGTTGGCTAGGAGCAGAGTATATGTAGTTGGCTAGGAGCAGAGTATAAGTAGTTGGCTAGGAGCAGAGTATATGTAGTTCGCAGGGAGAAGAGTATATGTAGTTGGCTAGGAGCAGAGTATAAGTAGTTGGCTAGGAGCAGAGTATATGTAGTTGGCTAGGAGAAGAGTAGAGAATAAGTAGCTGGCTAGGAGCAGAGTATAAGTAGTAGGCTAGGAGCAGAGTATAAGTAGTTGGCTAGGAGCAGAGTATAAGTAGTTGGCTAGGAGCAGAGTATAAGTAGTTGGCTAGGAGCAGAGTATAAGTAGTTGGCTAGGAGCAGAGTATATGTAGTTGGCTAGGAGCAGAGTATAAGTAGTTGGCTAGGAGCAGAGTATAAGTAGTTGGCTAGGAGCAGAGTATATGTAGTTGGCTAGGAGCAGAGTATATGTAGTTGGCTAGGAGCAGAGTATAAGTAGTTGGCTAGGAGCAGAGTATATGTAGTTGGCTAGGAGAAGAGTAGAGAATAAGTAGTTGGCTAGGAGCAGAGTATAAGTAGTTGGCTAGGAGCAGAGTATAAGTAGTTGGCTAGGAGCAGAGTATATGTAGTTGGCTAGGAGAAGAGTAGAGAATAAGTAGTTGCCTAGGAGCAGAGTAAAAGTAGTTGGCTAGGAGCAGAGTATAAGTAGTTGGCTAGGAGCAGAGTATAAGTAGTTGACTAGGAGCGGAGTATAAGTAGTTGGCTAGGAGCAGAGTATAAGTAGTTAGCTAGTAGCAGAGTATAAGTAGTTGGCTAGGAGCAGAGTATAAGTAGTTGGCTAGGAGCAGAGTATATGTAGTTGGCTAGGAGCAGAGTATAAGTAGTTGGCTAGGAGCAGAGTATAAGTAGTTGGCTAGGAGCAGAGTATATGTAGTTGGCTAGGAGCAGAGTGCAGAGTATAAGTAGTTGGCAAGGAGCAGAGTATAAGTAGTTCGCTAGGAGCAGAGTATATGTAGTTCGCTAGGAGCAGAGTATATGTAGTTGGCTAGGAGCAGAGTATAAGTAGTTGGCTAGGAGCAGAGTATATGTAGTTGGCTAGGAGAAGAGTAGAGAATAAGTACTTGGCTAGGAGCAGAGTATAAGTAGTTGGCTAGGAGCAGAGTATAAGTAGTTGACTAGGAGCAGAGTATATGTAGTTGGCTAGGAGCAGAGTATAAGTTGTTGGCTAGGAGAAGAGTATAAGTAGTTGGCTAGGAGCAAGTATAAGTAGTTGGCTAGAAGCAGAGTATATGTAGTTGGCTAGGAGCAGAGTATAAGTAGTTAGCTAGGAGCAGAGTATAAGTAGTTGGCTAGGAGCAGAGTATATGTAGTTGGCTAGGAGCAGAGTATATGTAGTTGGCTAGGAGCAGAGTATAAGTAGTTGGCTAGGAGCAGAGTATATGTAGTTCGCTAGGACAAGAGTAGAGAATAAGTAGTTGGCTAGGAGCAGAGTATAAGTAGTTGGCTAGGAGCAGAGTATAAGTAGTTGGCTAGGAGCAGAGTATAAGTAGTTGGCTAGGAGCAGAGTATAAATAGTTGGCTAGGAGCAGAGTATAAGTAGTTGGCTAGGAGCAGAGTATATGTAGTTGGCTAGGAGCAGAGTATAAGTAGTTGGCTAGGAGCAGAGTATATGTAGTTGGCTAGGAGCAGAGTATATGTAGTTGGCTAGGAGCAGAGTATAAGTAATTGGCTAGGAGCAGAGTATATGTAGCTGGCTAGGAGCAGAGTATATGTAGTTGGCTAGGAGCAGAGTATAAGTAGTTGGCTAGGAGCAGAGTATAAGTAGTTGGCTAGGAGCAGAGTATAAGTAGTTGGCTAGGAGCAGAGTATAAGTAGTTAGCTAGGAGCAGAGTATATGTAGCTGGCTAGGAGCAGAGTATATGTAGCTGGCTAGGAGCAGAGTATATGTAGTTGGCTAAGAGCAGAGTATATGTAGTTGAGCAGAGTATAGGTTAGCTAGGAAAGTATAGTAGTTGGCTAGGAGCAGAGTATAGTAGCTGGCTAGGAGCAGAGTATACGTAGCTAGAATATGTTAGCTAGGAGCAGAGTAAAAGTAGTTAGCTAGGAGCAGAGTATGTAGCTGGCAGAGTATAGTAGTTGGCTAGGTGCAGAGTAGTATAAGTAGTTCGCTGAGTTCGCTAGGAGCAGAGTATTTATAGGAGAAGTTAGCTAGGAGCAGAGTAAGTAGTTAGTAGTATAAGTAGTTGGCTAGGAGCAGAGTAAAAGTAGTTAGCTAGGAGCAGAGTATAAGTAGTTACCTAGGAGCAGAGTATAAGTTGCTAGCAGAGTATAAGTAGTTAGCTAGGAGCAGAGTATAAGTAGTTGGCTAGGAGCAGAGTATAAGTAGTTAGCTAGGAGCAGAGTATAAGTAGTTGGCTAGGAGCAGAGTATAAGTAGTTAGCTAGGAGCAGAGTATAAGTAGTTGGCTAGGAGCAGAGTATATGTAGTTTGCTAGGAGCAGAGTATAAGTAGTTGGCTAGGAGCACAGTATAAGTAGTTAGCTAGGAGCAGAGTATAGGTAGTTGCTAGGAGCAGAGTATATGTAGTTTGCTAGGAGCAGAGTATAAGTAGTTGGCTAGGAGCAGAGTAGAGAATAAGTAGTTGGCTAGGAGCAGAGTATAAGTAGCTGGCTAGGAGCAGAGTATAAGTAGTTGGCTAGGAGCAGAGTATAGGTAGTTGGCTAGGAGCAGAATATATGTAGTTTGCTAGGAGCAGAGTATAAGTAGTTGACTAGGAGCAGAGTAGAGAATAAGTAGTTGGCTAGGAGCAGAGTATAAGTAGTTGGCTAGGAGCAGAGTATAGGTAGTTGGCTAGGAGCAGAGTATATGTAGTTTGCTAGGAGCAGAGTATAAGTAGTTGGCTAGGAGCAGAGTAGAGAATAAGTAGTTGGCTAGGAGCAGAGTATAAGTAGTTGGCTAGGAGCAGAGTATAAGTAGTTGGCTAGGAGCAGAGTATATGTAGTTGGCTAGGAGAAGAGTAGAGAATAAGTAGTTGGCTAGGAGCAGAGTATAAGTAGTTGGCTAGGAGCAGAGTATAAGTAGTTGGCTAGGAGCAGAGTATAAGTAGTTGGCTAGGAGCAGAGTATATGTAGTTGGCTAGGAGCAGAGTATAAGTAGTTGGCTAGGAGCAGAGTATAAGTAGTTGGCTAGGAGCAGAGTATATGTAGTTTGCTAGAAGCAGAGTATAAGTAGTTGGCTAGGAGCAGAGTATAAGTGGTTGGCTAGGTGCAGAGTATAAGTTCGCTAGGAGCAGAGTATAAGTAGTTGGCTAGGAGCAGAGTATAAGTAGTTGTCTAGGAGCAGAGTATAAGTTCGCTAGGAGCAGAGTATAAGTAGTTCGCTAGGAGCAGAGTATAAGTTCGCTAGAAGAGTATAAGTAGTTTGCTAGGAGCAGAGTATAAGTAGTTGGCTAGGAGCAGAGTATAAGTAGTTGGCTAGGAGCAGAGTATATGTAGTTGGCTAGGAGCAGAGTATATGTAGTTGGCTAGGAGCAGAGTATAAGTAGTTGGCTAGGAGCAGAGTATATGTAGCTGGCTAGGAGCAGAGTATACGTAGCTGGCTAGGAGCAGAGAATATGAAGTTAGCTAGGAGCAGAGTAAAAGTAGTTAGCTAGGAGCAGAGTATAAGTAGTTAGCTAGGTGCAGAGTATAAGTAGTTGGCTAGGTGCAGAGTATAAGTTCGCTAGGAGCAGAGTATAAGTAGTTCGCTAGGAGCAGAGTATAAGTTCGCTAGGAGCAGAGAATAAGTATTTAGCTAGGAGCAGAGTATAAGTAGTTGGCTAGGAGCAGAGTATAAGTAGTTAGCTAAGAGCAGAGTATAAGTAGTTGGCTAGGAGCAGAGTATAAGTAGTTAGCTAGTAGCAGAGCATAGGTAGATGGCTAGGAGCAGAGTATATGTAGTTTGCTAGGAGCAGAGTATAAGTAGTTAGCTAGGAGCAGAGTATAAGTAGTTAGCTAGGAGCAGAGTATAAGTAGTTAGCTAGGAGCAGAGTATAAGTAGTTGGCTAGGAGCACAGTATAAGTAGTTAGCTAGGAGCAGAGTATAGGTAGTTGGCTAGGAGTAGAGTATATGTAGTTTGCTAGGAGCAGAGTATAAGTAGTTGGCTAGGAGCACAGTATAAGTAGTTAGCTAGGAGCAGAGTATAGGTAGTTGGCTAGGAGTAGAGTATATGTAGTTTGCTAGGAGCAGAGTATAAGTAGTTGGCTAGGAGCAAAGTAGAGAATAAGTAGTTGGCTAGGAGCAGAGTATAAGTAGCTGGCTAGGAGGAGAGTATAAGTAGTTGGCTAGGAGCAGAGTATAGGTAGTTGGCTAGGAGCAGAGTATATGTAGTTTGCTAGGAGCAGAGTATAAGTAGTTGACTAGGAGCAGAGTAGCGAATAAGTAGTTGGCTAGGAGCAGAGTATAAGTAGTTGGCTAGGAGCAGAGTATAGGTAGTTGGCTAGGAGCAGAGTATATGTAGTTTGCTAGGAGCAGAGTATAAGTAGTTGGCTAGGAGCAGAGTAGAGAATAAGTAGTTGGCTAGGAGCAGAGTATAAGTAGTTGGCTAGGAGCAGAGTATAAGTAGTTGGCTAGGAGCAGAGTATAAGTAGTTGGCTAGGAGCAGAGTATAAGTAGTTGGCTAGGAGCAGAGTATAAGTAGTTGGCTAGGAGCAGAGTATAAGTAGTTGGTTAGGTGCAGAGTATAAGTTCGCTAGGAGCAGAGTATAAGTTCGCTAGGAGCAGAGTATAAGTAGTTGGTTAGGAGCAGAGTATAAGTAGTTGGCTAGGAGCAGAGTATAAGTAGTTGGCTAGGAGCAGAGTATATGCAGTTTGCTAGGAGCAGAGTATAAGTAGTTGGCTAGGAGCAGAGTATAAGTAGTTGGCTAGGAGCAGAGTATTAGTTGGCTAGGAGCAGAGTATAAGTAGTTGACTAGGAGCAGAGTATAAGTAGTTGGCTAGGAGCAGAGTATAAGTAGTTGGCTAGGAGCAGAGTATAAGTAGTTGGCTAGGAGCAGAGTATAGGTAGTTGGCTAGGAGCAGAGTATATGTAGTTTGCTAGGAGCAGAGTATAAGTAGTTGGCTAGGAGCAGAGTAGAGAATAAGTAGTTGGCTAGGAGCAGAGTATAAGTAGTTGGCTAGGAGCAGAGTATAAGTAGTTGGCTAGGAGCAGAGTATAGGTAGTTGGCTAGGAGAAGAGTAGAGAATAAGTAGTTGGCTAGGAGCAGAGTATAAGTAGTTGGCTAGGAGCAGAGTATAAGTAGTTGGCTAGGAGCAGAGTATAAGTAGTTGGCTACGAGCAGAGTATATGTAGTTTGCTAGGAGCAGAGTATAAGTAGTTGGCTAGGTGCAGAGTATAAGTTCGCTAGGAGCAGAGTATAAGTAGTTCGCTAGGAGCAGAGTATAAGTTCGCTAGGAGCAGAGTATAAGTAGTTGGTTAGGAGCACAGTATAAGTAGTTGGCTAGGAGCAGAGTATAAGTAGTTGGCTAGGAGCAAAGTATATGCAGTTTGCTAGGAGCAGAGTATAAGTAGTTGGCTAGGAGCAGAGTATAAGTAGTTGGCTAGGAGCAGAGTATAAGTAGTTGGCTAGGAGCAGAGTATAAGTAGTTGACTAGGAGCAGAGTATAAGTAGTTGGCTAGGAGCAGAGTATAAGTAGTTGGCTAGGAGCAGAGTATAAGTAGTTGGCTAGGAGCAGAGTATAAGTAGTTGGCTAGGAGCAGAGTATAAGTAGTTGGCTAGGTGCAGAGTATAAGTTCGCTAGGAGCAGAGTATAAGTAGTTCGCTAGGAGCAGAGTATAAGTTCGCTAGGAGCAGAGTATAAGTAGTTGGCTAGGAGCAGAGTATAAGTAGTTGGCTAGGAGGAGAGTAGAGAATAAGTAGTTGGCTAGTAGCAGAGTATAAGTAGTTGATTAGGAGCAGAGTATAAGTAGTTCGCTAGGAGCAGAGTATAAGTTCGCTAGGAGCAGAGTATAAGTTCGCTAGGAGCAGAGTATAAGTAGTTGGCTAGGAGAAGAGTATAAGTAGTTGATTAGGAGCAGAGTATAAGTTCGCTAGGAGCAGGGTATAAGTAGATGGCTAGGAGCAGAGTGTAAGTAGTTGGCTAGGAGCAGAGTGTAAGTAGTTGGCTAGGAGCAGAGTGTAAGTAGTTGGCTAGGAGCAGAGTGTAAGTAGTTGGCTAGGAGCAGAGTGTAAGTAGTTGGCTAGGAGCAGAGTGTAAGTAGTTGGCTAATAGCAGAGTGTAAGTAGTTCGCTAGGAGCAGAGTGTAAGTAGTTGGCTAGGAGCAGAGTGTAAGTAGTTGGCTAGGAGCAGAGTGTAAGTAGTTGGCTAGGAGCAGAGTGTAAGTAGTTGGCTAGGAGCAGAGTGTAAGTAGTTGGCTAGGAGCAGAGTGTAAGTAGTTGGCTAATAGCAGAGTGTAAGTAGTTGGCTAGGAGCAGAGTGTAAGTAGTTGGCTAGGAGCAGAGTGTAAGTAGTTGGCTAGGAGCAGAGTGTAAGTAGTTGGCTAGGAGCAGAGTGTAAGTAGTTGGCTAGGAGCAGAGTGTAAGTAGTTGGCTAGGAGCAGAGTGTAAGTAGTTGGCTAATAGCAGAGTGTAAGTAGTTGGCTAGGAGCAGAGTGTAAGTAGTTGGCTAGGAGCAGAGTGTAAGTAGTTGGCTAGGAGCAGAGTGTAAGTAGTTGGCTAGGAGCAGAGTGTAAGTAGTTGGCTAGGAGCAGAGTGTAAGTAGTTGGCTAGGAGCAGAGTGTAAGTAGTTGGCTAATAGCAGAGTGTAAGTAGTTGGCTAGGAGCAGAGTGTAAGTAGTTGGCTAGGAGCAGAGTGTAAGTAGTTGGCTAGGAGCAGAGTGTAAGTAGTTGGCTAGGAGCAGAGTGTAAGTAGTTGGCTAGGAGCAGAGTGTAAGTAGTTGGCTAGGAGCAGAGTGTAAGTAGTTGGCTAATAGCAGAGTGTAAGTAGTTGGCTAGGAGCAGAGTGTAAGTAGTTGGCTAGGAGCAGAGTGTAAGTAGTTGGCTAGGAGCAGAGTGTAAGTAGTTGGCTAGGAGCAGCCTCCATGTTGTTGTATACACGAGTATCAGCTTGACTGAAGTACTCTCTGGCCTCACCTTTGCTTGAATGTGTGATTACCTACTTTTGATTACCCGTTTGTAGTTTCAGGACTGGAGATATGCTCGTGGTATCCCTCCATTAGTATTTGTATTTTCTGGACAAGAGAAATATGTGGTGTCCCTATTTTAGTATGTGCAGTTTCAAGATCAGATTTATGTTGGTGGCGTCTTTCTTACAATGTATGTAATTTGAAATCTCATGTTAATCATCACTCTAATTCAAATGTCACTTCCGATGAACTAGATAAAAAATAATATAATACTGATTATAGGTATAAAACAAATTTTTAATTTGCAGATCTAGAATATTAAATTTTAACTTATTCATCCCAATTACGATTCATTAACACATATTATTTTTTTTAGGCCAAGACTGATAACCCACTGCCTGTAGTCCACTCGGCAAGCCACGGTGTGAACTCTTCCCAACAGAGATTGAACTTTCATCCAGCTCAATCTTCCCCGAGGGCCGAAGACAGGACGCTCTAGTCTAGAGAGAACCCATCCAGCGTACCAACCTCCCTCGATGCCTCAAGACGACCTATCCAGTGGATCTCGCTCCCCGAAGCCCCAAGAAAAGAAGCTCTAGCCGGGTCTAGTCTTGGAGCGATCTTTTCTCTCAATTAATAACACCTACACCATTACCAGCATACCCTTACCACTGTCCCTATAAATTAAGTAACATACAGCTTAATCAAACCAATCAGTAGTTACGGTTGGCGAAAATCTGAAGCAAAGCAAACAGTGCAAAGGTGTTCAAAATAATACTAGCAGATTGATTTACTTCATTTTAAAAAGTATATGTATCATGAGTCCCCAGGTTTTACTAAAACTCTTTTATTGGCGAGGTCTAACTGACGTCATGTGGGGCAGCTCTGGTCTCCAAATTACAGAATGAATGTGTTGGAAAATACAGAGAATAGTGGTGGTGGTTTATTCCTCAGGAAACAACACAGTGTCTCCTGACACGGGTCTATATCAGATGATAACTCGAATCATTGGTTAAACATCCGCTTGCTTCCCTCAGCTAGGTTTTACATCCCATTTGAAAACCAAAGAATCACTACATAATAGTGTATCCTAAGAAAAGATTTTGATGGGAGACAAATGACAGTTACTCCTCTGTATGAAGAATTTCTCATATAAAGATTGAGAGCACTGATCCTACTACAATGGCGCAGAATAACGGAGGAAGTGACTGAAGTGTCAACATAGAAGACAAGATTATTAATATATTATGTTCATAGAGAAGCGCTAAACCCTAAGGGTTATACAGCGCCTGGGGAATAAAGGTAATAAGGTTCAATCAAAGGAAGGAGAGTGGTGGCTGCAATTTCTTAGCTCAACAGTCCCTCACTGACATCAAGGCACCTCCATCTGAAGGGAGAAGATATGAGTACCAGTAATGGGAATGTAAGAAGCTGGAAATACATATATACAGCAGAACTCGCCTTTCTGAATTCAAAGATTTATAAATGATATATTAATAATATAAATGAGCAAGAGTTTTAAATGAGTGGAACAAACTGCCAATTAGAGCCACTGAAGCTAACAAATTAGGTGACTTTTAAAACAGCTAGACAGATACATGACTAGGAAGTTAGGTCTAAGGTACAGACAAATGGAACAAAGATGACGAGTGAAGAAAAAGAGAAGTGCAGAGAGGAACTTGACTGAGACGTTTCACCTGTGGTCAGGCTTCTTCAGTCAGTGAAGAAGCCTGACCACAGGCATAACGTCTTAATCAAGTTCCTCTCTGCAGTTGTCTTTTTCACCACTTAGGTCTGACTTCACCAACCTGTCACAGGGGTGGGTCAGCTAACTTACTCTATTCCTCTTAATACAGTAATATATCTACTTAGTATTTTCGAATTTGCTTCTAATATAGAAAGATTTTAAAACCTGTCACACGCACACGCACGCACACGCACACACACACACACACACACACACACACACACACACACACACACACACACACACACACACACACACACCGTGGCACAATTGGTTAGCGCGTTCGGCTGTTAACCGAAAGGTTGGTAGTTCGAGCCCACCCGGGGGCGATTGTTTTTACCTAGTAGCGGCCAGTGAAGAGGCGGGGCCAGGGGCTGTGACTCGACCCCTGCAACCACAACTAGGTGAGTACACACACACACATATGGAGCCAGGAATCGTGACTAGACCCCTGTAACCACATATAGGTGAGCGCGCGCGCACACACACACACACACACACACACACACACACACACACACACACACACACACACACACACACACACACACACAAGGAATGACAAAGAAGTCTGCAAGTAACTTAAAAATACAATGTGTAAACTGAGTCAGGGACAATACCAGAAATAGTAAGACAGCAGGCCAACAGGAACTCGGTTCTATGATCATATAACGATATAAAACTAATGAGTGATATAAGAATAGGAAAGGACAGGAAAGATGCTAGGAGGCCAGTCCACAATAACATCAGCAGCGCCCTAAGCTCTCAAAGGAGTGTATGTAGATTAATGGTTGAAATGATAAGAATAAACAATTTATGAGAGAGAACTAGGCTCTCCGTCACTTGAAGAACAAAAGCCTCAGAAGCAAAGACAGGGTAGACAATGATAGGCTCTTTATGAGGATGTAACAAAACCAGGAGATGTAAGAAAATATTTCTTCAATATATAAACAGAAAAGCAGAATGACTTTGAACAATGACCATTTGGAAGCGAGCTCGACACAAGTGTTCAAAACTTGACGTGCGAGGTCTGTTTAACGTCAGTTAGTCGAAAGTTACGAGAAGGGTCCATGAGTTACAACCACTTCCCCCCCTTTTCTCCTCTCCCCTCACAAGCTCTAATAAGTAATTATATATAAACACAAGAAAGTTCTTCACAAAGCGGTAGAACAATGTCCTAGGAAGTAGTGCTATATATATATATATATATATATATATATATATATATATATATATATATATATATATATATATATATATATATATATATATATATATATATATATATATATATATATATATACACACACACAAACACACTACATACTGAAAACGGGACATGAACAGCAAATTCTCCTCGTGTAGTTACAAATAGGAAAGCTCTCAACACGGTGACAGGTCAGGAAGAATAACAATATCTCATATGTGTATACCTGGAGTATACCTGGAGAGGGTTTCGGGAGCCAACGTCCCCGCGGCCTAGTCTGTGACCAGGCCTCATGTATGCATATCTACAACACATTTACCAATGGAACAGAAGAAGGACTTAACACATAATCAACATAATAACAACCATCAACATAGTATCAGGAAATAGCAATTAACAACAGTAAAAACAATTATTACAGTATTCTGTAACAGCTATCAAGAACACAGTAACAACTATCAAGTTATCAAGTAACAGCCATTAACAAGAACCATCCTAAACAAGTATCATGATACACCATCAACACAGATTCGAACAGTAATCATGGAAACGCTACACGTAATAGCTGTGAGCAAAAACAGCATGAGGAATGTGAAGGGACTTCCTCCAGAAGTGGAAAAACACCATTCATTCCAGTGGCATTTGTGGAGCTATACCAGGGAAGTGTTCCCACCTAGTGACAAGTCCGTCTCAACGCCAAATTTAAGAAAAGTACTGAGTTTCCTTGAAGGCAACACCCACCCCTCCACACTTAAGACCCAACTCGAAAACACTAATAATTTATTTTTAAGTTTATACTTTTGCATAAATATCCCCTTACCTCCATTAATCGTGGGAGTTGACAGTTTTGACCTTAGAGAGAGACGGAGATTATTATAATCAAAACCAAGCGCTAAACCAACTATGGTCATACAGCAGAGAGAGAGAGAGAGAGAGAGAGAGAGAGAGAGAGAGAGAGAGAGAGAGAGAGAGAGAGAGAGAGAGAGAGAGAAAGAGAAAGAGAAAGAGAAAGAGAGAGAGAGAGAGAGAGAGAGAGAGAGAGAGAGAGAGAGAGAGAGAGAGAGAGAGAGAGAGAGAGATGAAGTGGGATAAAAGTCCTGTTTAAAATAAAAAATCGAAAGCATATGTCTGTGCACCTCTGAAAAGACCCAAGATGAGGATAATGATAGTTTCCCTTCTCTGGGGGGCAAGTCACCCTAGTATGATAGGAAAAGGTCGTTAAACAGTGGTAATGTGATAATAATGCTATGCCGAGGCGTCACATATATCAATGAGACGAACTGGCCTAGTGAGTGGCTGAAGTTTCAGACCGAGCATCACTGCCAGCGAATTATAAACAATACTCCACACCAGTCTCTACGAGGCTGAGGGAGGCGCCCACCAGAGTCCAGCTGCCTACCTCTTCCTTCAGGGCCAGGAGATGAGGGAGGGGGAGGAGATAGAGAAAGGATGGGGAGGGGTAATACCTGAAGAGGGATGGCCATAAAACCGGCCGTCCAATCTTGTCGTAGAAAAATGGCAATACAAAAAAATCCTGGTGGTGGCAGCTGCAGCCCCTGCCAGACACCCCGCCCTCGCATCCCATGAGATGATCAACACGTCAGTTATAACCGCTGCCTTTTCTGGTGTCGAGTTACTCAGTATGCAAGTTTGCTGACGGAAGTGTCCACTAGACGGGGGCCCGGGATCTGCACGCTGCTACCAGCATCCACTACGTTATTAAGCGACAATAATATACAAAAAAACAACCATAAATAAAAGGACGTATCCTTTCTCTCCGACTAAGGAAGCTTCACACGAAGCATCTCATCTACACCCAACTCTCAGAATACTTCCTCATATAATGTCATGAATTTCTGAGTCCAGTGGGATGTGAAAAGTATTTTCTCGGCGCGACCCAGCAGCTCTCAACCAATGAGAGCCGCCGCCCCGCCCCTATTGGTCGTGACGAGTTTATGATTGGTCGGGATTCGTCTGTGATTGGCTGCATTCACCGAGGACTGTGATTAATGGTGAGCGGCCGCCGTCACACTATTGCCAAAGCTCAATGTTATAAAAATCAAACTAAGCCTAAACCCATGAAAAAATACCCTCCTGCCAACCCTAGAGAACACACAATGGTGTGTTTATCTGTGACTCCCACTACCATCCTCATCATCACACATACTGCATCAACTTAACTATATGATCTATATTTATATATTTTTTTTACGTCCGACAACAATATATCACCTCAGCTGTCCGAAATTGAGATAATCCTTAGACGCGTCGATTCGAACAATCCACATTTATCTTAACTTACCACCATCCACCTCTCCATCCCGCAACCAGACACCGACACTATCACCACCTCCACCACCACCACTAAACACCGCCGCCACCATCATCACCACCACGATCACGACCATCGCTTAAAACCACCAGACACCACCGCCATCTCTACCACTGCCACCACCATCACTATCGCCATTACCACTATCACTACCACCGCAACATACCACTATCATCATCACCATCACTACCACCGCAACACACCAATACCCTCATCACCATCCCAACCACTGCCACAGGCGCCACTACCACCGCCACCCACCACTACCGTCATCACCATCACTACCACAGGTGCCACCACCATCACAACGACCGTAACACACACACCACTACCGTCATCACTAGCACTAACACCGCCACAACCATTACCATCAGTAACACCGCCACAGCAGCCACTACCATACACCGTCACCACCTCCGACACAACACATTCTTCAAGCCATCTCACAAAATACAAATAGAAACGCCTAACATGTTCATTAAAATAAAATGAAATAAAAAATGAAACTGCTGTATATTATTATTATTATTATTATTATTATTATTATTATTCCTGTAATCAAAATAATTTTAAGTTATAATAAAATTTTACAAATATTATAATTACTAATATTTTGATATAATAATGATAATAATAATAATAATAATAATAATAGGAATTGGATAATAAAACCCTGTATTATAAATATCAAATATCAAGTACTGAACATTTTGCACTGGATTCACACACTTAAAAATTTAAATTATTGGGACCAGTTTTATGCACTTTGTATTTTCTATTCTTTTTCTTATTATTATTATTATTATTATTATTATTATTATTATTATTGATCCTGTAATGGAAATAATTATAATGAATAGTTAATTTTAAGTTATAATAAAAGTTTACAAAAAATATAATTAAACCTGGATAAGTACAAATTGGAACCACGTCTGTCTCGCCGCTCAGCAGACGGAGGAGCAAGTCTACACAGCGTCTTACGCTGAATGACCCACATGGGTTTAGCGCTTAATATGAATTATTGCGTTAAGTATTGTCAATTAAAGTGTCTGTGTGATAACAAAATATGTACAAATGAATGTATGAGACCTCTCATAATATATTTGTGATCATAGTGAATGAAAATATTTTATTATAAATACGTATAACATGCAGGGACAATTGTTTGTAATCAAAAAAAAAAATATTTAACCAAAAATATGCTGGTACTCTTATAGGATTGCAAACTTTCTTGAAATTCGTACTTTACTCAAAATAAAATTGTTTATTAAAAAAACTAGAAATAGCTTCCTGATTAAAAAATACTTTAAAATTTGTTGTTTTCTCTATAAAATCCTTTGTCTATCATGTGATAAACTTTGTTTGACAAAATGGAAAAACCTAAAGTTAAGATTTAAAAACACAAAACATCGCATCAGGTCTTCTCAGTATTTGAATGTTTTCTTTATTCATGTAAGAGATTTTAATAATTCTATTGACTAAATAATCCCGAAGTTGTTGAACAAAACGCGGAGTTTGGCTGTATAATAACTAGTGCTTATTGTATTCTGAAAATATGTCCAGAACTTTATATGCTATAAAATAATAAATTTTCAGAAAATTTTAGCCTAAGTTCACAAAAACAAAAAACTCTTTGCCTGACTTGTAATATAAGAATGTCAGATCCAGAGGGTAGATGCAACCTTCTCGACAGACCGTTTCCCCTTCAATGTGTTCCTTGTGGATGTGTGATACATCACACGAATACTCAGAATTTGTATCTTGGACTAGACGATCACCAATGATAATGACCGTTTGGTCTGAAGTACTTAGAAAACCTTTAGACTGTTCTCACTCTAGTTATCCTCCATCAGTGATTTTACCGGTTCTATGATTATCTTACACACACACACACACACACACGCGCACACATTACAAGGTGGACAGAGAGAGGATGTTCCAGAGAGGGGACACAGCAACAAGGGGTCACAGTTGGAAGTTTGAAGACTCAGATGAATCACAGGGACGTTAGGAAGTATTTCTTCAGTCACAGAGTTGTCAGGAAGTGGAATAGTCTGGGAAGTGATGTAGTGGAGGCAGGATCCATACACAGCTTTAAGAAGAGTGGAGCAGGAAGAGTGATCCAGTAGTGACAGTGAAGAGGTGAGACCAGGAGCTATAACTCGACCCCTGCAACCACAACTTGGTGAGTACAACTATGTGAGCACACACACACACACACACACACACACACACACACACACACACACACACACACACACACACACACACACACACACACACGCACGCACACCACATTCACACATACACCATACTTACACACATATTCACATACAAACCCTGCACACACACACCACACACACACACACACACACACACACACACACACACACACACACACACACACACACACCCTGCACACACACCCTGCACACACACCACATTCACACACATACACACACCTGCAACCACAATTAGGTGAGCACACACAGGCACACACCGAGTAGTAGGTTGGTAGAAAGCACCCAAAATAATATGAAAGTCAAGCCTATTAAACGTTTTGCACTCTGGCAGGATTACTGGTAATTTCTTTCTGTCTCAAGAACACATGACAGGCAAATCTTAAAAAAAAAAAAAAAATCTTCTTACGTTTAGTATACACTTTACTTTCCTTTGTGGGTCTTAACATTTCTTATACATGACCACCTTATCACATCGAACTGTTCGTGTCAAAGTTGTATAGTACATGTGAATGACCGGGAGATGTGCAGATATAACGCTAATTACAGGGAGATGGCAGAGATTACACTAATGACTAGATTACGCAGATATTACGCAAATGAATGGAATACACAAATATTATTCAAATTAAATACGCGAATTTTACACTAGTATACGGAGGTATTATACAAATTAGATACACGAATTTTACACTAATATACGCAGATATTATTCAAATTAGATACGCGGATTTTACGCTAGTGAGCAGGAGATAATCATATATTTGACCGAGAAGCGACTGATGAAAGCAGTCGAGTTGACCTTGTATCATGGCCGCACTGCACATATTGTTTACTTACATCATTAACGTTAATTACACGCCACCCTTCCCTCCCCCTAACCTTCCCTGGTTACCAGCACTGACTTCATAAATAACGTGGAAGCAACACTAGGAGACATGAGCCAACACTAGGACACATTTATTAGAAAAGGTTTTGGTCTTGGGACCTTGATCACTGAGAAGTGACCGAAAATTGTTTAATAAACATGTCCTAGTGTTTGTTGACGTGACATATTAAACAACTAGTCCGTATTTAATACCAAGGTTAATGCTTAGTACAATAATGGCCAAAACAAAGGCGCGTAGTTTTATCTATGAAAACTGGAGGTTTAAATCTTTTCCCAAAACATAATAATACTCGTAATATAAGAATAGGTGTTAAGCTCATTTCAATAAGCCAGACACGTGAGATTATACAGTGGCTTCATGTTCTGGACCCGGCCAAGAATGATCCATATAATAATGTACTGACTCTTGTTCCAGTCTTTGAACATACCTGGAAACCTCACCATGGTGTCGCAACCCATACTCAAGTTTTTTTTTTTTTTTTAGGGTTCGTAAGAAAACGCACTCTCTAAGATGGAATCACTTCCTAGCGCTGTCAGACGTATGTCATTTATTTATTTCGTTATTGTTAGTTAATTATCAGCAAATATAGGTTAATAAACGTTAGCCTAACTCATCCGAGAACAAAATTTCACAGATGGAGCCATTCGAAGCATACAAAACCCCCACGAACGACAGGCTGGGTGTGGGTGTGTTCCAGGGGTCGAAGAAATAGTCCTCTTGCATATCTGGGTTGGAAGCCACTACTATGCCCAGGCCCGAGTGTATTTGGGACTGGAGCCACCACTCTTATAATTTCTTTAAAGGATAACGTGGCTGCCTATCTTTAACATGAATAACATTGTGCCTGATTGATCAGACCTTGATCCACCAAGAGGCCTGGTCTGGGACCGGACCGCAGGGGCGTTAACCCTCGAAAACATTCTTCAGTTATCCTTTTGGTGTATACAATATACAAAGTTACGTGCCAATTACCATACAGATCAGATTATTATTATAATCATGGGGGAACGCTAAACCCGTAGGATTATACAGCGCATGTGGGGGGGATAGAAAGTATTCAGGCTCAATTCAGGGAACCGGAGCACAAATCCAATTCCCTAGATCAAGAGCCCCTCACCAGCGTCAAGGAACCTCTCTTGAGGGGTATACAAATCAGAATAGTTCAGTAAAATCAGTGACTCAGATGTATATCTTAATACCTCCCTTGAGGGGTATATAAATCAGAATAGTTCAGTAAAATCAGTGACTCAGATGTATATCTTAATTTCAGATGTACTCCCCAACAAACAATATATAACAATATCTTACGTTCAGCAACGGATATATTTTAGGGTAACAGTGTACAGGTATTCCTTAATAACGGTTATATATGTGCAAATAATAGACGTAATCTACAAGTCAAGGTCTTAACTGTAACTGTAAAAAATAATTATAAATTATTATTTTGTTTTAGCACAGTCACTCTCGCTGACATCAATCACTGACATTTTGAGTTACTAATACATACAACTACTTGGCTTCCCATTTGAGGGTGGATAATAAAGTGAATGTGAAAGTTTTGAGCCTATTTGTTCATAACCTCGATGGTTACACTCCACACCACCGAGGTGAAAGTCATCCAGTCACTGTAATATCGATGAGCTCAATTAACCACGAAAGTCATCAATTACATATATAAGTTTTATGAAACGGAAATATCATTCAGTAAAAGCAGGCGCAAAATTCACGAGAGAGTAACATGAAAACTGTTTCAAAAATATTTGAGTGCAGTTACAATGAATATAACAACCCATTCCAGCACCGCCAGTGATATTCGTGTCGATGTGAATTTTTCCGGGTGCTGAACACCCACCGTATTGTCAGACGTGTCACGGCTGCTTTTGTTAATTTGCTAATTTGTAGTTATGTATATAGGTTTTATAGATTGTTTATAGGATATGTATATAGGTTATCGTTTATAAGTTATGTATATAGGTTATCGTTTATAGGGTATGTATATAGGTTTGGTAGGTTATCGTAACCTTAACCGAGTTAGCTTAAAGTAAAAAACATAATATTAGCAGGTTAGCTACGAACCTTCAGAAACTAATGTTAGGTAAGAGGATTAACATTACAAACCGACGATATTTTGACTCGACACGTTCAGTGAATCTCTCCACATCAGCCTCGGCAAGTTTTGTCACGTTTGCCATAAACTCGAAAGAAAAGAAAGAGAAAGTTGTACAAAGTCACCCCCATTTTCCACTTTCAAGAAATTATACCTTTAACTTTGACGGAAACTGCACTAAATAACTGGACATATATAATATTTGAAAATATAGTTTTCTAATGTGAATGATGATGAGTAATTTCGGAAAATATAAGGAGTAATTTCGGAAAAAAAAATATATTACAAAGCGAACATTATGTCTTTCAGTCATCTAACATGCAGATAGTGTAGCTATAGTTATTCAATGTCTTGAGTTGCACCGGCTTCATTTGTCTCCATTGTGGTTATAATGTTCATTAAGCGACTATCATAACAGTAAGATCAAAATATTTTGAAATTAGATCTAGGCTGATTCACTGTTTCCTGTTAGATTCACTGGACTATATCTCACCCATGCACAACATACCTCCTTTGCTATGCTATGCACTAACTCCCACTCTCTCTCTCTCTCTCCCTCCCTTTAATCGGAAAACCAAGCTTGTGACCCCTCCCACTACCCCGGCAAAATGACGAGGAAGGGACCTCCCACCTACAAACACACTCCGCAGTTCAATGTTAACCAACTCCAGACACTACTCAGCCCATCCCAACACTGTACACTGGATCGCACTGTACTCCGTATTGTATCCAACGAATTAAAACTGCAGTATCTCTCCCCCTACCAGACGCTACCCTCTCAGCTATGTAATTGAGTTACTAACAGTTACCTGTGCGTAATTTGGGATAATTTAAATGCTTCTGGATGTCCTATAAAAAACTCTTAAGTTAATGTTGCGTGTTTAAGCGTTCAGAAACTGACGCACGTAAACGAGTCTGAGAACGAACTGAGTATTTCATTACACAGCTGCGAACAACACCCAGCCAGTATATAGACATGTCTGCAACGTATGGGAGACGTTTCGTTCACCACGAGGTTCCTCAATTCAATGTCTGGCTCGCCAGGAGCTTCATCAATCCAATGTTTCGCTCACCACGAGCTTCCTCAATCCAATGTTTCGCTCACCACGAGCTTCCTCAATCCAATGTCTGGCTCGCCAGGAACTTCCTCAATCCAATGTTTCGCTCACCAAGACCTTCCTCAATCCAATGTCTCGCTCACCAGGAGCTTCCTCATTCCAATGTCTCGCTCACCAGGAGCTTCCTCATTCCAATATCTGGCTCGCCAAGACCTTCCTCATTCCAATGTCTCGCTCACCAAGACCTTCCTCATTCCAATGTCTGGCTCACCAGGAGCTTCCTCAATCCAATGTTTCGCTCACCAAGACCTTCCTCAATCCAATGTCTCGCTCACCAAGACCTTCCTCATTCCAATGTCTGGCTCACCAGGAGCTTCCTCAATCCAGTGTTTCACTCACCAGGAGCTTCCTCAATCCAGTGTTTCGCTCAACAGGAGCTTCCTCAATCCAGTGTTTCGCTCACCAGGAGCTTCCTCATTCCAATGTCTCGCTCACCAAGAGCTTCCTCATTCCAATGTTTCGCTCACCAGGAGCTTCCTCATTCCAATGTCTGGCTCACCAAGACCTTCCTCATTCCAATGTCTCGCTCACCAAGACCTTCCTCATTCCAATGTCTGGCTCACCAGGAGCTTCCTCAATCCAATGTCTCGCTCACCAAGAGTTTCATTCTAATGTCTGGATCGGGTGAAACTTCTCTAGTATAAAACTTCCACATATGTTGTGCATGTGTCTTTAAGCAAATAACCTGCACTTATGAGAGGAAATTTATGACGACGTTTCGGTTCGTCCTGGACTACTGTCGAGTCATGTGTTTCCAAAGTTTGGGTTATTTGTGAATTCTTCCGGTCACGGCACCGTGACTTTTTATTATTCTGCACTCGTGTGTTTCCTTTACACATCTGCTGGTAGCAGTTACGTAGTGTGATACACTCCGCCCATATATACTGTTATTTTCGACCTCTGTATGTTAGAAGTAATCAAAGTCCCTGGACAGACGCGTTTTATAATTGATATGCCCTAGTTAAGTATGTCTTGTTAAACCACGATGTCGGGTTTGTTGGGAAACAGGACAAATACCTCCAGACGCGGTCATATGATGATTCACCAACTTAAGTTTTTACTCATGACACAAGGGTCTTCCTCTGGCTCACCGGTCCACGTCATTAAAAAAATAAAAATAATGTATTATATGAATAAACAGAATACCGGGCTACCCATCCAATATCTTGTTAGTACATTGGCAGTTGTTCAACACGACTCATCTTGGGTTTATAATGTATTACCTGTATATATGATAAACATAATTGGAACCATGCAAAATACAACTGAGGATATGAGTAGGGTGACACCCAGAATGGGACAATGGGGGAGTGAGGCTTGGGTGACGATGTCTCTGAAGTAGGGTGGGTGGGGTGGTGGAAGCATAACCAGCAGGCAGACAGCCAGACAGTAACGAGCATCCCGTCATGGATGGGTGAGCTTACACTGTCATCCAGGAAATGTGACAAGCAGGACGCTACTGCTCACCTGCTCCCACACACACACATACACGCTGTGACGCAACTCCACACAATGTGATATAACCACAGCTACACAAAATGATACAACCACATGCACTGTGACGCAGACTCTATGTGATACAACCACATGCATTGTGACGCAGTTAGACCCTATGTGATACAACCACATGCACTGTGACGCAGTTACACCCTATATGATACAACCACATGCATTGTGATGCAGTTATACCCTATGTGATACAGCCACATGCATTGTGACGCAGTTACACCCTATGTGATACAACCACATGCAATGTGATGCAGTTACACCCTATGTGATACAACCACATGCATTGTCAACCAGCTACACAATGTGATACACCCACACTTATTGTGAACCAGCTACGCACCATGTGATACAACCACAGTGATGAGTGTTTTTTAAAGGCAACACGTCCACACACAATATATCACGTTACATTACAACGTGATGCTCAGACACTGAACAAGTTGATACAAGATATAACATCGCTCCCCCACAAACACACGTGACGCCCCCACATGTAACGTCACACCTCTTCGCAGAGTAATCCACGTGTATAAAGCTCCCATTGTAACGCAGGCAATATGTGATGAGACAAATCACATTCATCGTTACATATACCATCAAAACATTCAGTCTCCCCCCCCCCATCCCAACACAAACTCGTTGATGTCCCTCCTCTCCCCAACACAGACTCTTAGATCTCCCCCCCCTCTCCTCCCCAACACACAAACTCGTTGATGTCCCTCTCTCCTCCCTAACATACACTCTCCATACAAGGCATTTCACATATATCTAGTTCCTTGTGTGGTGACTTGTGTCCCACACAGCGAAACCTACATGGGGAACAAAACGTCCCCGACTTGCACTGCGTGTCATAAAGCCGTGTGGATCATTTAACGAGAATGGTGAAGGCTCAATCCTCTGTCCTCAACGCATGGCTCAGACTCCGTCCATTCAAGCTTTTGGTGACGTCTCCAAAAGTAAAAAATATAATGGGACTTGTCCTCATCATATCAAATTTAAATACAAAACTGAAATGGCCACCAATATCAAAGTTTTACTTTTTCATATAAAACCGCAAACCAAACCGTTAACCACAAACTCAAGTCTCACTCTTCAACATGAAAATTTCGCATTCAGTTGCTAAATAAATATTGTGATATTTCTTTAAGTGTTGCAGTGCAACACCAATAACATAATTTTAACAGTAATATAACAATAACTTATTATTCTTGTTGATTATCATCAGCATATTTATCAAATGAGCAAGATGTCATGAGAAAGAAAAATGACTTCATTACACGTGTTTAGCATATATCATAACACTTGAAATCAGTTGGTAGCCAATATATGCAATAGAGACAATGCTTGAGAAATTAATTCAAAAAGACGCAAGCAGCATATAAAATTTATTATATTTATAACTACAACAGCTGGACCACACACATTTACCAGCCAGTGAAAATATCACTAATATACATTATACTCTATAAATACGAGATAATTGACCAAACTGTCGACGTGTTAATTTGGCGTGAGTGAGCGGTATAATGGCGTGTAGCACCTGACACCACAGGAAGACCCCACACTGTGACGACCACACACTTCACTCTTCCCACAACACTCTGATCAGCAAGTTACTCTTTTATCTGTGTTAGTGGCTTCCATTATGAACTACTATATAACATTTCTCAACCGCAAAAAAAAAAAAACAACTCATTCTTTGGTGATTTTCATCAGATATTTTCCACATTTTTTTTTTTGTAGACTACAAAATACTGTGTAACATTTCGGAAACAGCAAAAACAAACACTGGATAGTTTATGCGATAACTTCACAATTATTGTTATCATTACATCTTTCTAAATAAACTTTGTTGCTCCAGACACGATAGCTTTCTTAGGTGAAACCTAAGCTTCGCTTGACTTCTCGTCGTAACTGCAACATGGATGAGCTTACCTGGAGAGGGTTTCGGGGGTCAACGCCCCCGCGGTCCGGTCTGAAGCTTCAGCGATACTGGTAGTTGTTCCCTTACCTCTCAGGGGAGACTCCTTGAAATCGGTGAGCGGATTTTGATCCAAGGAATTAGACCTGCTCTCCCCTTCCTTGGATCGAAACTTATTGCCTCCTATTCCCCAGGCGCTGTATGACCATTGCGGGTTTTCGCTACCCATGTAACAACAACAAACAACACAGTATTTTAATATAGAACTAATTTTATATTTTACTTATTATTAAATAAACTACACAAGTGATTCTTTTAACTTTTTTTTAACTCGTGCACTCCACAGTAGCTCATTTCACTCATGCAGAACCCCAGCCTCAACACATTTCCTCAGCGCTGTATGACCCCTTGTGGGTCATACATTATAATAATAATCTACACGTTTCCTTCCCTATAATGTTGGTAGTACCACAGTATTTCCCTCTTAAACTGCTGGTGATCCAAATATATTTCCTTCCTTATAATGCTAGTGGCTGCAATACATTTCTTTCTTTATAATTCTGGTGGGCCAAACATGTTTCTTTCCTTATAATACTAGTTGCCCAACACGTTTCTCTCCCTACAATAATGGTAGCACCAACACATTTCCTCCCTTTTAATACTAGTGGCTCCACCAACATGCGTGGCACTGACACACATGGCCCTAGTTTAATTACGTATTTGAAAATGTACAGCTGTATAGCCCTTGTGGCTTAGCGCTTCTTTTTTATTATAATAATAATTGAAAATGTACAGACAAAAACCCACACTGTGTATATCTGGGTTCATATGTGTGACTCTTTGCACCTGATAGACTAGGCTCGCCTTTTCTCTTTCTTCTTGACGATGTATGACGATTTTTGTGGGACCATCAGGGCATTCAAAGCTGTTGAAATTGACAGTTTCTGTAGTGTTGATGTATCATGAACAGTATTTTAAGTCTGTTTCGTTTTCAGTGACCTCTTTGAAGTTTTTTAATTATCCGTTTTGCTATTTTCCTCATTTTTTAAGGATTAAAAAGTAGATTTACGATGCACGATGCACCAATTAATGATGTCTGGTTATCAACTACACGAAAGTCATTAAGCATACTGCCTGCGCTGACAACTCAAAAGTCAGCATTTATAATCTCTCCCCATCCCTCCTGCCACATCAGGATATATACACTAAGTGTATGTCCTTCAGTGAATATACATAATCCCTATTTTGGGGATTAAATATTCTTGATTGGTGGTAATCAGATGACATACAGCCTTCATGTCACTACTCTAATATCATCACCAGTATTAAATGAATATTATTATACCTTCGTAACTATCACAGCTCGACAATGATGTCTTTACTGATAACTTACTTAACAAGAATTTAATTAACACCAGTATTGCTGTAGTGCCAGCTATAAAAAAAATATTGGCTAATGTTAAGGTTACGTTAAGTTTCTTGTAAAATATGCTATATTCTGAAAAACAAGATACATTTTTTATAGATAGCGCAGCCTAAGCGTAGCTTACCTGCCTAACACCTAGCATACTTCCTGCTATAATTGTTGATCTGAATTAGCTGAAATTTATTTCCATCCCACAGCTTCCACATATACTGTACATTTTGTAAGATGATTTGTCAGTAAGCCATAAACTCCCTAAAATCTTCTCATGCATCCTAGCTAAGAAACAATGAGTTACAAAACGGCTCAATACATTAGTTGCAAAATAAGTCACAATTACTGCGGCTCAAAGAATTTACCTACCGTTATCTTTTGTCCCGGAAGAATTGTGTATATTAATTAAGAATCTCTCCTCACGAAGATAGCAAATTCAAACACTTAACAATGAACCATCTCATTATAACACATCAAATGATGTAATTCTTAATTTAAAAGAGGATGAACTAGTAAGCCAGCATAGAACACAAAGAGTAATGGTAAACAGAGTTAAGTCAGAGGCTGCCACAGTACAGTACTTGCCCCATCCTTTTCCTCATCTTCAATATCTGACACAGAGATGTAAACTACAGCACTGTCTTTTTTGGTAGACAGTACTAGAATCAGCATAAAAGTATCATCCAATGAGGACAAAGTAAATCTCCAAGCGGATATAAACTAAGTTTTTCAATAAATAGTGGAAAAAATATGTTCAATGAGGACAAATTTCAGCTACTCCATTATGGAAAACTTGAAGAAATAATAGATAGAACAGAGTATGCAACAAATTCTAACCAAACAATAGTCCGAAAAACTTGGGAGTGATAATGTCAGAGGATCTCACCTTCAAGGATCACAAAAGTGTCACTATCGCATCTGAGAGGAAAATGATAGGATGGATAATGAGAACTTTCAAAACGAGATGCCATGCCACTGATGATTCTTTTTAAGTTACTTATTCTCTCCAGGCTGGAATACTGCTGTACAATAACAGCCCCATGCAAGGCATGTGAAACTGCAGATCTAGAGAATGTACAGAGAACCTTCACTGTATGTATTTGTTCGGTCAAGAACCTTAATTACTGGGAATGTTTGAAGGCCCTTGACTGGTACTCCCTGGAATGCAGGCAAGAAAGATACATCCTAACCTACACTTGGAAAATCCTAGAGGGATTGGTCCCAATTCTGCTTACAGAAATCACTCCCTACGAAAGTAAAAGACTGCAGACGTTGCAACAAGCCCCCAATGAAAAGCGGGGGTTCAATGAGCATACTAAGAGAAAACATTAAGTATCTGGGGCCCAAGACTGTTCAACAGCCTTCCATTATGCATAAGGGGAATTACCAACAGGCCCCCTGACTGTCTTCAAGAGAAAACTGGACAGATACCTAAAGTAAGTGCACAATCAGCTGGGCTGTGGTTCATACGGTGGATTGCGTGTGGCCAGCAACTACAGTCTAGTTGATTAGGCCCTGATCCACCAGGAAGCCTGGTCAAGGACCAGGCCATGGGGGTGTTGATCCCTTGAACAATTTCCAGGTAGACTTCAAGGTAGCACAGGATATATACACCAAGATGAATGTCCCTTGGTTTATAAATACTGAGAGCTCACTTTAATCCCTATATTAGGGTTAAAAAGTATTTTTGACTGGTGGTAGACAGGTAACATGCAGGCTTAATTACCTTCATGTAGTCAATAAACTTTAAGCCTCATTAAACAATCAACTAAGCCAGAAGAAGATTTTGATCATACAGTATAACCAAAAGTTCCAGTTAGCAGGTCACATGACTATAAGCCATACCAGGAAACATTTGCCCTGTTTCCTGATGAATCTTACCTAACCTAGCATAAGAGCTACATTTGCTTTTCTTAGTTCACTGTCAAATGCTCTAACATTTCGAACACATATGACCTTGGCTTTCTCCATACCTCTATACCTGATCTGCCTTCAGTTTTTCTGCTCACCACTTCACCTGATATGACAAATACTATTTTAAGAATCTCCTACTCTATGGCAGAGAAACATAAATAAAGCATGAAAGACAGATTTCTGTTGCCCCACACATTATTAGACTGTAAAATTGCATTCAACACAGTACCACCCTGAAGGCTGTTATATAAACTGGAAAAGCGGGCAGTAGTAAACAAGAAGTTGCTCAACTGGATATTGATAAAAGAACCTCTGGAGAATAGAAGACAAGAAGAGGTGGGCATTGTCTGATGATGTGAAATTAATGAGAAACACAAAAAACTGATGATGAAAGGGAGACTCAAGGATAATGCGCTGTATAGCCCTTGTGGCTTAGCGCTTCTTTTTGATTATAATAATAATCAAGGATAATGAGTAGATTCAAAAGTATAGTAGGGCACATAGATGCTACCATTAAGTCCTAAGAAGTAACAAGTAATGACAATAGAGATGGAAATGAGGAGACATGACATGGAATACAGCTTGGGAGGAGCACTGCAGCCAGTGTGTAAGAAGAAAGAATTAGGAGTCAGAATCTCATCGAACATATCACCAAAAGAGCATATTAGCAATATAACTGTAGCAGTTTTTTGCAAAATTCCAAGGGTTAACATGACAGAAGAGAATGATGCAGTTAGCCCTGCAAGTTAATAATTAGCACTGCAATGATGAACATTACTGAAACATCCAAGATCTGTAAGTCATGGTTTAGTAGAAATACAGACATACCATGACACGAAAGATGCATGCTGTGTAAACCTCCAGTGGCCAAGTATCCTAAGACAAAGGCCCACATTAGGAGGCATTTGTCCTATTTCCAGACAATTCTTACTTAACCTAACAAAACTCATTCACATTACAAAATATAGTGGATTTAATACTGAAATAACACAAGTAAGCAACATGTAGCAGTATGGTTTTTTATTTATAATTAACAAAATAACATAGGAAGAGCTGATTAACTGTATGTAGCGCACACATCAAAGTTTTGACGTGTCAGAACTTCTTTTATAACTCTCATAATTTTATACGATTTTGGAGCAAACGCAAGCCTCAAACCTTGAATTATCCCATCCAAGAAACTGTTGCCAGTTTGCCAGTCACAATGCTCAAGGTGCTCAATATACAACTGCTATATTTTCTGGGTGTTAAGAGAAGTATGTAACACTGTACAGTATTTTGAAATACTTGCAAGTTTGGGAATTTTTTATATTTGGAATGGTGTATAAATGTTCTACTTATAACCACAAAAGCAAAATAAATACAGCTAAAAAAAATACACACAAAATAAATCAGTTTTATTATATATGATATACATAATTATCACACTTACCAGCTTAACCCTTAAAACTGTCCAAGCAGAGCTATGTTCACATGCATAGTGCTCCAAATGTAGATCTACGTTTTTTTTACATATTTTCAAATATAACAAAAAAAACGTAGATCAAAGTTTTTTTTACACGTTTTCAAATGTAAAAAAAGAAAAGTTCTACTTTTTTTACATACTTTCAAATGTTGAAAAAACGTAGATCTACGTTTGGACAGTTTAAGGGTTAATCTTCTCAAAAAATCTCCATCGATAAACCTACCTTTGTAGTTTAACTCAGCTGCATAAAATTTATTTTACAGTAATGTACATTTCTTTAGTAATTTTAGTTGTACTGGGTTAAAATATGTATAGTGAAACTTGGTAATTTGCTAAATGGCCAACCATGTGCTTCAACGATTTGCATATTTTCTCTATCATTAGGTGTCCCTGAAGGAGTACCTTTATTTTTTTTTCCTTCCAAAACTTTCATTTAATACTTGAGGACACTTCATCCAGTGTTTCACATTTTCAGCACTAGTGTACTGTAACTAGGGGAAGTTTCATGCAGCTGTTGGTGAATGTGAGTGTCCTCTACTTCCCTTCCTTCAAACTTTCAGCAGTGGTGGAGTTTACTTAAAGAAGGGTTCAGACTGACTTCAAGCTGTGCAAGGTTTAATTTTCCAATGTTATTAAACAAATTGGTTTTTGTGTAATAACTGAAGAATTCTTCTTGTGTTCAGCTTCAAACTAAAAAAGCTAGTGTAACTTAATATAAGAAAAATTAGCATTAACTAATATTACTGAAGAATTTATGAAAACTTAAATACAGTATCAGTTTTCACATAATAATCTGTAAATGCATCATTGGACTGGCTTCAAACCTTAAATACTAATCTATCTTACATAGAGAGAGGGAGTTATGAATTGTTATTTGACTGTGTAGTGAATACAAGTTGGTAGGATGTCTGTCTCAGGACAAGAAAGACAGACATAAATATATATATAATACAGTAGACCCTAAGTTATTGGCCATAATCCGTTCTAGAAGCTCGGCCCAACACCGAAATGGCCAAAAACCGAAATAATATTTCCCATAAGAATTAATGGAAATACAATTAATCCGTTCCAGACAAAAGTATTCACAAAAAAATAATTTTTTTAACAATTATATAAATATTACATACCTTTATTGAAGGCTAATGCTGGCTTCTGGAAGATAGGGAGGAGGAAAGAGGGAGAAGTTTGTGTTTGGATGGGGAATTCCCCTCCATAAAGACTTTAGGCAGCAAAGTTTTCTCTGGGGTTACTTTCCTTCTTTGTCTTTTAATGCCACTAGGACCAGCTTGAGAGTCACTCGACCCCTGTCACACAAAATAACTGTCAAGAGTGCTCTGTTTCTGAGGTCTCTAAGATTTCCCTGAAGTGGGACAGGGTTTTATAAGAACAACCTACTACTCAGGTAGTAGGTTGGTAGACAGCAACCACCCAGGGAAGTACTACCGTCCTGCCAGATGACTGTGAAACAGAAACCTGTAACTGTTTTGCATGATGGTAGGATTGCTGGTGTCTTTTTCTGTCTCATAAACACGCTAGACAACAGGAATATCTTGCTACTCCAACTTACACTTTGGTCACACTTCACAGACATGCACATGCATATATATATACATACATCTAGGTTTTTCTCCTTTTTCTACATAGCTCTTGTTCTTCTTTATTTCTTCTATTGTCCATGGGGAAGTGGAAAAGAATCTTTCCTCCGTAAGCCATGCGTGTTGTATGAGGCGACTAAAATGCCAGGAGCAATGGGCTAGTAACCCCTTCTCCTGTAGACATTTACTAAAAAAGAGAAGAAGAAAAACTTTATAAAACTGGGATGCTTGAATGTGCATGGATGTAGTGCAGATGACAAGAAACAGATGATTGCTGATGTTATGAATGAAAAGAAGTTGGATGTCCTGGCCCTAGCAAAACAAAGCTGAAGGGGGTAGGGGAGTTTCGGTGGGGGGAAATAAATGGGATTAAATCTGGAGTATCTGAGAGAGTTAGAGCAAAGGAAGGGGTAGCAGTAATGTTGAATGATCAGTTATGGAAGGAGAAAAGAGAATATGAATGTGTAAATGCAAGAATTATGTGGATTAAAGTAAAGGTTGGATGCGAGAAGTGGGTCATAATAAGCGTGTATGCACCCGGAGAAGAGAGGAATGCAGAGGAGAGAGATTGATTTTGGGAGATGTTAAGTGAATGTATAGGAGCCTTTGAACCAAGTGAGAGAGTAATTGTGGTATGGGACCTGAATGCTAAAGTAGGAGAAACTTTTAGAGAGGGTGTGGTAGGTAAGTTTGGGGTGCCAGGTGTAAATGATAATGGGAGCCCTTTGATTGAACTTTGTATAGAAAGGGGTTTAGTTATAGGTAATACATATTTTAAGAAAAAGAGGATAAATAAGTATACAAGATATGATGTAGGGCGAAATGACAGTAGTTTGTTGGATTATGTATTGGTAGATAAAAGACTGTTGAGTAGACTTCAGGATGTACATGTTTATAGAGGGGCCACAGATATATCAGATCACTTTCTAGTTGTAGCTACACTGAGAGTAAAAGGTAGATGGGATACAAGGAGAATAGAAGCATCAGGGAAGAGAGAGGTGAAGGTTTATAAACTAAAAGAGGAGGCAGTTAGGGAAAGATATAAACAGCTATTGGAGGATAGATGGGCTAATGAGAGCATAGGCAATGGGGTCGAAGAGGTATGGGGTAGGTTTAAAAATGTAGTGTTAGAGTGTTCAGCAGAAGTTTGTGGTTACAGGAAAGTGGGTGCAGGAGGGAAGAGGAGCGATTGGTGGAATGATGATGTAAAGAGAGTAGTAAGGGAGAAAAAGTTAGCATATGAGAAGTTTTTACAAAGTAGAAGTGATGCAAGGAGGGAAGAGTATATAGAGAAAAAGAGAGAGGTTAAGAGAGTGGTGAAGCAATGTAAAAAGAGAGCAAATGAGAGAGTGGGTGAGATGTTATCAACAAATTTTGTTGAAAATAAGAAGAAGTTTTGGAGTGAGATTAACAAGTTAAGGAAGCCGAGAGAACAAATGGATTTGTCAGTTAAAAATAGGAGAGGAGAGTTATTAAATGGAGAGTTAGAGGTATTGGTAAGATGGAGGGAATATTTTGAGGAATTGTTAAATGTTGATGAAGATAGGGAAGCTGTGATTTCGTGTATAGGGCAAGGAGGAATAACATCTTGTAGGAGTGAGGAAGAGCCAGTTGTGAGTGTGGGGGAAGTTCGTGAGGCAGTAGGTAAAATGAAAGGGGGTAAGGCAGCCAGGATTGATGGGATAAAGATAGAAATGTTAAAAGCAGGTGGGGATATAGTTTTGGAGTGGTTGGTGCAATTATTTAATAAATGTATGGAAGAGGGTAAGGTACCTAGGGATTGGCAGAGAGCATGCATAGTTCCTTTGTATAAAGGCAAAGGGGACAAAAGAGAGTGCAAAAATTATAGGGGGATAAGTCTGTTGAGTATACCTGGTAAAGTGTATGGTAGAGTTATTATTGAAAGAATTAAAAGTAAGACTGAGAATAGGATAGCAGATGAACAAGGAGGCTTTAGGAAAGGTAGGGGGTGTGTGGACCAGGTGTTTACAGTGAAACATATAAGTGAACAGTATTTAGATAAGGCTAAAGAGGTCTTTGTGGCATTTATGGATTTGGAAAAGGCGTATGACAGGGTGGATAGGGGGGCAATGTGGCAGATGTTGCAGGTGTATGGTGTAGGAGGTAGGTTACTGAAAGCAGTGAAGAGTTTTTACGAGGATAGTGAGGCTCAGTTTGGGTACATAGGAAAGAGGGAAATTATTTCCCAGTAAAAGTAGGCCTTAGACAGGGATGTGTGATGTCACCGTGGTTGTTTAATATATTTATAGATGGGGTTGTAAGAGAAGTAAATGCGAGGGTCTTGACAAGAGGCGTGGAGTTAAAAGATAAGGAATCACACATAAAGTGGGAGTTGTCACAGTTGCTCTTTGCTGATGACACTGTGCTCTTGGGAGATTCTGAAGAGAAGTTGCAGAGATTGGTGGATGAATTTGGTAGGGTGTGCAAAAGAAGAAAATTAAAAGTGAATACAGGAAAGAGTAAGGTTATGAGGATAACAAAAAGATTAGGTGATGAAAGATTGGATATCAGATTGGAGGGAGAGAGTATGGAGGAGGTGAATGTATTCAGATATTTGGGAGTGGACGTGTCAGCGGATGGGTCTATGAAGGATGAGGTGAATCATAGAATTGATGAGGGAAAAAGGGTGAGTGGTGCACTTAGGAGTCTGTGGAGACAAAGAACTTTGTCCTTGGAGGCAAAGAGGGGAATGTATGAGAGTATAGTTTTACCAACACTCTTATATGGGTGTGAGGCATGGGTGATGAATGTTGCAGCGAGGAGAAGGCTGGAGGCAGTGGAGATGTCATGTCTGAGGGCAATGTGTGGTGTGAATATAATGCAGAGAATTCGTAGTTTGGAAGTTAGGAGGAGGTGCGGGATTACCAAAACTGTTCTCCAGAGGGCTGAGGAAGGGTTGTTGAGGTGGTTCGGACATGTAGAGAGAATGGAGCGAAACAAAATGACTTCAAGAGTGTATCAGTCTGTAGTGGAAGGAAGGCGGGGTAGGGGTCGGCCTAGGAAAGGTTGGAGGGAGGGGGTAAAGGAGGTTTTGTGTGCGAGGGGCTTGGACTTCCAGCAGGCGTGCGTGAGCGTGTTTGATAGGAGTGAATGGAGACGAATGGTTTTTAATACTTGACGTGCTGTTGGAGTGTGAGCAAAGTAACATTTATGAAGGGGTTCAGGGAAACCGGCAGGCCGGACTTGAGTCCTGGAGATGGGAAGTACAGTGCCTGCACTCTGAAGGAGGGGTGTTAATGTTGCAGTTTAAAAACTGTAGTGTAAAGCACCCTTCTGGCAAGACAGTGATGGAGTGAATGATGGTGAAAGTTTTTCTTTTTCGGGCCACCCTGCCTTGGTGGGAATCGGCCAGTGTGATAATAAAAAAAAAAAACATAAGAACGAAGGAACACTGCAGCAGGCCTACTGGCCCATGCGAGGCAGGTCCAAGTCTCCTACTGGCTTAAGCCAATGCACCCAACCTAGTCAGGTCAGGTCAGGCTTATTTCAACTTGGTCATGGTGGTATTTCTCTACAAAAGCTTGCACCCTAGTCCATATTGCACATACCTCTTTAATCTCTGAAGAAGGCACCTCTTTCACTCCCTCTGCCTCCTCCTCTGAAGCAAGTTCCTCTGCTGCAGTCTGTTGCTGTTCGAGTTGAAGCTCTTGCAGCTCTTCAGTGGTTAACTCTTCCCTGTGATCCTCCACCAACTCTTCCACATCCTCACCACTCACCTACAACCCCAGGGACTTCCCCAGTGCCACAATAGAGTCCACAGGGTCAGCAGAGTCAGAGTCAGCCTCAAACCCTTCAAAATCCCTCTTTTGGAAACTACCTGGCCACAATTGTCTCCAAGCAGAGTTCAAAGTCCTGGAAGTCACTCCCTCCCAAGCCTTACCTATAAAGCTTATGCAACTGAGATTAGTGAAGTGATCTTTCCAGAACTCTCTTAGGGTCAACTGAGTGCCAGAGGTCACTTCAAAGGACTTTTCACACACTGCTTTTGTGTAGAGCTTTTTGAAGTTAGAAATGACCTGCTGGTCCATGGGCTGGAGGAGAGGAGTGGTGTTAGGAGGCAAAAACTTCTCTTTTATGAAATTTAAGTCCCTAAACACTTGGTCTTCCAAGTCTGGAGGATGTGTAGGAGCAATGTTCAGTACCAGGAGGCACTTGAGTGGCAATTTCTTTTCCAGGAGGTATTTTTTCACACTTGGGCCAAACACATCATTAACCCACTCTCTGAAAATTTGCCTTGTGACCCATGCCTCTTGATTAGCTCTCCACATCACATACAATCTATTCTTGACGGCATTGCTTTTCTTAAACACTCTGGGATTTTCTGAGTGATACACGAGTAAAGGCTTCACTTTAAAATCCCCAACAGCATTAGCACACAACAAAAGAGTAAGCCTGTCTTTCATAGGCTTGTGTCCTGGCAGTGCCTCTTCCTCCTGCATGATGTAGGTCCTATTTAGCATTTTCTTCAAAAACAGGCCTGTTTTGTCACAATTGAACACTAGTTGGGGTTTTAATTGTTCAGCCTTTACAAAGTCCTTGAACTCCTGTACGTACTTCTCAGCCGCTTTTTTGTCAGAACTTACAGCCTCTCCATGCCTTACAACACTGTGTATGCCACTACGCTTCTTAAATCTCTCAAACCACCCTTTGGTGGCCCTAAATTCACTACCAGCAGCACTTGTTCCAGGAGTTCTCTGCAGAAGATCCTCGTATAACTGCTTTGCCTTCTCACAAATAACAGATTCCACAACACTATCTCCCACTAATTGTTTTTCCTTAATCCACAATAACAACAACTTTTTCATCTGTTCCATTATCGGTGAATTTGTTTCGTTATAAAAGTTACTCCTTTCGCAACATTAGCATCCTTCATTTGTTCTTTCTTTGCCAGGATGGATGTTATTGTTGATTTGTTTTTCCCGTACATCCTGGCAAGTTCCAGCACCCGCATACCCCTCTCGTATTTATCAACCACTTCACGCTTAAATTCCATGGTGTTTCTCACTTTTTTTACCACAGGAACTTTCTTTGGAGCCATGGTTACTTATTTCACAGTTGCAATGCAAAAAAACACAGAAAACAATGGAAAACAAGCAAAATGTTTGGATGTATGAACAGAAGCTTCCTCACACACCGAGAGACACAGCCAGACTGATGCGCAAGCGGTCCCAGGCAGCGCACGGGCATGTTGGAAATGGCCGATCACCGAAATAATGGCCAATCACTGGGAGCCGAAAAACTGGCCAATGACCGAGTTGGCCGATATCCGAGGGTCCACTGCATTTAGTAACTTACCACCTATTCCATATACTTGCAACATCTGCCACATTGCTCCCCTATCCACTCTATCATATGCCTTTTCTAAATCCATAAATGCAATAAAAACTTCCCTACCTTTATCTAAATACTGTTCACATATATGCTTCAATGTAAACACTTGATCTACACATTCCCTACCCACTCTCAAACCTCCTTGCTTATCTGCAATCCTACGTTCTGTCTTACCTCTAATTCTTTCAATAATAACCCTACCATACACTTTTCCTGGTATACTCAGTAAACTTATTCCTCTATAATTTTTACAATCTCTTTTGTCCCCCTTCCCTTTACATAAAGGGACTATGCATGCTCTCTGCCAATCCCTAGGTACTTTCCCCTCTTTCATACATTTATTACACAAAAATACCAACCACTCCAACACTATATCCCCCTGCTTTTAACATTTCTGTCATGATCCCGTCAGTTCCAGCTGCTTTACCCCCTTTCATTCTACGTAATGCCTCACGCACCTCCCCCACACTCACATCCTGCTCTTCTTCACTCCTAAAAGATGGTATGCCTCCCTGGCCAGTGCATGAAATTACTGCCTCCCTTTCTTCGTCGACATTTAAAAGTTCCTCAAAATATTCTCGCCATTTACCCAATACCTCCATCTCCCCATCTACTAACTCCCCTACTCTGTTTTTAACTGACAAATTCATTTCTTCCCTAGGCTTTCTTAACTGTTATGTTTAACTCACTCCAAATTTTTTTTCTTATTTTCATTAAAATTTCTTGACAGTGCCTCTCCCACTATATCATCTGCTCTCCTTTTGCACTCTCACCACTCTCTTCACCTTTCTTTTACTCTCCATATACAGTGGTCCCTCGATAATTGTAAGGCTCAATAGTCGTAATTTTCGAAAATCGTAACGTTATTTTCGTCAAAACACTGACTCGCTAATCGTAGTTTGACTCGCAAATAGTCATTCGTCTGGGACACGTACGCATGGCTCTGAGCCGTTCCCAGCCAGTGTGCCATTGTTTACCAGTGAGCGACGGTCCCCTCACTTGCTCATACGAAATATTTCATAATATTCCATTCATTTTAGTGCTTGCAACTACTAAATAAGCTACCATGGCTCCAAAGAAAGCTCCTAGTGCCAAGCCTTTGGTAAAGAAGGTGAGAAATACGATTGAATTTAAGAAAAACATCATTGAACAATATGAAAGTGGCGTACATGTGGCCAAATTGGCCAGGATGTATAACAAACCCCATACAACCATAGCTTCCATCGTGGCCAAGAAAAAGGAAATCAAAGAAGCTGTTGTTGCAAAGGGGGTAAATATACATGTACTGACAAAAACGAGATCACCAGTACTCGAAGATGTTGAGAAGTTATTATTGGTGTGGATAAACGAGAAACAATTAGCATGATGTCAATTATTTGTGAAAAGGCTAGGCAGTTGCACAACGATCTGGTAAAGAAATTGCCTGCAATGAGTACTGATATTTGTGAATTTAAGGCCAGCAAAGGTTGGTTTGAGAGATTTAAGAACCATAGTGGCATACACAGTGTGGTAAGGCATGGTGAGGCTGCCAGCTCAGACAAAACTGCAGCTACAAAATTCGTAAGTGAATTCAAGGAGTACATAGAGGCTGAAGGACTGAAACCTGAACAAGTGTTCAATTGTGATGAAACAGGCCTCTTTTGAAAGAAAATGCCAAAGAGGACCTACATTACTCAGGAGGAAAAGGGACTGCCAGGACACAAGCCTATGAAAGACAGGCTGAAGCTCATGTTCTGTGCGAATGCTAGTGGGGATTTCAGAGTGAAGCCATTACTAGTGTACCATTCTGAAAATCCCAGAGTGTTCAGGAAAAACAATGTTATGAAGAGTAAATTGTGTGTGTTTTGGAAATCTAATAGTAAGGCATGGGTCACGAGGGAAATTTTTGTCGAGTGGTTCAATGAAGTGTTTAGCCCTAGTGTAAAGAATTACCTCCTGGAAAAGAAATTGGATCTCAAGTGCCTCCTAGTAATGGACAATGCACCTGTTCATCCTCCAAACTTGAATAACCTAATTTTGGAGGAGTTTGGGTTCATCACAGTAAAGTTCTTGCCCCCGAATACCACTCCTCTCCTCCAGCCCATGGACCAGTAGGTCATTTCAAACTTTAAAAAACTCTACACCAAAGCAATGTTTCAAAGGTGCTTTAATGTGACCTCAGACACTCACTTGACCCTAAGAGATTTTTGGAAAGAACACTTCAGTATCCTCCATTGCATAAGCCTTATAGGTAAGGCTTGGGAGGGAGTGACTACCAGGACTTTGAACTCTGCTTGGAGAAAACTGTGGCCAGATTGTGTCCACAAGAGGGATTTTGAAGGGTTTGGGGCTGACCCTGATGAGTCTATGTCAGCTGTTAAATCTATTGTGGCACTGGGGAGTTCCATGGGGTTGGATGTGAGTTTGGAGGATGTGGAAGAGTTGGTGGAAGACCACAACGAAGAGCTCACCACTGAGGAGCTGAAAAAGCTTCAGCAGGAACAGGAACAGATCGCAGCTCAGAATCCTGCTGCAGAGGAGGAGGAAGAGAGATGGAAGAAGTTGCCTTCTTCAGAAATTAAGGAGATTTTTGAAATGTGGGGTAAGTTGGAAAGATTTATGAAGAAACATCACCCTGACAAGGCTGTTGCAAGCCATGTTGGCAACATGTACAGTGGCAAAGTCTTGGCCCATTTTAGGGAAGTGTTAAAGAGATGCCAGAAACAGAGCTCTCTGGACAGTTTTTTTGCGAGACAGGACTCCAGTGACTCTCAAGCTGGTCCTAGTGGCATTAAGAAACAGAGAAGAGAAGTAACCCCAGAAAAGCACTTGGTACCTGAGGTGTTGATGGAAGGGGATTTCCCTTCCAAACAGTAACTAATGCAATCTGTCTCCTCCTCTAGTCTTCCATACACTAAGAAGAATTGCCAATAAAGGTAAGTGTTATGCTGTTAATGTTTCATTCATCATGTCCCATTGTATTGTTTATATACTACATCTATATTTCATATAAAAAAAATTTTTTGTATTAATACTTCTGGGTGTCAGGAACGGATTAATTGTATTTACATTATTTCTTATGGGGAAAATTGATTCGAAAATCGTAAATTTCGATAATAGTCACACTTCCAGGAACGGATTACTTACAAAAAACGAGAGACCACTGTACTCTACTCTTCTTATAACGCTTCCACTTTGTAAAAACCTCTCATAAGCTACCTTTTTCTCTTTTATCACACCCTTTACTTCATCATTCCACCAATCACTCTCCTCCTGCACCCACCCTCCTATACCCACAAACTTCTGCCCCACATTCTAATACTGCATTTTTAAAACTATTCCAACCCTCTTAAACCCCCGCACTACTCATATGTGCACTAGCCCACCTTTCTGCCAATAGTTGCTTATATTTCACCCGAACTTCCTCCTCCCTTAGTTTATACACTTTCACCTCTCTCTTACTTGTTGTTGCCATTTTCCTCTTGTCCCATCTACCTCTTACTCTAACTGTAGCTACAACTAAATAATGATCCAATATATCAGTTGCCCCTCTATAAACGTGTACATCCTGGAGCCTACCCATCAATCCCCAACCACAAGTACTCTCACACTTGGTTCAAAACTCCTCATGCATTCACTCAACATTTCCCAAAATCTCTCTCTCTCCTCTATGCTTCTTTCTTCTCCAGGTGCATATACACTTACTATAACCCATTTTTCACATCCAACCTTTATTTTACTCCACATAATCCTTGAATTAATACATTTATACTCCCTCTTTTCCTGCCATAGCTTATCCTTCAACATTATTGCAACTCCTTCTTTAGCTCTAACTTTATTTGAAACCCCTGACCTAATCCCATTTATTCCTCTCCACTGAAACTCTCCCACCCCCTTCAGCTTTGTTTCACTTAAAGCCAAGACATCCAGCTTCTTCTCATTCATAACATCCACAATCATCTCTTTCTTATCATTCACATAACATCCACGCACATTCAGACATCCCACTTTGACAATTTTCTTCATCATTTTCTTTTTAGTAATTATTACAGGAAAAGGGGTTACTAGCCCATTGTTCCCAGCATTTTAGTTGACTTTAACAACACGCATGGCTTACGAAAGAAAGATTCTTATTCCACTTCCCCATGGATATAAAAGGAAAAGTAATAAGAACAAGAACTTTTAAGATAAAATCAAAGAAAACTCAGATGAGTGTGTGTAAATAAACGTGTACATGTATGTGTAGTGTGACCTAAGTGTAAGTAGAAGTAGCAAGACGTACCTGTAATCTTGCATATTTATGAGACAGACAAAAGACACCAGCAATCATGTAAAACAATTACAGGCTTTTGTTTTACACTCACTTGGCAGGACGGTAGTACATCTCTGGGTGGTTGCTGTCTACCAACCTACTACTATTATATGCATACATACATCATAGCTCACACTTCTTCGTTTCTGTATTTTTGTACTTTTAAGTTTCATGAGTTAAGTGAGCCCTTCCACATCATGTTGTCATGTGGCTTTATCCCAGAGTTGCCTTATATACGTACATACAGTATTACTTTCTTCTTCCAAGCTTTTCATTTAGATGAATGCCTCATCCAACTTACTTCGAACTTTCAACTCTGGTGAATCAATCTCTCTAGGTATAATGATGGATGACCCATTAGGCAATATTTAAAATATTAATGAATTATGCCAGATAACTTAAATACCATACTTTTGGGGGTTAAATCATTATTATTTTGCCTGAAACTTTCATAATAATATAACATTCAATATCTGTCTGGAATACTCTGCACTCACATAGCAAAATAAAGCTAAACATATTTTAAGAAATCTATCATTCACTGCACTTTATGCTACAATTTCTTAACTTCCCAACACTTACTACTTACTATAACTTTTTATGCCATTTTAAATTATCAAAGGTAAAGATGGTGGGATTAAATTATGGGGAATCAAATACAAAATGGGAATTGACACAGTTGCTTTTTGCTGATGATACAGTGCTTATGGGAGATTCTAAAGAAAAATTGCAAAGGTTAGTGGACGAGTTTGGGAGTGTGTGTAAAGGTAGAAAGTTGAAAGTGAACATAGAAAAGAGTAAGGTGATGAGGATATCAAATGATTTAGATAAAGAAAAACTGGATATCAAATTGGGGAGGAGGAGTATGGAAGAAGTGAATGTTTTCAGATACAGTGGTCCCTCAATTATCGTCCATAATCCATTCCTGGAAATGGGACTATTATCGAAATAGACGATTTTCGAATCAATTTTCCCCATAAGAAATAATGTACATACAATTAATCTGTTCCTGACACCCAGAAGTATTAAAACAAAAAATTTTTTTACATGAAATATAGATGTAGTACATATACAATACAATGGCACATGATGAATGAAACATTAACAGCATAACACTTACCTTTATTGGCAATTCTTCTTAGTGTATGGAAGACTGGAGGAGGAGACAGATTGCATTAGTTACTGTTTGGAAGGGAAATCCCCTTCCATCAACACCTCAGGTACCAAGAGCTTTTCTGGGGTTACTTCTCTTCTCTGTTTCTTAATGCCACTAGGACCAGCTTGAGAGCCACTGGAGTCCTGTCTCACAAAAAAAACTGGTGTCTCTTTAAAACTTCCCTAAAATGGGCCAAGACTGTCACTGTACAAATTTCCGATATGGCTTGCAACATCCTTCTCAGGGTGATGTTTCTCCATGAATCTTTCCATCCTACCCCACATTTCAAAAATCTCTTTAATTTCTGAAGAAGGCACCTTCTTCCATCTCTCTTCCTCCTCCTCTGCAGCAAGATTCTGACCTGCGATCTGTTGTTCTTCCTGCTGAAGCTCTTGCAGCTCCTCAGTGGTTAGCTCTTCATTGTGGTCCTCCACCAACTCTTCCACATCCTCCAAACTCACATCCAACCCCATGGAACTCCCCAATGCCACAATAGATTTCACAACTGACATAGGCTCATCAGGGTCAGCCACAAACCCTTCAAAATCCCTCTTGTGGACACAATCTGGCCTCAATTTTCTCCAAGCAACAACAGCTTCCTTGATTTCCTTTTTCTTTGCCACGATGGAAGATATGGTTGTATGGGGTTTGTTATACATCCTGGCCAGTTCGGCCACATGTACACCACTTTCATATTGTTCAATGATGTTTTTCTTAAATTCAATTGCATTTGTCACATTCTTTACCAAAGGCTTGGCACTAGGAGCTTTCTTTGGAGCCATGGCAGCACTAAAATGAATGGAATATTATGAAATATTTCGTATGAACACGTGAGGGGACCGTCGCTCACTGGTAAACAATGGCACACTGGCTGGGAAAGGAGGCCGAGGCGGCTCAGAGCCGTGAGTACGTGTCCAGGACGAAAGACGATTAGCGAGTTAACGGACCATTTGCGAGCCAGTGTTTAGACGAAATAACTTGACTATTTCCGAAATGGACAACTTTCAGGCCGGACAATTATTGAGGGACCACTGTACTTGGAGTTGATGTGTCAGTGGATGGATTTATGAAGGATGAGGTTAATCATAGAATTGATGAGGAAAAAAAGGTGAGTAGTGCATTGAGGTATATGTGGAGACGAAAAACATTATCTATGGAGGCAAAGAAGGGAATGTATGAAAGTATAGTAGTACCAACACTCTTATATGGGTGTGAAGCTTGGGTTGTGAATGCAGCAGCGAGGAGGTGGTTGGAGGCAGTGGAGATGTCCTGTCTAAGGGCAATGTGTGGTGTAAATATTATGCAGAAAATTCAGAGTGAGGAAATTAGGAGAAGGTGTGGAGTTAATAAAAGTATTAGAGGGGTGAAGAGGGGTTGTTGAGGTGGTTTGGTCATTTAGAGAGAATGGATCAAAGTAGAATGACATGAAGAGCATTTAAATCTGTAGGGGAAGGAAGGCGGGGTAGGGGTCGTCTTCAAAAAGGTTGGAAGGGGTAAGGGAGATTTTGTGGGCAAGGGGCTTGGACTTCCAGCAGGTGTGTGTGAGCGTGTTCAATAGGAGTGAATGGAGACGAATGGTATTTGGGACTTGACGATCTGTTGGAGTGTGAGCAGGGTAATATTTAGTGAAGGGATTCAGGGTAACCAGTTATTTTTATATAGCTGGACTTGAGTCCTGGAAATGGGAAGTACAATACCTGCACTCTAAAGGAGGGGTTCAGGATATTGTCAGTTTGGAGGGATATGTTGTGTATCTTTATATATACTATATGCCTCTAAGCTGCTGTGTTCTGAGCACCTCTGCAAAAACAGTGATTATGTGAAAGAGTTGAATGATGATGAAAGTATTTTCTTTTTGGGGATTTTCTTTCTTTTTGGGTCACCCTGCCTCGGTGGGAGACAGCCAACTTGTTAATTAAAAAAAAAAAAAAAAAAAAAAAAAAAAAAGGTACATGTAAAAGGCAAAATTCCCGACATTTATTTGCATACGTATAAGGAATAGTATCACCACAGAGGAAAGACATTTCAAACCAATTAGTAAATCTAAAAAGTAAAAAAAATTATTTACTGTACCTGTAGTGATCGCGGGTGATGCGAGTGAAGCTGGGAGGCCTGGATCATGTCGTCCAGGCTATCGTTCAGTACGTCCAAGTTGTCTTCACTTTCCTCCTTTTCCTTCCCTGCAACCTCCTTGACAAGCTCGTCTGTGTTGACAGATTCGGGTGACTGTAAAACAAAATAAACGTATATACAGAACAGTGCATATGCTTTACAGTGTGTGCATGTGTTCATGTGTGCACACATGTGCAAGCTGAGTCTGTAATGCTTATTAGTCAGAGGGGTCAAACAATCAGAATTTTCTTAAAATAAAAAAAATTTCAGCATTTTTTTATGGACTGATTGATATATATGTACTGTATTATATATGCACTTTTTTTTCATTTTTTGTGCCACAACTAACTTAGCAACCTATCCTAAGCAGAATGCTCCAGGTTATTTTCAAAGAGTAATATCCAAAATAAATACAGTGGACCCCCAGATTACATCGTCGTCGGATTTCGTAATATTCGGAATAAGTAAAGTTTTTTCATCAAAATATTGGCTCGGTGATCGTCACTGAACTCGGTAATAGTCATTCGTCCTGAACACGTCTGCACGGCAACAGCGGCCCGAACTCAGTGTGCCATTGTTCATCAGCCACTGAGCACGATCCCACATGCTCATATAATACATTTCATATTATTCCATTCTTTTTAGTGCTTGCAACTGCTAAATAAGCCACCAAGGGCCCAAAGAAAGTTCCTAGTGCCAGCCAGCCCTTTGGTAAAGAGCTGAGAGAGAAGGGAGAATGTGCCTTTTTCAGTGATTCTGCAACACACCTAAAGGCAATAATAACCCAACAAAAAGACGCAGTAAGAATAATCACTAAATCCCATCCCTGGCAACACCCCCCATCCCCCACTCTTCATTGATCTAAACTTACTCCCTGTTCAGAACATCCACACTTACTACTGTGCAATCTATATCTACAGGACCTTAAATTCCAATATTAACCTTGACCTAAAATGCTTTCTTGATAGTTGTGACAGGACCCACAGGCATAACACCAGACACAAACATTTCTATGACATTCCCCATGTCCGACTAAGCCTTTACAAAAATTCAATGTATGTCAAAGTGCCTAAAATCTGGAACACCCTACCAGAAAACTCTAGAACTGCAGAGACATTCATCACTTTCAAAACTACCGTTAGAAAACATCTTATCTCCCTGATACACCCCGTCAACTAACTACATGAAAACCACCTGGTGGCTCACACTTTCACTCACCCATTTGACTATAAACACAGAAATACAAATCTTAATCTTAAAATAATGAATCCTAACTAGTCATAAGTTTGCCTGTGATACTCTAATATAGAAACCATGTATTGTACCAAAACAAAAGCATTCACATTGCTAAATTCACAAACTATAATGTAGTCACTTAGCCTTAATACCAACTTACTCCATAATCTGTAATAATTTTGAGTTAAGAATTACTCTAAGTCTGCCTGAAATGCCTAGCCATGCTAGGTGTCATAGTGGCCCCCTCTATAATTAGTATTTTATAACATGTAAACCACACAATGTTCAAAATCTGTAAACCCCGCATTGTAATCTTTATAGAGAATAAACTTGATTGATTGATTGAATATGTATGATACTAAAGCAGCAGGAGTTGAGAAAGGGTTATAGCACCAGCCAGCAATAAAGTGTAGCATTAATAGTGTAGCAAGTAAGTTGAGCAATTAATCGATAGAAAAAGGACAGCATAAACCTGACTCCTCTTTTGTTGTTGGAGGTATATAGGGCTACTGACTAACACCGCTGCCTCTGCTGCCTCTTGTTGCCGCCTTCACCACCACTATGTAAGGCTTATCTTTCAGTGGCCGTTATACACCCAATGACAAACAACACACCATCACTCGTGACATTCTTAATTTTTTTTTTTTTTTTTTTTTCAACAAGTCGGCCGTCTCCCACCGAGGCAGGGTGACCCAAAAAAGAAAGAAAATCCCCAAAAAGAAAATACTTTCATCATCATTCAACACTTTCACCACACTCACACATTATCACTGTTTTTGCAGAGGTGCTCAGAATACAACAGTCTAGAAGCATACACATATAAAGATACACAACATATCCCTCCAAACTGCCAATATCCCAAACCCCTCCTTTAAAGTGCAGGCATTGTACTTCCCATTTCCAGGACTCAAGTCCGACTATATGAAAATAACCGGTTTCCCTGAATCCCTTCACTAAATATTACCCTGCTCACACTCCAACAGATCGTCAGGTCCCAAGTACCATTCGTCTCCATTCACTCCTATCTAGGTAGTAGGTTGGTAGACAGCAACCACCCAGGGAGGTACTACCGTCCTGCCAAGTGAGTGTAAAACGAAAGCCTGTGATTGTTTTACATGATGGTAGGATTGCTGATGTCTTTTGTCTGTCTCATAAATATGCAAGATTACAGGCATGTCTTGCTACTTCTACTTACACTTAGGTCACACTACACATACATATACACATTTATTCATACACACTCATCTGAGTTTTCTTTGATTTTATCTTAATAGTTCTTGGTCTTATTAATTTTCCTTTTATATCCATGGGGAAGTGGAATAAGAATCTTTCCTCCGTAAGCCATGCGTGTTGTAAAAGTCAACTAAAATGCCGGGAACAATGGGCTAGTAACCCCTTTTCCTGTAAAGATTACTAAAAAGAATAAGAAGAAGAAAATTGTCAAAGTGGGAAGTCTGAATGTGCGTGGATGTTGTGCAGATGATAAGAAAGAGATGATTGTGGATGTTATGAATGAGAAGAAGCTGGATGTCCTGGCTTTAAGTGAAACAAAGCTGAAGGGGGTGGGAGAGTTTCAGTGGAGAGGAATAAATGGGATTAGGTCAGGGGTTTCAAATAGAGTTAGAGCTAAAGAAGGAGTAGCAATAATGTTGAAGGATAAGCTATGGCAGGAAAAGAGGGACTATAAATGTATTAATTCAAGGATTATGTGGAGTAAAATAAAGATTGGATGTGAAAAGTGGGTTATAATAAGCGTGTATGCACCTGGAGAAGAGAGAAGTGTAGAGGAGAGAGAGAGATTTTGGGAAATGTTGAGTGAATGCGTGGGGAGTTTTGAATCAAGTGTGAGAGTAATGGTGGTTGGGGATTTCAATGCTAAAGTGGGTAAAAATGTTATGGAAGGAGTAGTAGGTAAATTTGGGGTGCCAGGGGTAAATGTAAATGGGGAGCGTTTAATTGAGCTATGTGTAGAAAGAAATTTGGTAATAAGTAATACATATTTTATGAAAAAGAGGATAAATAAATATACAAGGTATGATGTAGCACGTAATGAAAGTAGTTTATTAGATTATGTATTGGTGGATAAAAGGTTGATGGGTAGGCTCCAGGATGTACATGTTTATAGAGTAAAAAAAAAAAAAAAAACATTCTTAATGCCATATTTTATTCATTCTAGAGTATATATCATGTTTCTATGTTATTAATATTGTTTATTATGTCTTATTAGATGAATTGTGATAGATATTAGTGTCATATTGAAGGCCTATCTTGTCCTGTCTCCCAACACAATTCCTAACAAACGCCAGAAACAGACCTCTCTGGAAAAATTTTTTGAGCGACAGGGGTCCAGTGACTCTCAAGCTGGTCCTAGTGGCATTAAAAAACAAAGAACGGAAGTAACCCAGGATAAGGACTTGGTACCTGAAGTCTTTATGGAAGGAGATTCCCCTTCCAAACAATTGTAAACTCCTCCATCCTCTCCCCTCCTCCTGTCTTCCATGTATCACCATGTCTTCAATAAAGGTGTGATGTTATTATTGTTTTATTCTTCATGTATCATCGTTTTCTGTGTAGGTAAATGTATATTTCATGTAGAGAACATTTTTAAATACTTTTGGGTGTCTGAAACAGATTAATTGGGTTTACATTATTTCTTATGGGGAAAATTAATTCGGATTCAGGTTTAGTCACTCTCTCTGGAACGGATTAATTACGAAACCTGGGGGTCCATTGTACATAATTTTCTAGTTTGGCAAAATGATAATTTCCTAATAGGCCAAGTTGGCAAGTTTTGACAATAAAGCACAGTATATCTATATTTTAAATTAGATTAGGAAAAAAACAAAAGCATGAACGTACCTTCCAAATTGTCTCTCCAGTCTCAGAACAATTGAGTCCAACAAACTTAAGAGCCTCGTCAAGGTTGAAATCAAGGTTAAACTCTGGCACTGTCTCGTTGAGAGTGAAGGAAGGTGAATTAAGGGGTGACACTGGCTCAAAAATCACGTCTCCTCCACTGATTTGACTCTCAGGTGAGAGTAACTGCTCACCTACAAGGAAAAATAAAATAATATTTAATATAGGTATAATGTAATGTTGTCTCATTTCATGGTGTCCTTAACACAGCAATTAATTATGAATAATACTTACATTATACACATGCACTTTAATGCATTTATGAGTGAATTTTTTTTTTTTTTAGTGATGGAATTTAACCTCATCTGAACCACTGACAAACTAAGAAATTTATGACATATTAACAGAAGGAACTCTGTTGCCTCCTTAACTATTTTTCAATACACTGATTTTTAGATTATTATTAGACTCAAAAAGTGCTAAACCCATAAGGGTTATACAGCAGCTTTTATCTGAAGAACGAGAGGGTGACTCAATTCCTTAGATGAAATGCTCTTTGCCAATATGAAGGGAGTAACTCTTAGTAGCTAGTAGTAAGCTAGGATATTATATGTGCTACAATTAAGATAATGTTCAAAGTTCAGTAAAATTTTGATATAAAGAACCTCAATATAATGAAGTTTTAAAATTATGGACCAAATACACAGGTTAAATTGTACCTTTAACTCCTTTATTTTCAATGCATGCACCTTTAACTCCTTAATTTTTAAAGTTTATTATAATATAACTGTTAATTCTATGTAATGTACAGTACTCTTATAAAAAATTAGAAAAACTAAGTCGTATCAATTTATAATGTAATGTATATTCCTAGTGAAGCTGTCACGTGATATGTCTCCCCATGTTTTAGTATACTAAAATACCTTGATGCACACTTGATACTACACGTAACTACAGTAGCATATATAATAATGTTAGACATCCAAAACAAAAAATGAAGAAACAATCTATATTTGGTGACCTCAAATTGTAAAATGTGTACGTATACTGCTAAGGAATTCACAATGCAGCTGCCAACGAGTGACCATTTCTCAACAATTTCAAAATGCCATAAAACTGTAGGTTATTATCCAATAGTTTTTTTGACATAGAAAAATATACCCTTTAAAACTTTAATATTTTTTTTAACTTTGCCACACATATGCACACAGGAAATTTTATTTCTGGGTTTGCCATATTTTTAGGGATAACAGTAGTTCACAGCAAACTGACTCTCACTCTTAAAAAATATTTCAAAATTTATAAGTAACAAGTTCTTCTTTTAAATGTTATGTTTTCTAGTCAGATGGATGGCTGAGCTAGGGAATTAGTTCCTCCCAATAGAACAGATGAAAATAATGTTCTTATTTTGAAAACAACTCACTTCCTACATACTTTCTTTTGTAACTATATATATTTCACTACAAGAGCTGAAATATTCCATACCCTTACACTTAAAGAGTTTACTAATGATTCTGTTGTATTAAACTACTTACCTAACTACAATGAAACTCAAATGGTTAATAAATTAACAAACACCAGCCAAATCATGCATTTATATTTTTATGTACTGTATGTTTATAATCTGCTGCCTCTTTCATTAAAGAAAAGACATATAATCCAGGATCTTTCTTTATACTGTATTATTTACATGTACAAAACAAGTAAATATGAAAAATACATATTGTGCATTTATTTACAGAAAAGGAAAAAATTATTCCCAAAACCATTAGCTAAGTTACCAAAACTGCTCATAAATCTTCAACATTCTTCTCTTTAGTAAAATACTTGTAATTGTATGAAAGAGAAAGATTGCAATAATAATTACAGGAGGACAAAGCTAAGGGTTGCACAGCATATTATTTACATCAAAGTAACCAGTAAACATGAAAGTTAACATTTTAAACTCTTAAATCTGTTAACATCTATCAGTGGTTCCAAGAATCACTGCTTCCATAGCTGTCTCACACCAAGCCTCCTAAATTGTAAGGGAAATATTACAAAATAGAGCTATTAAGAATTAAGACAGTAAAGATAAATGTTACTGAGGCAGAATAATAAGACAAGCAATCCTGCCAGAGTGCAAAATGTTTAACAGGGTTCCATTTCGCAATCATATAACAGGAAGTTAGACTAATAATTTCAGCAAATGTTCTGCATAGCTGGGCCATAATCTAGCATTATAACAAGTCTATGCTTAAGATTTTCTATAAAACATTTGATTTGCAATACATAAATAATTCATTTAGCATTAGTCAAGACAATTTTTTCAGCCTTCTACTGTACATCAATAATAGTCTTTCTTAATATCAATGACTTTTATTTCTTTAACTTGTACCATATACCTGACTCTTATTTTCTTAAGAAAATTTGCAGCACATGTGATTTTATGCATGCATTAGTTGCCATTTATCTAAAGCAATTGTTGATAAAATGTTTTGCCTGGGTTTTTTATTATGCCATGCATGCATTTGAGGACTTTATACTCAATAATAATAATAATAATAATAATAATAATAATAATAATAATAATAATAATAATAAAATATAATAATAATAATAAAACAAAAATTATAATAAAATAATAATAATAATAATGATACACCAATAATAAATCTTTTTCCACAGCCTACACTGAAAGCCTTTGGTTATGCTGAGCATAATAAATACTGCACATACTGTATATATACTGTACATATAAAAGCCATATACATATAAAAGGTGTGTAAAGGTAGAAAGTTGAAAGTGAACATAGATAAGAGTAAGGTGATGAGGGTATCAAATGATTTAGATACACAAAAAATTGGATATCACATTGGAGAGAGGGAGTATGGAAAAAGTGAATGTTTTCAGATATTTGGGAGTTGATGTGTCAGTGGATGGGTTTATGAAGGATGAGGTTACTCACAGAACTGATGAAGGAAAAAAGGTGAGTGGTGCATTGAGGTATAAGTGGAGACAAAAAATGTTATCTATGGAGGCAAAGAAGGGAATGTATGAAAGTATAGTGGTACCAACACTCTTATATGGGTGTGAAACTTGGGTTGTAAATGCTGCAGTGAGGAGGTGGTTGGAGGCAGTGGAGATGTTCTGTCTAAGGGCAATGTGTGGTGTAAACATTATGCAGAAAATTCGGAGTGTGGAAATTAGGAGACAGTGTGGAGTTAATAAAGTATTAGTCAGGGCTGAAGAGGGGTTGTTGAGGTGGTTTCGTCATTTAGAGAGAATGGATCAAAATAGAATGACATGAAGAGTGTATAAATCTGTAGGGAAAGGAAGGCGGGGTAGGGTTCGTCCTCAAAAAGGTTGGAGGGACAGGGTAAAGGAGGTTTTGTGGGCGAGGTGCATGCGTGAGTGTGTTTGATAAGAGTGAATGGAGACGAATGGTTTTTGGGACCTGATGAGCTGTTGGAGTGTGAGCAGGGTAATATTTAGTGAAGGGATTCAGGGAAACCAGTTATTTTTATATAGCCAGACTTGAGTACTGGAAATGGAAAGTACAATGCCTGCACTTTAAAGGAGGGGTTTAGGATATTAGCAGCTTGGAGGGATATGTTATATATCTTTATATATGCTTCTTAACTGTTGTATCTGGGCACCTCTGCAAAAAGAGTGATTATGTATGAGTGAGGTGAAAGTGTTTAATGATGATGAAAGTATTTTCTTTTTGGGGATTTCTTTCTTTTTGGGTCACCCTGCCTGAATTCATCAAGCAAATACAATGGTGTACAATATGATGTAACAGATTACTGTATATAAACAGAATTTCACCACAGTTTTTCATTTATACTTACATTACCTCTTTATTTACAGAAATACCATGTTATGACTCAAATAACATCAGTGAATGCTTAATTTTAACACCCCACCACAAAAAATGCACATGTACAAAATAAATTTAGCTCGTTTTATATTTAAATAGCAAAAAAAAATATATTATTAAGTGCTGAGTAACTTAGTAAAACAAGAGATATTTAAATGATGATACCAACCATCCCTTCCTTAATTAACTGGTCCAGTTAGGAGGCTTAAAAGGAGCATATCTCTGTTTAATGACTTTACAGTATAATACATTTAAAAAAAAAAATTCTGTTCCAAGCGCTGAGAAGTTACTATGAAAGATGATATTTACAGGAAGATGGACAGATATACTACAGCTCTTCCAGCTGGTCTAAATGTAACATGGCACTAAAACTGGTGAAAGGGAGAAGGGGTAAGAGGGAATAAAAGCAAGAATTTGAAGATCATTTTATAAATAAATTATCATGAAATTAAAAAACATTAAACATCAAACAATTAAATTTTATTAAAATAAAATATTCGTGGAAATGTTCCCAAATATTGCAAATAAAAAAACATTAACAGAAGAAATATATAAATAAATAAACAAAAAAATAAAATCAGCATATTTCCAGGGCCATGAAAAATATAAGTAGAAACAACAATGAAGCATTCTGAAATACATAAATAAAATACAGCATTTCAATTAGGAAAGAACTATCACAGATAAGTAACAAAGCTGATGGAAGTGTGCTGGCTGAGTGCTCAAGGAAGAGGTGTTGTGTCATCATGACTGATCACTGTACCAAGGATGACATGAGAAGCAAGTAGCGACACAAAATGCACGGAAGTACAAATGCTCCAGCATGAAGATGATTCTTTGACTAAGGACTGTTTATAATAATGCCCTGTACATAAAGCACATAAAAAATACATAATTAAATACACTATTTATTCATAATCAAAAAATATAAAATACAATACTATATTAACTAAACAATTTAATCTTACAATAACATTCACATAATGCATATTACAGCCCTTTAAGTTTTTCTTAGCATCAGTATACTTTAATGATAATTCTCCATGAAAATAAAAAAGAAATACCAAAACCTCAAAGTCTTCAATTTTTTTTTCTTTCTTTGTAAATCAAGAAGACACCTGTACAGTATATTATTATTCACTACTAATCACATTACTGTTGTGCAAACAGTATTTCCCACCTATGTAACAATTTTTAATGTTAAATACCCTGCAAATTTACCACAATTCCCACATTATAAAATGACTATGGAAAATAAATATAACTTTTGAGTAAGTTGAGGCCCACCTCCAAAGGGGCAGCAACATTAGTGTGCCTCCTGCCAGTTTGGGTCTACCTGGGCCTCTGTCATCATCCCATCAATGGTCCCAATATGATTAATGATACTAACCTGAAAGCACAACAAAACCAAAGTCTTCCCCCAACGCCCACAGTAAGAGACAGAGAGCACTGGTCTCATAGTTGCTTTAGTTCTAAATAAAAGGCAGCAAAAAAATTATAGCAATATTATAAAGAACCTTATGTTTTCTTAAAGCAGTAATACAACCTGCAAGAAAATTCAAATTTCCTATAAAACATATTTTTATAGTACTGCACAAGAACAAGAGAAAAATTTTCTAAAAAAATTTAAGTATCAAAGCAACAACATATTCAATGGCTTTAAAGTTATTTACAGACAGATACTGTACTCTGACAGCTAATTCAGTATAATATGCATTATGTGAAAGGTCTTAAGTTTTGTATATTCAAGTGACAACAAATAAATAATTTCTTTAACACTTACATAGTGTGCATCCTTCACCTTCCTCTCATAAATTTCAAGGTTATCATTCCACTTTCTTTTGTCCAGTATTTTCCACACAATGTCCTTCACAAAATTACACACAGGAAGTTACAGATGCAATCCCAGAGAATATTTTGTATTATGAATACAAGCTCTTGTGATCAAAGACTTGTTATACAACTTAGCAGCAGCCACTAGGATCACTATCTTACAGTTTTCATCTTACTAACCATCACTAAATAATGACCATCAACTTGACCATGCTGCCACACTGCCACCACCACTGCAACTGTACACAACTATTCTACAACACTGTGAGATCAACAACTGAGAAGGCCCAGCACCAGACAGGTGGTAGACTATCAGCCAACCCGCCAATATGGCTGCGCACCCAACAGGAAACTTGGCCAAATGGTGTAACAAAGACCCTCCTGGAGGGGTTGGGGGTACTACACTTTTGGGGGAGGAGTAAGAAGGGAGACCAACTGTGGGGGGGAACTACCATGAAGGGTTGGTCCCGCAAGGGTTGACTAACGCCAGCCGGATATCCCATCACACAACGCTGCCGCCAATATCCCGCTGGGACGCCCCAAACGCTACCCGCCAGCAATCATCATGTGCTGCCAACTGGGCAACCCTGAACTTCGTTTTCTCTTTCAAAAAATAAAATTTGCAGAAAAAAGAAATCTTGATACTGCTCGTTACATTATTCTTTATGCGTAACCTCTGTGACTACACAAGTCTCAACAATATTCGCTCATCTTAAAAATTATCCTTACACAAACGTTACGTGGTCATCATACAGATGGCAACTCAACCCACATTGTTCAACGTAGCGGCAGACATTCAATAGCTGTGACTTTGACAGGTGAGATTAATGAAAGCCAATTTTCATATTTCGACAAGGTAGGAAATACCTCCTGCTGAGTCTGCCAAACTTTTAAGAGTAATCTATGGAGAGAGAGGCAGACTTACACACAGTCATGGGGCACCTCCCACCACAATCTTCAAAGGTCCAATTGTCTCACGCTGCCCAGTTGGGCCCGCCTCCCTAAAGCTCGATTAGCCCCTATATGGCAGGCAGCTATAGCCCCCTCTCAAAGGGCTGGTCACCTTTCAGCCATTGTAGCATACCACTTCTACCAACACTTATGTACAGCATTTACTTCTTGCATCAACTTGCCATGTTTCATATTAATATTATTTGACTGCAGTGACTTACATTTTTAAAATTATGATTATTATATTAAACCAGTGGTTGCTTCCTAAAAATTGTAAAATAGAGGATTTCACTTCCTCTACTAAAACACACAAGATCTAAAAATAATTATATATATATATATCTATATATATATATATATATATATATATATATATATATATATATATATATATATATAATATATATATATATATATATATATATATATATATATATATATATATATATATATATATATATATATATATATATATATATATATATATATATATATATATATATATATATATATATATATATATATAATATATATATATATATATATATATATATATATATATATATATATATATATATATATATAGATATATATATATATATATATATATATATATATATATATATATATATATATATATATATAGATATAATATATATATATATAATATATATAGATATATATAGATATAATATATATAGATATAATATATATAGATATAATATATATAGATATAATATATATAGATATAATATATATAGATATAATATATATATATATATATATATAATATATATATATATATATATAATATATATATATATATATATATATATATATATATATATATATATAGATATAATATATATATATATATATATATATATATATATATATATATATAATATATATATATATATATATATATATATATATATATATATATATATATATATATATATATATATATATATATATATATATATATATATATATACAGTGGACCCCCGGTTAACGAACTTTTTTCATTCCAGTAGTATGTTCAGGTGCCAGTACTGACCGAATTTTTTCCCATATATATATATATATATATATATATATATATATATATATATATATATATATATATATATATATATATATATATATATATATATATATATATATATATATATATATATATATATATATATATATATATATATATATATATATATATATATATATATATATATATATATATATATATATATATATATATATATATATATATATATATATATATATATATATATATATATATATATATATATATATATATATATATATATATATATATATATATATATATATATATATATATATATATATATATATATATATATATATATATATATATATATATATATATATATATATATATATATATATATATATATATATATATATATATATATATATATATATATATATATATATATATATATATATATATATATATATATATATATATATATATATATATATATATATATATATATATATATATATATATATATATATATATATATATATATATATATATATATATATATATATATATATATATATATATATATATATATATATATATATATATATATATATATATATATATATATATATATATATATATATATATATATATATATATATATATATATATATATATATATATATATATATATATATATATATATATATATATATATATATATATATATATATATATATATATATATATATATATATATATATATATATATATATATATATATATATATATATATATATATATATATATATATATATATATATATATATATATATATATATATATATATATATATATATATATATATATATATATATATATATATATATATATATATATATATATATATATATATATATATATTATATATATATATATATATATATATATATATATATATATATATATATATATATATATATATATATATATATATATATATATATATATATATATATATATATATATATATATATATATATATATAGGTAGTAGGTTGGTAGACAGCAACCACCCAGGGAAGTACTACCGTCCTGCCAGATGACTGTGAAACAAAAACCTGTAACTGTTTTGCATGATGGTAGGATTGCTGGTTTCTTTTTCTGTCTCATAAACACGCTAAGATAACAGGGATATCTTGCTACTCCTACTTACACTTTGGTCACACTTCACAGACACGCACATGCATATATATATATACATACATCTAGGTTTTTCTCCTTTTTCTAAATAGCTCTTGTTCTTTTTTATTTCTTCTATTGTCCATGGGGAAGTGGAAAAGAATCTTTCCTCCGTAAGCCATGCGTGTCGTATGAGGCGACTAAAATGCCGGGAGCAATGGGCTAGTAACCCCTTCTCCTGTATACAATTACTAAAAAAGAGAAGAAGAAAAACTTTATAAAACTGGGTTGCTTAAATGTGCGTGGATGTAGTGCGGATGACAAGAAACAGATGATTGCTGATGTTATGAATGAAAAGAAGTTGGATGTCCTGGCCCTAAGCGAAACAAAGCTGAAGGGGGTAGGAGAGTTTCAGTGGGGGGAAATAAATGGGATTAAATCTGGAGTATCTGAGAGAGTTAGAGCAAAGGAAGGGGTAGCAGTAATGTTAAATGATCAGTTATGGAAGGAGAAAAGAGAATATGAATGTGTAAATTCAAGAATTATGTGGATTAAAGTAAAGGTTGGATGCGAGAAGTGGGTCATAATAAGCGTGTATGCACCTGGAGAAGAGAGGAATGCAGAGGAGAGAGAGAGATTTTGGGAGATGTTAAGTGAATGTATAGGAGCCTTTGAACCAAGTGAGAGAGTAATTGTGGTAGGGGACTTGAATGCTAAAGTAGGAGAAACTTTTAGAGAGGGTGTGGTAGGTAAGTTTGGGGTGCCAGGTGTAAATGATAATGGGAGCCCTTTGATTGAACTTTGTATAGAAAGGGGTTTAGTTATAGGTAATACATATTTTAAGAAAAAGAGGATAAATAAGTATACACGATATGATGTAGGGCGAAATGACAGTAGTTTGTTGGATTATGTATTGGTAGATAAAAGACTGTTGAGTAGACTTCAGGATGTACATGTTTATAGAGGGGCCACAGATATATCAGATCACTTTCTAGTTGTAGCTACACTGAGAGTAAAAGGTAGATGGGATACAAGGAGAATAGAAGCATCAGGGAAGAGAGAGGTGAAGGTTTATAAACTAAAAGAGGAGGCAGTTAGGGTAAGATATAAACAGCTATTGGAGGATAGATGGGCTAATGAGAGCATAGGCAATGGGGTCGAAGAGGTATGGGGTAGGTTTAAAAATGTAGTGTTAGAGTGTTCAGCAGAAGTTTGTGGTTACAGGAAAGTGGGTGCAGGAGGGAAGAGGAGCGATTGGTGGAATGATGATGTAAAGAGAGTAGTAAGGGAGAAAAAGTTAGCATATGAGAAGTTTTTACAAAGTAGAAGTGATGCAAGGAGGGAAGAGTATATGGAGAAAAAGAGAGAAGTTAAGAGAGTGGTGAAGCAATGTAAAAAGAGAGCAAATGAGAGAGTGGGTGAGATGTTATCAACAAATTTTGTTGAAAATAAGAAAAAGTTTTGGAGTGAGATTAACAAGTTAAGAAAGCCTAGAGAACAAATGGATTTGTCAGTTAAAAATAGGAGAGGAGAGTTATTAAATGGAGAGTTAGAGGTATTGGGAAGATGGAAGGAATATTTTGAGGAATTGTTAAATGTTGATGAAGATAGGGAAGCTGTGATTTCGTGTATAGGGCAAGGAGGAATAACATCTTGTAGGAGTGAGGAAGAGCCAGTTGTGAGTGTGGGGGAAGTTCGTGAGGCAGTAGGTAAAATGAAAGGGGGTCAGGCAGCCGGGATTGATGGGATAAAGATAGAAATGTTAAAAGCAGGTGGGGATATAGTTTTGGAGTGGTTGGTGCAATTATTTAATAAATGTATGGAAGAGGGTAAGGTACCTAGGGATTGGCAGAGAGCATGCATAGTTCCTTTGTATAAAGGCAAAGGGGATAAAAGAGAGTGCAAAAATTATAGGGGGATAAGTCTGTTGAGTGTACCTGGTAAAGTGTATGGTAGAGTTATAATTGAAAGAATTAAGAGTAAGACGGAGAATAGGATAGCAGATGAACAAGGAGGCTTTAGGAAAGGTAGGGGGTGTGTGGACCAGGTGTTTACAGTGAAACATATAAGTGAACAGTATTTAGATAAGGCTAAAGAGGTCTTTGTGGCATTTATGGATTTGGAAAAGGCGTATGACAGGGTGGATAGGGGGGCAATGTGGCAGATGTTGCAAGTGTATGGTGTAGGAGGTAGGTTACTGAAAGCAGTGAAGAGTTTTTACGAGGATAGTGAGGCTCAAGTTAGAGTATGTAGGAAAGAGGGAAATTTTTTCCCAGTAAAAGTAGGCCTTAGACAAGGATGTGTGATGTCACCGTGGTTGTTTAATATATTTATAGATGGGGTTGTAAGAGAAGTAAATGCGAGGGTCTTGGCAAGAGGCGTGGAGTTAAAAGATAAAGAATCACACACAAAGTGGGAGTTGTCACAGCTGCTCTTTGCTGATGACACTGTGCTCTTGGGAGATTCTGAAGAGAAGTTGCAGAGATTGGTGGATGAATTTGGTAGGGTGTGCAAAAGAAGAAAATTAAAGGTGAATACAGGAAAGAGTAAGGTTATGAGGATAACAAAAAGATTAGGTGATGAAAGATTGAATATCAGATTGGAGGGAGAGAGTATGGAGGAGGTGAACGTATTCAGATATTTGGGAGTGGACGTGTCAGCGGATGGGTCTATGAAAGATGAGGTGAATCATAGAATTGATGAGGGAAAAAGAGTGAGTGGTGCACTTAGGAGTCTGTGGAGACAAAGAACTTTGTCCTTGGAGGCAAAGAGGGGAATGTATGAGAGTATAGTTTTACCAACGCTCTTATATGGGTGTGAAGCGTGGGTGATGAATGTTGCAGCGAGGAGAAGGCTGGAGGCAGTGGAGATGTCATGTCTGAGGGCAATGTGTGGTGTGAATATAATGCAGAGAATTCGTAGTTTGGAAGTTAGGAGGAGGTGCGGGATTACCAAAACTGTTGTCCAGAGGGCTGAGGAAGGGTTGTTGAGGTGGTTCGGACATGTAGAGAGAATGGAGCGAAACAGAATGACTTCAAGAGTGTATCAGTCTGTAGTGGAAGGAAGGCGGGGTAGGGGTCGGCCTAGGAAGGGTTGGAGGGAGGGGGTAAAGGAGGTTTTGTGTGCGAGGGGCTTGGACTTCCAGCAGGCATGCGTGAGCGTGTTTGATAGGAGTGAATGGAGACAAATGGTTTTTAATACTTGACGTGCTGTTGGAGTGTGAGCAAAGTAACATTTATGAAGGGATTCAGGGAAACCGGCAGGCCGGACTTGAGTCCTGGAGATGGGAAGTACAGTGCCTGCACTCTGAAGGAGGGGTGTTAATGTTGCAGTTTAAAAACTGTAGTGTAAAGCACCCTTCTGGCAAGACAGTGATGGAGTGAATGATGGTGAAAGTTTTTCTTTTTCGGGCCACCCTGCCTTGGTGGGAATCGGCCGGTGTGATAATAAAAAAAAAAAATAAATATATATATATATATATATATATATATATACATACATATATATATATATATATATATATATATATATATATATATATATATATATATATATATATATATATATATATATATATATATATATATATATATATATATATATATATATATATATATATATATATATATATATATATATATATATATATATATATATATATATATATATATATATATATATATATATATATATATATATATATATATATATATATATATATATATATATATATATATATATATATATATATATATATATATATATATATATATATATATATATATATATATATATATATATATATATATATATATATATATATATATATATATATATATATATATATATATATATATATATATATATATATATATATATATATATATATATATATATATATATATATATATATATATATATATATATATATATATATATATATATATATATATATATATATATATATATATATATATATATATATATATATATATATATATATATATATATATATATATATATATATATATATATATATATATATATATATATATATATATATATATATATATATATATATATATATATATATATATATATATATATATATATATATATATATATATATATATATATATATATATATATATATATATATATATATATATATATATATATATATATATATATATATATATATATATATATATATATATATATATATATATATATATATATATATATATATATATATATAT
>NC_091313.1:21908839-21938839 GCF_038502225.1 Cherax quadricarinatus
TCTCTCCCAGCAGTCTACCAGCTCTTTTATCCATCTCTCCCAGCAGTTTACCTGCTCCTTCATCCACCTCTCTTCACAATACACACCTACAATTTATCATTAGTATTTAATGTCCCATTTTCTTACCTATCTTCCCTACTCATTATGATCTTCCCTATCTATATCTTATCTGTCTCATCTCTTACATATAGCTCATACTTCAGGACTGGAAACCACACATAAACCTGTTACTATAAATATCTACCTGTCTTTTAAACCATGTATTGTTTCAACCAATTATTTCTCTCTAGTCTACCAGTTCTATAATTATAACACAGCTTTGATGATGATGATGATGATGATGATGATGATGATGATAATAATAATAATAATAATAATAATAATAATAATAATAATAATAATAATAATAATAATCAAATTAAAAACTAAACTCAAGAAGGTCTGCTTATATGATAAATTGTCAATAAAACACTGGGAAAAGCATTCAACATTTTATAATCTTGACTTTGCCATATTAATTACTAACAATGATTATATTTTTGTCTTTACAACATCATATTTTTCAATTAATATTGTGATACATTAATTTAAAAAATTAAATGTGCATGAAATATTTATTTACACACAGGAAAGTTGTTCCATAAAGTAACAGTTGGTAAAGTAAGATTACTTCACCAACTGTTACTGCAAGTGTGACATTAACCTGTTAACCTTGAGGAAAGAAAAAGCTATGAATATTTGGGCCACTATCAGATTAGTGCCCCATTATCATATCTCCTGTGTTCTTCCACTACTCTAATGCATCTTGTCATCACCCTCCATAACATCTTGATGTTATTCACTTCCTTTATCAGTTTATGCGAGTATGGGTGTTAGGTTCCAGTCATCCCACCCATCACTTCCTTCCCTCCCTCGCTCTCCAAGCCCACCCCTCTCCATTAAGCAACTCATTAATGACAATTCCAAACCCAAATACTTTTCTTTTTTAAAAAAATTCCTTTCACTGCATTAAAATTTGAAAGACAATAAGATATAGTTCAAAATAATTATAAATACATGAAAGTACAAAGAACAAAGTTACTTTTAAAAGTGTACAATATACTGTACACTATACATAATTTTTAATTTGTCTGAAAGCTCACAGCACCCAACAAATATCTTCATTCCACCCACACCAAACACTGTGAACACTATAACCATGCCAAAAAATCTTCATTAAAACAAACCAGTAAACTGTTCAACCTTTCAAATTGTCTGACATGGGGGCATTGTTATACATATTTATAAGCTAGGATGGTCATTGGAGGCCTTGTGAATTACTGCTGACTCATGCTTCATTCACCATGGTACACATACACACACCCACACACACACACACCCACACACACATATACCCACACACACATATACACATACACACACACACACATGCACACACATACACACACACACACACACACACACACACACACACACACACACACACACACACACACACACACACACACACACACACACACACACACTTGCTATGACTCGACCCCTGCAACCACAATTAGGTGAGTACACACACATACATACACATACACACACACATGACTGGAGGATCAGGGGAGACATGATAATGACATACAAAATACTGCGTGGAATAGATTAAGTGGACATAGACAGGATGTTCCAGAGATGGGACACAGAAACAAGGGGCCACAATTGGAAGTTGAAGACTCAGATGAGTCAAAGGGATGTTAGGAAGTATTTCTTCAGCCACAGAGTTGTTAAGAAGTGGAATAGTCTGGCAAGTGATGTAGTGAAGGCAAGAACCATACATAGTTTTAAGATGAGGTATGATAAAGCTCATGGAGCAGGGAGAGGGAGGACCCAGTAGTGGTCAGTGAAGAGGCAGGGCCAGGAGCTGAGTCTCGACCCCTGCAACCACAATTAGGTGAGTACAAACATATGCACGCACGCACACACACACACACACACACACACACACACACACACACACACACACACACACACACACACACACACACACACACACACACACGTCACTGACAAGTATTGTATGCAAAGTCATGAAGAAGATTATCAGGAAAAGAGTGATTGACCACCTAAAAAGGAAGGAGCTCACAAACAACAACCAGCAAGGATTCAGAGACAGGAAATCCTGTGTCACAAACCTACTAGAGTTATATGACAAGGTGACAGCAGTAAGACAAGACAGAGAGAGGGGTGGGTATATTGCATTTTCTTGGACTGTAAGAAGGCTTTTGACAGAGTTCCATACAAGAGATTAGTGCAAAAGCTGGAGGACCAGGCAAGTATAACAGGGAAGGCACTACAATGGATCAGATAATACCTGATGGGAAAGCATCAATGAGTCATGGTACACGATGAGGTGTCAAAGTGGGTACCTGTGATGAGCGGTGTTCCACAAGGGTCAGTCCTAAGACCGGTGCTGTTTCTGGTATATGTGAATGATGTGACAGAAGGAACAGACTCAGAAGTGTCCCTGTTTGCAGACAATGTGAAGTTAATGAGGAGACTTCAATTGGAGGAGGATAAGGCACGACTACAGAGTGATCTGGACAGACTGCAGACCTAGCACAGCAACTGGTTCCTGGAGTTCAACCCCACCAAGTGCAAAGAAGACCATAGACAGAGTACAGTCTAGGGGGCTAAAGACTACAAACTTCACTCAGAGAAAAGGATCTTGGAGAGTGTATATTACCGAGCACATCTCCTGAGGTGCACATCTACCAAATAACTGCTTCAGCATATGGGTGACTAGCAAACCTGAGAATAGCATTCTAACATCTCAGTAAGGAATCGTTCCGGACCCTGTACACCATGTACATCAGGCCCATATTGGAGTGTGCAGCTCCAGTTTGGAACCCTCACCTGCCCAAGCACATCAGGAAACTAAAGAAAGTGCAAAGGTTTGTGACAAGACTAATCCCAGAGCTAAGGGGCATGTCCTATGAGAAGAGGTTAAGAAAACTCAACCTGACAACACTGGAGGACAGGAGGGACAGAGAGGACATGATAACAACATATAAAACGTTGAGAGGAATCGATGAGGTGGACAGAGACAGGATGTTCCAGAGATGGGACACAGCAACAAGGGGTCACAATAGGATGTTGAAGACTCAGATGAGTCACAGGGATGTTAGGAAGTATTTCTTCAGTCACAGAGATGTCAGGAAGTGAAACAGTCTGGAAAGTGAGGTAGTGGAGGCAGGTACCATACATAGCTTTAAGAAGAGGTATGATAAAGCTCATAAAGCAAGGACAGAGTGCACCTAGTGATGACCAGTGAAGAGGCACAGCCAGGAGTTATGAATCGACCCCTGCAACCACAATTAGGTGAGTACACACACACACACACACACACGTCAAGAAATTAGAGAAAGTACAAAGGTTTGCAACAAGGCTAGTTCTGGAGCTCAGGGGAATGTCCTATGAAGAAAGGTTGAGGAGAAATTGGCCTGACGACACTGGAGGACAGGAGGGTCAGGGGAGACATGATAACGACATACAAAATATTGCGTGGAATAGATAAGATGGACAGAAACAGGATGTTCCAGAGAGGGGACACAGAAACAAGGGGTCACAATTGGAAGCTGAAGACTCAGATGAGTCACAGGGATGTTAGGAAGTATTACTTCAGTCATAGAGTTGTCAGGAAGTGGAATAGCCTAGCAAGTGATGTAGTGGAGGCAGGAACCATACATAGCTTTAAGACGAGGTATGACAGAGCTCAGGGAGCAGAGGGAGAGAGGACCTAGTAGCAATCAATGAAGAGGTGGGGGCAGGAGCTGAGTCTCGACCCCTGCAACCACAATTAGGTGAGTACACACACATATGAACACCAAGGGAGGGTAACCCAGAAAAGATGAAACACACTTGCAATCATTCATTCAATCCCTACCTTGCAAAAAGCATGCTAACATCACATTTCAGATGACCATCTAAGCTTCAACATCCCATCCCTCTGTCAGAGTGTACACGCTGTGCTTCCCACCTCTAGGACTAAAGTCCAGCTAACCAGTTTCCCTGAATCCCTTTAGAAATGATGCCTTGCTCATGCCCTAATAGCACATTAAACCATAAAGACTACTTGCCTCAATTCAATTTATTGCACTCACAGAAGCCTGTTGGACGTTCAAACTCCTTAGCACTCAAAACCTACTTGACCTCCCTCCAACCATTCTTGAAACAACCTTTATCCATCCTTCCTTCCACCCCTGATATACACAGTCTTCTAATCATCCTATTTTGCTCCCTCTCTAAATGTCACAAGGATACAATACAATTTAAAAGATAATTGTTTTGCATATAAAACCCATTCTTGTGTTCTACATTACATTCCCTCTTCAAGGGGGGCTCCTTGGCGTGGTGAAGAGGCTCTTGGTCTGAGGAATTAGCCCTGTCGGTCTTCTTCCTCAGACCGAACCTAATTACCCCCCATTCTCCCCTCCCCTATCCCATCCTCCCCTTTTTCCATTCCTCCTCCTCACCCCTCCCTTTTGCCCTTCCTCTTTTTGGCCTTTGGGATTTCTCCCACAGGCACGCTAGTTCCTAGGTAGGGGAAAGGACACCGGGGTCCATCCCATTCCGTTGAGGTTCTTGGCGGTGGCGTAGTTTGCCGTGGAATCTGGATTGCCTGGGGATGTTCCGATCCCTCTCCGGTATCCCGGAGTAGCTTTGGGTGTCTTTCGGGCGATGGGTGTATCTCTGGAAGCCACCTTTCGGATTCCGGGGGTGGTGGCCGAAGGAGGTATGCTTTGTGGTGGATATCCGGCCGCCCTCTCTTTTGTCCACCGAGGTAGCTCGGCAGATGTGAGGTTGCTATCCCGGATTGCTGGTTTACTGGCATGAAGGGTACGGTATGGCACGGGTTCCATGCTGCATCTGCGCTACTAGCGGTGCTGAGGTCCTCTTGGGCGCGGAGGGAGATTTCCGGCCCTTTCATTCCTCCTGGGAACTATTCCTCCCCACTTCCCCCTTTTTTTTATTTTTTTTTTATTTTCTTTTCTTCTTTCTTTTTTTTTCTTAAAAACAAAAAGCAAAGGAATAACCTAACCATGGCAGCCCTAGTCCATGAACCCACTACCCCCGGGCCCCTTCTTGATACCGTACCCCATTCTGACCCTGCCTTGTGTTTAGACCACTCTTCGGACACTCCTGATGCCCCTGTACCTCTTGCTGGTGCTGTTTCCTCACCCGCTTCAGGTACCGGGGCTTCGACTGACTCCTTCGATTTGTCTGAACTCCGCTCTCCTTTGACTATGCTTCCGGCTTCTCCCTCTACGGTACAGCAATTTTCGAATCACCCGCCCATTTCACGCCGGACCAACTCCGGTCCTACTCCTAAACGCCAACGTCAATCTCCTGATGATGCTCCTTCGTTACCTTCCCATTCTACTCGGAAAAGACCGACACGTCAAGCACTCCCTCTCCACGCTCAGTTTCGGACCACACAATGGACTAAATTCTTTACTTTAAGACCGGCTTCTTCTTCTGCCTACCTTTCTGACCATAGTATTGGCAAAGCGCTCCTGCGTCATGTTGGTAGAGATATTTCATTTCATGCTCTCAAGAGCGGTATGCTCATCGTCACTGTCCAGAATGCTACCCAATCTCATGATCTTTCTCTCCTTTCGAATATCGATACTACTCCTATCACTATTGAAAAACATCTTTCTCTCAATTCTTGTAGTGGTACTGTCATTCTGCCCCATACCATAGTCCAACAGAATTTCCAGTCATGTGGCAATGACATTTTTGAACAGCTGGAACTCCAGGATCTCCCAATCCTCAAAGTAGACACTTATGTCCTTCCTGCCCAGGGGCGGAGACGTTACCCTTGCAATGTGGCTCGTTTAACTTTTGACAGCCGAGAACTCCCGTCCTCTGTATATGTCACGGGACATCGGTTACAAGTTCGAAAGGTGATACCTACACCGCAACAATGTAGAAATTGCTGGCGTTTTGGTCACCCAGCGAAATATTGCAGATCTATGGCCGAATGCCCAGTCTGTGGTGCCGACGACCATTCTAATACATCTTGCAGTCAACCTCCATCTTGCCTTAATTGTAATGAAGCTCACCCTTCGTACTCCCGCCGTTGCCAGGTCTACTTAAATGAACGTGAAATCCGTTGCCTCAAAGAGGCAGAAGGTCTCCCTTATGTTATGGCAGTTACTCATCTCCGCATCCAAGGGAGACTACCCCGTGTTTCTTATTCTCGTGTCTCCAAACATCCCCCCACTTCTGGGGTCCCATCTTCTGCAGCCTCCTCTGTTGTTACCCCTCCCATAGCCACTACGGCATCTAATCCTTTTGCTGTCCTTGGCTCTGACGTCCCGACTACAACTCAATCTGTTCTCACATCTTCGCGTCCTTCCTCACAAGCCCTAGTATCGACAAGACCTCGTACGACACCTAATACCAATCGCCCCTCTACTCAGAAGTCCAAAAAATCCACATTGCTCAAATCTTCTTTGCCCCTTCCTTCCCTTCTTCCACCTCCACACTTTACCTTTCCAGTCTCTGTACCTAGTTCTTCCCCTCTCTCTGGCTCTATTACAAGTGTGGAGATTCACCCTCCTCCTCATACTATGCCTTCCACCCCCATCCCCTCCCAAGTTTCTCCCTCTTCTGCCACCTCCCAGGTTTCTGCCTCTTCTGTCCCCCCCCCACACTTCATCTCCAGTACCTTACACTCTTCCCTCCCCCTCTACTTTGGTACAGTCCATTACTGTCCCAATCTTTACTCACCCTCCTCCTTCTATCTCCAATATGGTCTCCCATACATCTTTGAATTCAGAAACACTTGATGCCATTTCAGAATATATTGCAGAGACTAAACCTTCAATGGACACTGATTTACTTCCTGTTCCTTCTCTTCCCTCTCCTCCATCTTCACAACCCCATTCTTCGCAACGCTCCATTCCTTCGCTACTTGAACGTCTTCCAATGCCACCACACGTTGACTTTTCTAACCCCTCTAGTCCGTAGGTGCCTTTACCTACAGATTCCTGGTATTTTCTTCATCGCCAATCATGGCCTATTTACAGTGGAATATCCGCGGCCTCAGGGGTAATCGGGGTGAGCTTCAGATGTTGCTTTCCAGGTTTTCCCCTGTTGGTGCTTGCTTACAAGAACCAAAATTACACTCGGCTGTTTTCCAACCTATTTCAGGCTATAATTTATTGTATTCTTCGGATCCTTTCTCAGATGGGACCTTTAATGAAAGTGCCCTTCTTCTACGCAATGATATTCTGTACTGTCAACTATTTGTCCATACCTCGCTGCATTACACTGCAGCCCATATCCACTTGAGTAAGTGGTTTACAATATGTTCTTTATATCTCTCTCCTTCTCGGGCATTTTCTATCCCAGACTTTGCCTTTCTTGTTTCATCCTTACCGCCACCACTTCTGTTACTTGGTGATTTTAATGCCCACCATTTCCTCTGAGGGGGGTCTCATTGTGACTCATGTGGCATCCAGTTGGAGGCTTTTCTCGCCTCTCACCCCCTCCATGTTTTAAATACGGGTACTCCCACCCATTTTGATCCTCGTACTCATACTCTCTCTTGCATCGATCTATCAGTCTGCTCTTCCTCCACTGCACTAGACTTACCGCCTGGTCTGTTCTACCAGACTTACATGACAGCGATCATTTTCCGATCATTCTTACTTCTCCTTCCTATTCACCACCTTTCCGTAGCCCTTGCTGGCAATTTGATCGGGCAAATTGGGATCTTTACTCACACCTCACTGCTTTTAGTGAGGTTCCTTCTTCATCCTCCATTGATGAGCTCCTACACATCTTCTCAACGTCAGTTTATACTGCAGCTTCTCATTCTATACCCCAAACCTCAGGCAGGCATTCTCAGAAGTGCGTGCCTTGGTAGTCTCCTGCTTGTGCTCGTGCAGTACGTTTGAAACGTGCTGCATGGGGCAGGTACCGGTACAATAGAACCCCTGAGAGACTTCTTGATTTTAAGCAGAAGCGTGCGATCGCTCGCCGTGTCATCCGTGAAGCTAAACGCACTTGTTGGCGAGACTATGTTTCCACCATCACCTCTGCTTCTTCTATGAGTGCAGTCTGGAAAAAAGTGAGGAAATTGAGTGGTAAATACTCTCCTGACCCGGCTCCTGTTCTACGGGTCGCTGGTGTTGATGTAGCAAACCCTCTCGACGTTGCCATTGAACTTGGCACACATCTGGTCCGTATTTCCCGAGGGCTCCATCTATGCCTCTCGTTTCTTTCCTCAAAGTCTGCCAGAGAGTTAGTACCCTTGGACTTTTCTTCTCTCAGAGAAGAACAGTATAATGTGCCTTTTACACTTCAAGAACTGGAGGCAACGCTCTCAGCTTGCCGATCATCGGCAGCTGGGCCTGACGACATTCATATTTGTATGTTACAACATTTACATCGGTCAGCCCTTGTAGTCCTCTTACACCTCTTCAATCTTATTTGGGCACAAGGAGTTCTTCCCCAGCTGTGGAAATCTGCCATTGTTCTCCCTTTCCGCAAACCGGGTACTACAGGACATGATGCCTCCCACTATCGCCCCATCGCTCTTACTAGTGCAGTTTGCAAAGTGATGGAACGTCTCGTAAATCGACGTTTAATGTGGTATTTAGAGACACACAACAGTCTCTCCGCTAGTCAATATGGCTTTCGTAAGGGTCGTTCTACCATAGACCCCTTACTACGCTTGGATACGTATGTTCGTAATGTCTTTGCGAATAATCACTCAGTTATTGACATATTTTTTGACCTTGAGAAGGCATATGACACAACTTGGAGGTATAATATTTTGGCCCAGGCCCATTCCTTAGGCCTCCGAGGCAATCTACCATCCTTCCTTAAGAACTTTTTAACTGACAGACATTTCCGTGTTCGAGTCAATAATGTTCTTTCCCCAGACTTCGTCCAAGCTGAAGGTGTCCCTCAGGAATGTGTTCTAAGCACAACACTTTTTCTCCTTGCTATAAATGATTTGGCCTCTGTTCTTCCACCCAATATTTGGTCATCACTCTATGTTGATGACTTCGCTATTGCTTGTGCAGGCGCTGACTGTCACCTTATTGCAGTTTCTCTCCAGCATGCGGTCGACCGTGTTTCCACTTGGGCCACCACGCATGGGTTTAAATTTTCAAGTACCAAAACTCACCAAATTACTTTCACTAGACGCTCTGTTATCTCCGATCATCCTTTGTATCTCTATGGCTCCCGTATCCCCGAACGTGATACAGTCAGGTTTCTAGGCCTTCTCTTTGACCGTCGGTTATCCTGGAAACCTCACATTACCTCTCTGAAGGCAACTTGTCACAGCCGGCTAAACCTTCTTAAAACCCTTGCTCATCTTTCCTGGGGAGCTGATCGTCGAACTCTGCTTCGCCTACATTCAGCCCTCGTTTTATCGAAACTCGATTATGGTGACCAGATTTATTCCGCGGCCTCTCCTGCTACTCTCTCTAACCTTAACTCTATCCATCACCAAGGATTACGTTTGTGCCTTGGTGCTTTTCGCTCTTCCCCTGTTGAGAGCCTCTATACAGAAGCGAATGTTCCATCCTTGTCTGATCGCCGTGATGCCCATTGCCTTCGCTACTATGTACGCTCTCACGATCTACACAATCCTTCCATTTATAGAATGGTCACCGATATTAGTAGACATTCTTTATTCGTTCGCCGCCCCTGTTTGCTCCATCCCTTTTCTCTTCGCCTACATTCACTCTTGTCTTCCCTTCAGTTACTACCTTTATATGTTCATGTAGCATCTCACTTTTCCCTACCCCCCTGGGAAGTTCCAGCTGTTCGGGTCTGTTCTTTCTCACTCCCTTGCTCGAAAGCTCAACTGCCTACAGTGGCTTCCCGCTCTCTTTTTCTTGATCACTTCCACTCCCATTCTCATGCCACCGCTGTGTACACAGATGGCTCTAAGTCTTCAGACGGCGTCGGATTCGCAGCAGTGTTTCCGGACAGCGTCGTGCGGGGGCATTTACTATCTTCAGCTAGCATTTTTACTGCTGAACTGTATGCCATTCTTGCAGCACTTATTTGTATCGCATCTATGCCTGTGTCATCATTTGTAGTAGTCTCACACTCCCTTAGTGCTCTACAGGCTATACGAAAATTTGATACATCTCATCCCCTAGTTCTCCGTATCCAACTCTGGCTACGCCGTATCTCTACCAAACATAAAGATATTGTTTTTTGTTGGGTCCCTGGTCATGTCGACGTACAGGGCAATGAACAGCGAACACTGTTGGCGCGGTCAGCAGTACATGACCTACCGATTTCCTATCGAGGTGTTCCATTTCTGGACTATTTTGCTGCAATAGCTACCCACCTTACGCACCCGTTGGCAAAAACATTGGTCAACTCTGCTCATTAACAAACTTCATTCTATTAAACCGAGCATAGGTTACTGGCCGTCTTCTTGTCATCAGTGCCGAGGTTAGGGAGACCACTCTCTCCCGCCGCCGCATTGGCCACACTCGTCTTACTCATGGGTATCTCATGGAGAGGCACCCTGTTCCTCTCTGTGAGCAGTGTCAAGTTCCAGTGTCGATTAGCCACATTCTGTTAGACTGCCCTCCCTCTATCCAACGAGCACGCAGAATTTACCTCCAACGTCGTCTTCGTTCTACTACTCTCTCTTTACCTTCCCTTCTTGCTGATGGACCCTCCTTTAATCCTGACTCCCTCATTGACTTCTTGACAATGACTGATTTACTCCACAAACTCTGATGATACTTTTCGCACTCCCCTCAGCCCTTTCTAGCTCAGTCTCTTGCTGCCCTTTACCCTTTCACCATCCACTACCCCGCTGTTATCCGTAACCTATTACTCATCCATCTCCCTTTTGCCACCTGATGCCCTCGCTTCCTTCCTGCCCTGCAGCGCTGTATAGTCCTTGTGGCTTAGCGCTTCTTTTTGATTATAATAATAATAATACATTACATTCATGAAACCTTTCAACTTGCATTCTTGCTAACAGTTCCAAAGGCCACACACCTTTAACTCATTGAAATATTAATTTGTAAGCATTCTGCCTCCACTGGCAAAGCTGCAGCTGTCATTACTGTAAGCAGCACAATTATATTGTTGGTATTCTACACTACTCTTGAAGAAGTGTTAACACCATACGGGCCATCCAGTGCCTGGGGAATGATAGGTACGTGTAATCTGGTCTGATTCAAGGAAGGCAAGGCTACCTCCAATGTGTTGAACCAAGAGAACTCCACCAGCATCAAGGCACACCCTCCCTCCCCCTTCTTGAAGCAGCATAATACACTGGCATTTACCCTTTGGTGTGAGGCTGATTAATAGAACTTACGGCTAGCTGCTGCACACTTTCGTCAGGCAAAATTTTTTTTTTTTTACTTTCTTCTTAGAACCGACACAATAGTCAGCTTACATAGTGGACTCTGCCTGTGGCTACTTTGTTTTTGTGATAACGTAAATTCACCATTAACTTCGTCCAAAGTTGTTTTTAGAGAATAGCTATTCAGCTGAACCTGATTTACTTTCATCTTCTTTGTATTTTACTATAAAACGATTAAAGCCAAAATTAAATTGTACCTGTAAGATTAAATATTTATTTTTTAAAAGAATAACTTCAATGACTGGATGCAAAGACTGAGAAAGAAAGAGAGAGAGAGAAAAGAGAGAGAGAGAGAGAGAGAGAGAGAGAGAGAGAGAGAGAGTGAGAGAGAGAGAGAGAGAGAGAGAGAGAGAGAGAGAGAGAGAGAAAGAGAGAAAGAGAGAGAGAGAGAGAGAGAGAGAGAGAGAGAGAGAGAGAGAAGAGAGAGAGAAGAGAGAGAGAAGAGAGAGAGAGAGAGAGAGAGAGAGAGAGAGAGAGAGAGAGAGAGAGAGAGAGAGAGAGAGAGAGAGAGAGAGAGAGAGAGAGAGAGAGAGAGAGAGAGAGAGAGAGAGAGAGAGAGAGAGAGAGAGAGAGAGAGAGAGAGAGAGAGAGAGAGAGAGAGAGAGAGAGAGAGAGAGAGAGAGAGAGAGAGAGAGAGAGAGAGAGAGACAGAGAGAGAGAGAGAGAGAGAGAGAGAGAGAGAAAGAGAGAGAGAGAGAGAGAGAGAGAGAGAGAGAGAGAGAGAGAGAGAGAGAGAGAGAGAGAGAGAGAGAGAGAGAGAGAGAGAGAGAGAGAGAGAGAGAGAGAGAGAGAGAGAGAGAGAGAGAGAGAGAGAGAGCGAGAGAGAGAGAGAGAGAGAGAGAGAGAGAGAGAGAGAGAGAGAGAGAGAGAGTAAAAGGCCCAGTCTGGCCCTATGGAAAGAGGCAAATGTAGTCCCTGTTCACAAAAAGAAGAGCAGAGCAGAAATCAGCAACTACAGACCAGTGTCACTCCTGTCAATCACTGGTAAGATCCTTGAGACAATAATCTCAAGACAAATGACAGAGTTTTTTGACCATCACTCACTACTTTGTGATCGTCAATATGGCTTCAGGAAAGGTTATTCTGCTGCTGAACTGTTGTTAAACCTCTCCACTAAGTGGCACCAGTCACTGGATGAATCCAAAGTCAGCTGTGTGGTAGCACTGGACATTGCTGGCGCTTTCGACAGGGTGTGGCACCAGGGCCTCTTAGCAAAACTTCAAGCACTGGGAATTGCAGGCTCTACGCTATGTCTCCTCAGTGATTACATTCATGGTAGGTCTCTAAGTGTAGTTCTCAAAGGAACGGAATCAGCAAGACATCCTATTGGGGCAAGTGTTCTAGAGCGTGCTGGGACCATTGTTATGGAATGTCTACTTCAACGACCTTCTTCATCTCATCCCAGAATCACATGCATATGCAGACGACTGCACACTGACATTCACTTATCCAAGAGAAGAAATGCCAGCTGCTCTAAGCTACATCAATCACCAGCTGAGAGCTATATCAGCTTGGGGAAATAGATGGCAAGTAACATTTGCACCTGAGAAAAAGCAAATGATGATCGTCTCTAGGCACCATGATGGTAATGCTGGTGCAGTAGTAAGGATGAATGGGAGGGTGTTGGCACCTGGAGAAGAAGTTGATATCCTTGGGGTGAAATTTGATTCCAAACTAACCATGAAGAACCATGTTGTAAATCTTGCAAACAAGGCAGCCAGGAAGCTTACAGCACTTAGCTGTATCTCGCATCTACTTGACAGTAGGGGTTGCAAGATTCTGTATGAGACACAAGTACACTCGCACCTTGAGTATGCTCCACTTTCTTGGTTTGCCTGCCCCCCCCCCTTCTCATCTGCGACTGCTTGACAGAGTAGAGAACAGAGCAAGATGTCTCATCTCTCGCCTGGACCCATCCTGGATAGATCTGTCATTTCAGCAGAGCCTTCAACATAGGAGGGATGTGGGTGGCCTTACTGTTATGTACAAGGCCAATATTGTCAAAGTACCACACTTGGATCCACTTCGAGGACAGCGTGAAACAAGCTTTTATGCCACAAGACGGGCAGAAAGCAGCAACTTCACTCTGGCTGTACCCTTCTCCAGAACATCACTCCATCTGAGATCATACATACCCAGGATGACTCGGTAGTATGGAACACATCGTTCAGCATAATGATGTCAACGAGATAACGTCAGTTGATCAAATGAAAATGCTGGCCCACAGATGGCTCCAACTTCATCCTGTTCCCTACTTGTATGTCTCATAACAATAAAAATGCTTTCAAATGAGCTGATGTAGGTAACAGCTCTTAGGCTTGTCAATAAAGTTAGGAATCCTTAACCTGTAAATGACTTGGTCAATAAAGCTAGGGATCCTTAACCTTGTCAAACCATGTGTAGAGAGAGAGAAAGAGAAAGAGAGAGAGAGAGAGAGAGAGAGAGAGAGAGAGAGAGAGAGAGAGAGAAATGGAATGGAATCAGCACGACATCTTATTGGGGCAAGTGTCCACAAGGAAGCATGCTGGGACCATTGTTATGGAATGTCTACTTCAATGACCTTCTTCATCTCATCCCAGAATCCCATGCATATGCAGACGACTGTACACTGACATTCACTTATCCAAGAAAAGAAATGCCAGCTGCACTAAGCTACATCAATCACCAGCTAAGAGCTATATCAGCTTGGGGAAATAGATGGCAAGTAACATTTGCACCTGAGAAAATGCAAATGATGATGGTCTCTAGGCACCATGATGGTAATGCTGGTGCTGTAGTAAGGATGAATGAGAGGGTGTTGGCACCTGGAGAAGAAGCTGATATCCTTGGGGTGAAATTTGACTCCAAACTGACCATGAAGAACCATGTTGTAAATCTTGCAAACAAGGCAGCCAGGAAGCTTACAGCACTTCGCCATATCTTGCATCTGCTTGACAGTAGGGGTTGCAAGATTCTGTATGAGGCACAAGTATGCTCACACCTTGAGTATGCTCCACTTTCTTGGTTTGCCTGCCCCCCCCCCCACTCTCATCTGCGACTGCTTGACAGAGTAGAGAACAGAGCAAGATGTCTCATCTCTCGCCTGGACCCATCCTCGATAGATCTGTCATTTCAGCAGAGCCTTCAACACAGGAGAGATGTGGGTGGCCTTACTGTTATGTACAAGGCCAATATTGTCAAAGTACCACACTTGGATCCACTTCGAGGACAGCGTGAAACAACCTTTTATGCCACAAGACGGGCAGAAAGCAGCAACTTCACTCTGGCTGTACCCTTCTCCAGAACATCACTCCATCTGAGATCATATATACCGAGGATGACTCGAATGTGGAACACATTCGTACAGCATAATGTCAACAAGATAAAGTCAGTTGATCAAATGAAAATGCTGGCTCACAGATGGCTCCAACTTCATCCTGTTCCCTACTTGTATGTCTCATAACAATAAAAATGCTTTCAGATGAGCTGATGTAGGTAACAGCTCTTAGCTTGCCAATAAAGTTAGGAATCCTTAACCTGTAAATAGCTTGTCAATAAAGCTATGGATCCTTAATCTCGTCAAACCCTGTGTAAAAAAGAGAGAGAGAGAGAGAGGGGGGGATGGGATTTGGCACCTGGAGAAGTTGATATCCTTGGGGTGAAATTTGACTCCAAACTGACCATGAAAAACCACGTTGTAAATCTTGCAAACAAAGCAGCCAGGAAGCTTACAGCACTTCACCATATCTCACATCTGCTTGACAGCAGGGGTTGCAAGATTTTGTACAAGGCACAAGTACACTCACACCTTGAATATGCTCCACTTTCTTGGTTCGCCTGCCCCCTTCTCATCTGCGACTGCTTGACAGAGTAGAGAACAGAGCAAGATGTCTCATCTCTCACCTGAACCAATCCTGGATAGATCTGTCATTTCAGCAGAGCCTTCAACACAGGAGGGATGTGGGTGGTCTTACTGTTATGTACAAGGCCAATATTGTCAAAGTACCACACTTGGATCCACTTCAAGGACAGCGTGAAACATGCGTCTATACCACAAGACGGGCAGAAAGCAGCAACTTTACTCTGGCTGTACCCTTCTCCAGAACATCACTTCATCTGAGATCATTTATCCCCAGGATGACTCGAGTATGGAACACATTCATAGAGCATTATGGAACTGAACTTCTCCAGGCCGAGGGACTGACAACCTCAAATTCTACGACTTCAAGGGTGATGGACTGATTACATCGTCTTCACATCTCTACTGTTCCTGCCTACTTTCTGTACTCAACTGAAGAAGCCTACTGTGTAGGCGAAACGTTTCGGAATAAAGTTGCCTATGTGTCTTACCTACCAACCTGTCGGTATTGTATACCATTTTGATGTTCATCAAGATAAAGTCAGTTGATCAGATGAAAATGCTGGTCCACAGATGGCTCCAACTTCATCCTGTTCCTTACTTGTATGTTTCATAACAATAAAAATGCTTTCAAATGAGCTGATGTAGGTAACAGCTCTTAGCTTGTCAATAAAGCTAGGAATCCTTAACCTGTAAATAGCTTGTCAATAAAGCTAGGGATCCTTAACCTAACCTTGTCAAACCCTGTGTATAAAAAAAAAGAGAAGAGAGAAGAGAGAGAGAGGAGAGAGAGAGAGAGAGAGAGAGAGAGAGAGAGAGAGAGAGAGAGAGAGAGAGAGAGAGAGAGAGAGAGAGAGAGAGAGAGAGAGAGAGAGAGAGAGAGAGACAGACAGACAGACAGACAGACAGACAGACAGACAGAGAGAGAGAGAGAGAGAGAGAGAGAGAGAGAGAGAGAGAGAGAGAGAGAGAGAGAGAGAGAGAGAGAGAGAGAGAGAGAGGAGAGCCAATTCCACTTGTCAATCATTTTTTTTTTTTGTACAATTACCTACATGTAGCTATAGGAGCAGAGCTATGCTCTTGATGGCCTACTATTATACTGTATCATGTTTTACTAAAACGGCTTATGGCATCTTGTGTTTTTTACATCTCTCTACATATTCCAATAATTTATACAACCCTACCCTTCCCCAGGCAGAATTGTCCTCTATATAGTCATCAGCTGGCCATAATCCAGTAATTTTAAGGGCTGATAAAGGTCACAGTGTTGTTCTGCTTAATAAGAGTGATTATGAAAAAAGTTATAACTATGGTAAATGAATTACGGTGGACCCCCGGATATTGGCCAAATCAGAAATTCTATCCTGGATTTCGGCCAGCAACTTGGAAATCGGCCATATTGGACACATCCGCCCACCACTCCGCCGCGTTCGTGAGTCAGTCTGGCTGTGTCTCTGGGTGAGGAGCAACACTCTGTGCATTCATCCAAACATTTCATTATAATCCATTGTTATTTGTGGTTGTTTATTGAATGCAACTGCAAAATAAGCCACCATGGGCCCAAAGAAAGTTCCTAGTGCCAGCCCTTTGGTAAAGAATGTGAGAAACACGATAGTATTCAGTGACAAAACCTTGTCCCACTTCAGGCAAATCTTAAAGAGATGCCAAAAACAGACCTCAATGGACAGTTTTTTTGCGCAACAGGGGTGCAATGACTCTCAAGCTGGTCCTAGAGCCAGTAAAAGACGAAAGGAAGTAACCCTGGATAGGGACTTGATACCTGAAGTCCTTATGTAGGGGGATTCCCCTTCCAAACAATAACCCCAACTTCCTCTCCCCTCTTCACCTTCTTCAACACACCAACAAGAGTCTTCAATAAAGGTATGTAATGATAATTTATCATTAAAATTTATGTTTTATACAGTGGTACCTCAGGTTTCGAACAGCTCCCAACTCAAACAATTATGTAAATGTATTTTTGTAATCTAATTTCCATTATTCCTTATGGGAACAAATCGTTTTCTGTATGTAAAACTATGGTTAATCTTCGCCGTCTAGTTGCCAAAGCAGCAGCAAGAAACATTCGCCTAGAAGCTGCCAGTTTACTCCAGCCACACCAACTGGGCTTTGGGGTCTCTCAAGGCAGTGAAGCCACAGCTCATGAGGTAAGGGCCTACATCAGGGACCTACCAGAAGACAAGGCCGTAGTCAAACTTGATTTTAGAAATGTCTTTAATATGGTGAAGAGAGATGTTGTCTTGCCCTTCATTTCAGCCAGTTACAGCAAACCCTTAATTCTTTTGTTTGGAGAACATGAAATTCTCTCATCAGAGGGTGTTCAGCAGGGTGATCCACTCGCTCCACTTCTCTTCTGCTTGGCAGTAAGAGAACTAACTTCCAGCCTATGCAACAAGCTCAACATCTGGTACCTGGATGATGGCACTCTGGCAGGTACTGAAGAGTCCCTGTAAGAGGACCTACAACTGGTGAAAACACAGGAAGAAGACTTGGGGCTCACCCTCAAACCCTCCAAGTGTGAAATCATCACAGTGAACCAGGAAATAATCAATGCCGTGCAAAGAATCCTCCCGAAAGTCTCTACTACCACTCCGTCCAACAGTACCCTCTTGGGAGCACCGCTGGGTCACCAGGCCATCGACACTGTCCTCAATGACAAACTGAATGACCTGGTGAGAATGTAGGAGAGAGTAAGTGCTCTCGAAGCCCATGATGCTCTGTATCTCCTCACAAAGTGTCTTACTATGCCAAGACTCACTTACTTCCTGAGGTGTGCACCCTCTTTTGACAACCCAACACTCGGCAAATATGACACACACCTGAGATCAACCTTTAAGAAAGCACTGAACCTGTCACTAGAGGATCAGCAATGGGATCAGGCAACCCTCCCAGTGCAACTGGGAGGTATAGGGGTGCACAAAGCAATGCATGTAGCTTTACCTGCTTTTCTGTCTTTGTGTTTGGCTTCCACTACATTAGTCAAGAAGATCGTCCCCGAATGCTTGAGAGACATGGTAGGAGCTCAAAACCCCAGGTTTACTGAAGCAGCAATGCAGTGGGACACCCTTGCAGACTCCTCCAGCAGACCAGCTCCTCCCAAAGAGCACAAACAGTCCCACTGGGACAAACCGATCATGGAAAAAATCGCCAACACAATGCTCACCAATTCTTCAGGAAAGGACAAAGCTCGTCTCCTGGCAGTGAAGGCACCACACTCAGGAGATTTCCTTCTAACTGTTCCCAATTCCTCAATGGGCACTCGACTCAACTCACAGGCCATTTGGATAGGTGTTGCTCTTCGCCTAGCCACCCCCATCCTCACCAAACATAGGTGTATTTGTGGCAGGGCGACGGATGATCAATTCGGACTTCATGTTCTCGTGTGTCACATGTCAGAAGGGAAGTATGCCAGACATGAGGAGGTCAATGACATCATAAAGAGAAGCCTTGCCACAGCCCATTGCCCAGCTCAATGGTAACCCCAAGTACAGAGGTCTGATGGAAGTCAAAAGCATCCGGATGGAACCGCTATGCTACCCTGGAAGGATGGAAAGCAGGTTGCCTGGGACTACGCCTGTGCCGCCACATTGGCAGACACCTACTTGCCATGCTTAAACCTTGCACTGTAATCCTTAGAGAGAATAAACTTGATTGATTGATGCTATGTAGCTGAAGGAGGTGGAGCTGCCAGCCACAGGGAGACCCAGAAGACCCGCAAATATGAAGACCTTTCCCTTTGCTATAACTTCATCCCAATAGGGCCGGAGACCCTTGGAGCATGGGGCAAGTGTGTTCTAAAGTTCCTCAAAGAGCAGGGTGAAAAACTCATCATAGAAACCAAGGACCACAGGGCAACCAGCTTCCTCTTTCAGAGACTCAGTGTTGCGATCCAGAGAGGAAATGCCTGCAGCATTCTGGGCACCCGGCCCACTGCCGGGGAGCTGGACAAAGTATTCAAGATGTAGCTCTGAGTTGTTATCTATGTTGCTTTACTCCATATTGTATTTTTGTCAATGTGTTTTGTCTTTAAAAAATGTATTTTTTGTTAATATTTTTGGGTGTCTAGAACGGATTAATTCTATTTACATTAATTCTTATGGGAAATATTACTTCGGTTTTTGACATTTTCGGATTTAGGCTGACCTTCTGGAACGGATTACGGGCAAAATCCGGGGTTCCACTGTATTCAAATTTGAATATAGCTATGATATAATTTTCTCTATCATCTTTAACTATGAAGATAAACCATGTAGACATCTTACAAAAACTTTTACAGTAAATATTTATTAAGGATGACAATACACAATAGCCCAATAAAAAACAGGTAAGTAATAAACCCTACACTATTAATTAACTCAATCAATATAAAAGAGTCCAAGGCTTTTCATCACTGTCAATTTTAATGCAAAGGCAATTACCAACAGGCCCTTCAATGTCTCCCAAAGGAAACTTAACAAGTTTCCACAAGTTGTTATTGATCACTGGGGCTAACATACCTATGTGAGAATGCATTATGTAAACAGCAACAGCCTGACTAAATATGAGGCTTGGTAAATAAACAAGTCAATAAATTATTTTCATCTGTTTCTCGACCTGGCATCACATATGGTTTATCTAAGGTGGATATGAAATGTCACTCGCTACAACCAACTGGTTCTTCAAATAGACCTTTATAATATGGAACAGCACCACGTTTAAATATTTGTTCTCTAACCAATCTTCTCCATTAATTTTTATACTGTTTAAGATTATTTTTCCTTTGTGAAAGGAGTCCAACAGAGAAATGTGTGTAGATATACACAAGTGGACAGTTTACCAGCAATGTGTGCACAGAAACTAAAAGACATCCATACAAAAGAGGACAGCCTGCCATATGTATGAACAGCTGAACAAATGAGTAAAGAAACAGATACATGTATATGAACAAACAAATGAATGTACAACCATGAACAAAGAAGTGAATGCACAAACATGAACAAGTGAATGTACAAGCATGAACAAACAAATGAATGTACAAGCATGAACAAACCCATGAATGTACAAACATGAACAAACAAGTGAATGTACAAACATAAACAAACAAGTGAATGTACAAACATGAACAAACACATGAATGTACAAACATGAATAAACACATGAATGTACAAACATAAACAAACAAGTGAATGTACAAACCTGAACAAACAAGTACATGTATAAGTACAAACATTAATATATATTCTCAGACAAAAATGATTAAATAATTATAATAGTTTTCTTTAAATATTCCCCTGTGACATAAACAAAGCACTTAGTGGAATCTTCCTTCTTGGTCTCTTACATGTTCTACAGAGAAATGAATGAAATGAACTCTGATTTAAAACACAACTCGACTTTACCCTCCATCGTGCTTCTAAGTCATGTTATTTTACAACTATGTTTTCTCAGCCATGTTCATAAACCCTAATCACCCCCACATGACCAAGACAAAATTTGTGTTATATATATTAGGACATTATCATTATTATTATTATTACCAATACAGTATTATTACAAATACAGTGCAGTATTTTTATTTGTACTGTAATTAGACTACACACTGAATATTTGTCTCATAAATAGCAATGTATACAATTAATTAAGGTGTTAATATATTATTAGCTGATAATGTATCTCACTCAGTGTGAGTAATTTGGTAAATTTTTTACTTGAAATATAAATCAGCTCTTAATTTCAGAAAATATATTTGCCTCATTTTATTTAATAAAATAAATAAAATCAGAGTTTCAAAAGCACATGTAGTGTACCTGTGGACAACTGAAAATTCCTCAGCGTGTCAGATATCAATTAAGTAATATATAATGTGAAAATGCATGACTTGGCCTATTGATTTTCACATTCCTGCCCAGACACTATCAAGAAAGCTATCAATTTTTGTATGCAATAACAGATTCAAAATGGAGGACACTATTAACAACACTGCTCTTGTTGTAGTGCATCATTGATGAAGTCATACTCTTATCTCAAATGACTAGTAATTTTACTATTTTTATTAAGCACCGGCCATCTCCGACCACATATCACATTTATATAAATAAAGATTTTTTAGAATGTATAATAAATTTATTTATTAAGTCTCAAGACAAAAACAAGGAAGAGCAAGGATGACAATTCAGGGATTGGTATCCAAAATGTATTGGTGACTTGTCAATTTGAGCGAGGACTGAGCGTAACACTGGTGGCACGCACACAGTGATTTGCTGAAACAGTGACTTGTACAACCTATAGTGACTCATTAAATTTTTCAGCTATACTAATTTTCTCTTAAAATGTACTATAACAACATTACTGACAAAATATTTAATTGCTTACTGAGTGCTTCATTAAAAGCATCAAATTTGTCTTTTATGTCTTCCATAATAAATACAAGCAGCCTACAAATTGTGTTTGAAAAACCCTACAAGGAATTTAGTTACTATCTGGCAATGTTATTATAATCCATTATTACTCTGTTTTAAAACCGAAATCAGTTAGCTCAATAATACAGTGGACCCCCGGTTAACGATATTTTTTCACTCCAGAAGTATGTTCAGGTGCCAGTACTGACCGAATTTGTTCCCATAAGGAATATTGTGAAGTAGATTAGTCCATTTCAGACCCCCAAACATACACGTACAAACGCACTTACATAATTACACTTACATAATTGGTCGCATTCGGAGGTAATCGTTATGCGGGGGTCCACTGTATTACTTAAAATAACGTGAATGTAATGTGTGACATTTACCATACTTTTCAGTTTTGTTCTAGTAAGACTGCCACTTTATATAATAATCTATCAGTTTAAGTTAAAGTTAAAAAAGTAATCAACATATGCAACATTTTTTTGTGCATTAATTATATTTTTAAGAACAGCTGTAATATCAACAGTTTATTCTGAATAAGTTATCCACCATCTTTTTTTTAATTCTTATTCATTATCTTTGCAAGAACCTCTATATAATATCTGAGTAAACTAAAGAACAAAAAAGCACAATGACTACAACAATACACAAATAACCTGCACATAGAAAAAGAGAAGCAATGATGACATTTCCTCTCCTCCTCTCCCTACCTCTTCTCCTTTCCTATTTTACTTTGTCTTCCTTTTTTCTTCTTAGGTGTGTTCTGTCCTTCAGTTTTTCCCCCCATGTTTTTGGTCCCACCCTTGTGGGCCATTAGCTCTCCTGATGTTCCCCATTTTCATATTTTTAGACTTACTCCACTTCTACTACTACTACTACTCCTTTATTACTACTACCACCACCACCACTACTACTACCACCACTACTTCTACTACTGCCTCGCCTCACTGCCCTTTCTGTCTACCATTACAGTGGAACCTCGGTACTCAAACAATTCGGTATTCGAATGCTTTGTTCAGTAAAAAAATTGTTCAGTAGTCCACCATTTGCTCAGCACTTGACCAAACAAACAGGACCTGCCAAAACTTTGCATTTTTCTTTTTTTTTATATTATTTGTATAAATAAGTCACCAAGAGGCCTAAGAAGATTAGTGATAACGGCCAACCAAAAAGGAAATTGGTTGGGAAAAATTTGTTCAGTACTCTAACAGATCGGCACTCGAACAGCCTTCTGGAATGAATTACATTCGAGTACCAAGGTTCCACTGTACTTCCCCTACGTATTACTACCACTACTACTTCTACCACTACTACAATTACTACTACTTCCACTAAAAGCATTACCTCTACCACTACTTCTCCACTTCCTGCTTTCCTCTCTTTTTCCCATCCTTGTCCCCCTCTCTTGTACATACTGGTTCCCTCACCTTTGTTAGTGTGATTTGTAAATGGTCCAAGTCGAACAGAAATGTCATCATAGCTCCTCTCTCCTATGTGTGGGTTATTTGTGTATGGGTGAACTAGTTTTCCAAACTACTTATCACACAGTAAGGCCACCCTCCACAAAAAAATAATTTTTCTTAGAAAAATGCATATTTTTATATAAAAAAATTGCTTATTATAGTGTCAAAACAAAAAATATATCATTCAATATATCTTTTGTCAAACTGAACAGAAGGGTGATATACATTACATAATACTAGGTAAACATTAAACAATCTTCTGGTAAGGTCACAAGCCCCCTGGCAACTACATCTACCTATCATTAGGTAAAATATATGCCCACTAAGTGAAAATGTAATTAAAAAGACAATAATTCAATCTGAATTTGAGTTTATCTTCGGCAAAGAGCATTTTGCCAATGAGGGCCTCAGTTGCAGCCCAAAATATTCAATCTGTTTTATTAATTTTTTTGTCAGATACAGTGGAACCTCAAAAATTGAACTTAATCCGTTCCAAGAGCTAGTTCTAAATTCGAGAAGTCTGAAATTCGAAGCAATATTTCCCATAAGAAATAATGGAAATACAATTAATCCGTTCCAGAAACCCAAAAATATTCACACAAAAAATACATTTTATAGAGATTAATTACAGTTTTACATACAACAAATACTATAGTTTTTAATTATGTATAGTAATACATATAAAATAAAATTTTTACTTACCTTTATTGAAGATTGGTGATGGCATCTGGAAAATAGGGAGGAGGAGAGAGGGAGTTGGGGTTAGTGTTTGGAAGGAGAATCCCCCTCCATGAGGACTTCAGGTAAAGCCCTCTCTGGGGTTACTTCCCTTCTCTGTCTTTTAATGCCACTAGGACCAGCTTGAGAGTCATTGGATCCCTGTCTCACAAAATAACTGTCCACAGTCCTCTGTTTCTAGCGCCTCTTTAACATTTCCCTAAAATGGGACATGGTTCTGTCACTGAACTTGTTGCAAAGATGACTTGTTTCAGCTTGCTCAGGGTGGTACTTCTGCACAAACATTTGGACATCATTCCACTTGGCACAAATCTCCTTAATCTTTGAAGAAAGCACCTCATCCACTCCTTATATTAACAACTTTCGCAACATCAGCTTCCTTGATTTGTTCTTTCTTTGACAGGATAGAACTGATGGTCGACTTGTTTTTCCCATACATCCTGGCAAGCTCAACAAGTCTTACACCACTCTCATACTTCTGTATTATTTCCTTCTTCACATCTATGGTGTTTCTCACTTTCTTTACCACAGGGGTACCACTAGCAAGTTTCTTTGGGCCCATGGTAGCTTATTTCACATCCCACAAGAATTAAACACAACGAAACAATCATAAAATGCGTGAATGAGAGTGCAGGTTAGTGTTCACTCAAGCATAAACAAAGCTAGACTGCTCACGGCGCCTGCGCGGGGACGCAGACAGAGCGAGCCGGCACACAGGTCCCGTACCCGGCAGTCCGACAATAGGGACACAGTTTGTCCGAAAAAATGGGCCTATTTTCGAAACGTTCGATATGCGATACGTTCGATATGCGATACGTTCGATTTTTGAGGTTCCACTGTAATGGGTTTATATTTCTTTGACCAGTCCACTACTACCTTTGTCCTAATCTCTTACATATTAAGTCAGTAAGTATTACCTCACATCTAAATGACTATATATTATGATGTTCCTTGAAATAACCTCAAAAATAAGATGCCTCATAGTTTACTCAAAGTAACAATTAACAGTGTTATTAACAATGGCACACGGCCCCATCCCAGGTCATATGATATCTACAATTTAATTAAAGTAGTATGTAGAAGGTCCAAATATACTATAATCATTATATTTTTTATAAAGAAATCTCTTTATCTAGTTTTTTACCTCAATGGCCATCTTCCAACAAGGCAGTGAGACACCAAAGAAGAAAACACATTCACCATCATTTATTTAACTGCTGTCTTTTCAGCTCTGTGTAGACATCACAGTGCAGATTACCCTCCAACTGCAACACCCCCACTTCTACTTCAGAGTGCAGCCACTGCCCTTCCTATATCCAGGACCCAAGCCTGGCTAACCAGTTTCACTGAATCTTTTCATAAATATTACCTTGCTCACATTTCAACACCACATCCATCAAAAACCACCTGCCATCATTCACTCCTATCCAACATGCTCACATGTGCCTGCTGGATGCTAAATCCCCTAAAACTCAAAAACTTTTTTCACCCCATCCATCCAGCTGTTCCTGTGTCGATCTCCACCCCTACTACCTTCCACCCCAGATTTATACACCCTCTTTGTCATCCTATACCTTTCATTATGCCCAAACCATCTCAACAACCCTTCCTCAGCCCAATGAATTATACCCTTGGTAAACTGACAATGCCTTGTAATCTGTATGCTCCAAATTCTTTGCATGATATTCACAGCAGCCATCACTCTCAAACATGACATCTCCACTTCATTTAGCCTCCTTCTTGCTGCAATATTCAAAACTTATGCCTCACACCCATAAAAAAGTGCTGGTACCACTATACTCTGGTACATTCTTCTTTTTTGCCTCCATGGATAAATGTACAATATATAAAACATACAGGTTGGCTAAACCACAATTATTTTGCAATGAACATAAAATAATTTCAGATACTGATGTAATCTTTCCATAAAAAAAGTAACATTAATGATTCATTTGAAATTATAGAGGTCATTAAATAATCCTAGAATTCGAAGTCACTAGAAAATGTTAATTTTGTCTTTACAACCTCTTGTATAAAATGTGATAAATTTTATGTAAGACAAATTGAAAAAAAAATTGATACAACACTAAAACAACACAAATATTGCATTAGATCTGCAAAGAATTTTAATGTTATGCATATTTATGTAAAATTTTAATTATTCCATTGACTGGTTAAAAACTCAGAAAGTTGGCACTTGCAAAGTTATATAAAAACTAATGCTGATTATGATTTGCATATAAGTCCAGGACTTCATAAGCTGGATGCATTCACAATTAATAAAATCCATGAAAGTTTTAGACTGTTTTGACAGAAGGAGTCATTCCTTCACCTGACACTGTCATGTGACCATGTCAAGTTTGCTGGTGTGGTGTAATCATCCTGAATATAAACCAGCAATTCCTAATTTCCTTCAGTGTGTTCCTGGAGAGGGTGAATGATATATGATGAGTGCTTGGAATTTGTCTCTACTTTCACGGCTGTCAGATTAATTAATATAAATAAGGTATATAGAGGCTTATCAATGGATGCAAAACTGGTGGAGCTACTACTTCTGTATGGTTCTGAGGCATTGTCTTTGAATTTAGCAACAAAGAAAAAGTTTAAGGTAGTAGAAATGTGAAATATTATGAAGAAAATATAAAGAAATTAGAAGACTGCATGATGGTATGTAAGGTGTAATTTGGGAAACCAAAGAGTTGTTGAGATGCTTTTTTCATTTAGAATAAATGAAGGAAGACAGCGATCAACCAAATTATGTATATACTATGTCTTGAATATATGGGTAATGGTAAATGAGACATTTCTGGAATGGTTGGAAGAGAGGTGTAAAGGAGGTTCTGAGAGGTAAGGAGGGATTAAGAATGGAACAGGAATATATGAGCATGTGAGACTGGAGGGGAAAATAAAGCTTTTATTCCTATAACAAAACTCTAACAGTTCTCAATGTATTATTAATTATTCCAACCATTAATATACTGTAATAGTCAAAAATAATTGAGGGAATTCACACATAAAGTGAGTGAAACAACACTCCAATTTTTAGTTACATTACCAAATATTTATGACTGAAACCAAAGTCATGACATAATAATCCTATAATGTAAATGTTATGTTAGGTTTCCAGTATGCACATTGTATTAAGGATTAAAAACTAAGAACTTCTGGAAATACAAAGACTAAATTCCTGCAGCATGAATAGTAATATACACAAATATTATGTTTAATATGGCTTTTATTAAGATACCATATGATCTAGTAAGTAATGTATTTGGTCCTATAAGAGTTCAATCTCATTTAGTGCTCCATTCAGGTTCTTTGTTCTCTGTGGGGCTGTGGTAAATGTGAAGGAGTGCACAATGACAGTCATATCATAGAGTGCATTAAGGTTCAAAATGAGCATTCACATAATGAAAATTTCACCTTTAAGGCTTTCTATCGTATAATATTCTTACCTCAAGTCCCTCCCAAGCATCTTTGGCAAGTCATGAAAAAATGTGGACCAAAAAAGTGAACTAATCTGCATGTTAAGACAGCAAGGAGCACCCTAACCCTCCAACACAAAACTTACCTTGAAGCCATTGTGGCCTCTCTTGACTGCTAGGCTTGTATACAAGTTAACCTCTGACATAAAAATGCCATGCTTACCAGGTCCCCCCCAAAAATGTTTCTTATCCCCAAGATACTGAATAAACAAAGCTCAAGACCATCTTAACTGCAATGAATACAACAACCAATTAGAATTCTAAAAAATATTAATATACACTCAATTAAAATTCCCAACACTGGACTGGGTGAACGAAGTAAAAGAGGATGAAGGAAATAGTACAGAAATGGCATAAAATTCTCTGAGCTTAGCTCAAGCAACGCCCCGCTGTGAGGCTGATGTCTCCCCCCATGCCTCGCTCATCGGCAAACTCCGGCTAGATCAGTTATTAAATGTGGCCATACTGGTGATTAATGACCAACAAACATACAAGAAAAAGATCTATACTACAATTTAATTCTTTCAACAAATTACTTTTTTGTACAGTATTAAAGATCTGTGCAAACATTTAATATTTCTCCTCAATAAGGATTACTAGGCTATTACACATACATGAAGCAATTTATCATTTTCTTTAAAAGATTATGTCCAAAGTCATTCTGAATAACATTTAATACTGAGTACAAGTACTGCAGTTATAATACTTTTATTTTATAATTTAAGTTCTTGTGATATAATTAAGACCTTAAAAATGTTCTGAGAATTTTCTATGTACAGTATTCATAATCTAACAAAATATTCAAAGACTGTATCATTAGTTTTAGCTTTCAGACTTGTCCAAATCATTGTGTGTAATGTAAGTTTAGCAATAACTAAGTACAGTAATGGAAAAACAATTTTCCAACCTCTACATCCATTTTATATATGTAAAGAATGCAAAATATATTATCATTATAATTATAAAATTACAATACCATAATTACTAATGTTGGTGCAATTTGGATATTTTTCTTTGAAAACTGTGACTTAAGTCTTCCAAGAAATGGTGTATTGTACATAATGTACAAGGGATTTTACAAATACCATTCATTACAGTATTTATTATCTGTAGCCAATGATTATTTATATAACACACAAAATATATTTAAAAGAAGAATATGAATATGAATAATGCAACTACAATATGTTCATGAATATATTGTATGCTTTTCTCTATCACCTTGGCTATTTCTCACCAATGTATTGTGAGTTGTGACAAAAAAAAAAAAAATCATGATCATTCATTTAACAGCTGTTTTGCCAGGAGTGAACAGACTTCATAGTTCAAATGATCATCCAAGTTCTAATATACCCAGCCCTCCTTCAGAGTGCATGCCCTGTAATGTCAAGTGTATTCAAATATGTTGTACTTATACATTATATATATATGTCATGTCTGAGGGCAATGTGTGGTGTGAATATAATGCAGAGAATTCGTAGTTTGGAAGTTAGGAGGAGGTGCGGGATTACCAAAACTGTTGTCCAGAGGGCTGAGGAAGGGTTGTTGAGGTGGTTCGGACATGTAGAGAGAATGGAGCGAAACAGAATGACTTCAAGAGTGTATCAGTCTGTAGTGGAAGGAAGGCGGGGTAGGGGTCGGCCTAGGAAAGGTTGGAGAGAGGGGGTAAAGGAGGTTTTGTGTGCGAGGGGCTTGGACTTCCAGCAGATATGCATGAGCGTGTTTGATAGGAGTGAATGGAGACAAATGGTTTTTAATACTTGACGTGCTGTTGGAGTGTGAGCAAAGTAACATTTATGAAGGGGTTCAGGGAAACCGGCAGGCCGGACTTGAGTCCTGGAGATGGGAAGTACAGTGCCTGCACTCTGAAGGAGGGGTGTTAATGTTGCAGTTTAAAAACTGTAGTGTAAAGCACCCTTCTGGCAAGACAGTGATGGAGTGAATGATGGTGAAAGTTTTTCTTTTTCGGGCAACCCTGCCGTGGTGGGAATCGGCCAGTGTGATAATAAAAAAAAAAAAAAAAATATATATGTATACAGTTGTACCCCAGGATATGAACAGCTCAAAACATGAGCAATTATGTAAGTGTATTTATGTAAGTGCTTTTGTAAGTGTATTTTTGGGGTCTGAAACGGATTAATCTAATTTACATTAATCCTTATGGGAACAAATTCGTTCGGTATCAGCACTCAAACAGCTTTCTGGAACGAATTAAGTTCGTATCCCGAGGTACCACAGTATATGTATGTGTGTATGTACTGTACACACAGTACAGCATTTTTATACTAAGTAATATTTATTTTCTTTTCATGAGTAAAATATGCTTTAAATCAGAAAATATTACAAAAATGAAATTTTACATACAAGTGTCATGCAACTGACAAAATTTCTCCACAATGCATCACTCATTATATTTAGGTTTGATATATAATTATTCTTCAAATACTATACTGAACACTATATCCACAGTCATGTACCATACATCAATTCACAAAGTTACCTTATGAAATGAAGAAGCCTAGTACTGTACTTTAAAAAATAATAATTTTGCCATCTTACCAATACCCTAGCTATCAATTCATCCAAAAAGGTTGCTCACAGCCTGGGTGGGATAATTTTGATACAGCAGTGAAGATTTTTGACATAAGAACCATTAAAT
>NC_091313.1:21943839-21991339 GCF_038502225.1 Cherax quadricarinatus
GTGGCAACTTACTGGTGACGTTTTTTTTCCTGACAATGTTTTTCCTCTTAACATTTTACATTTTCCATAGAAATAAAAAATATCTTAATCACTGTACAGTAAACAGTCTGCATTTTATCTCTCCTGTTTCGTGGTTTCCATATCTGTATTTCTTCAGTGAATAATTTGTGACTTATGTTGCAAAAGATTAATATATTTCAAATATTGTACAGGATCTTTCTGATCAAAAATATAATCGTTTAATACAGTAGTTAGCAAGTTTTTCTCTCCAAGTATTTTATCTTTCTCCTATGGCATTTCCAATACTTTATCTATCTTTCTCTAATGACATTTCCAGTACTTCATATATTCCTCTCCAATGACATTTCTAGTATTTTAACAATAAGAAGCATTTGTGAGAGAAACATGCCTTTACATCACAGGATTTTCCCTCTTACCATCTTTTTCAAATGTCAACATACCTTGTGCAATTTTCCACTCATTCATCAATACATACACAAATAGTGTTTGAAGACATTTTTTATTATAATTAATTAATAAATAGACAACTATACCATTATGAGATCCAGTTCCTTCAGAATGCATGCCTACATACTGGTGAAGGGTCTCTGGTCTTAACGAACTGGAGTAACCCTGTATTACGTCTTTGATATTGTAATTTAAATAAAATGTCCTGGCTCCTAAATGCTGCTCAATCTGCTGTCTAGGGGCATTTAAATTACACTGAAAAACACAGCAACTCTCGGGCCAGCATGCACTCATATATCAAGCAATAGTAATTATTATTTATTATAAGGAAGAACACAAAAACTCACCTATACAGAAATATAGATAAATATAAATAAGTAACTAATACACAACTTACAATCTACTCCACTACATCATCACCTTAACTCCAGTTCACATTAGCTCACTAGCACACTGCTACTAGTGAATAAAATAAATGAACATTTATAAACAAGGAAGGCTCCATGACACCCCCACCTTTCTGCAGGCTACTTAGCCTACAGTTAAAACATTAAATACTCTCCAATACCCAGGCCCCTGCACACACTAGGGCTTTACAGGTAAACATGAGAGCAATACAACACACTGCATAACACACTATTCAACTGCCTCCCAGCATACATAAGGGGGATTACCAATAGACCCATGGCTGTCTTCAAAAAGGCACTGGAGAGGCACCTAAAGTCAGTACCTGACCAGCCAGGCTGTGGTTCATATGTCAGTTTGCATGCAACCAGCAGTAACAGCCTGGGTGATCAGACCCTGATCCACCACGAGGCTTGGTCTCAGACCAGGCCACGGGGGCACTGACCCCCAAAACCTTCTCCAGGTATACTCCATGTATTCCCTTCCTTGACTCAAACCTGATAACCTCCCATTCCCCAGGTGTTGTATGACCCCTGAGAGTTTAACACTTTCCATTAATATAATAAAGAATCTAGTAAACTACAATCATTAGTCAGAGTATTAAATCATTATACAATAACACAATCAAATGGTAGCAATTATTACATGCCTTTTATGGTATATAATGTAATAACTTCCATATGCTGGATGACATTTTATAATAATAATTTCTAAGAACATGGTAAAAGTTTCCAAGAGGAAAAATAACCAATACCAGTTTTAAGTGCCTAATCACCCAGACTGGGATGGCTATACAGGTCTGCAGGCTATGGGGGATAGAAAATCCCTCAAAATCAGTTTTGTTTATGTAACAAGTAAGACTTGACTGCATCTTTGCATTCAAACTGATCAGTGACTTTGTCTATGCCAAAGTGTCAAACGCATCTAAAAATATGCTTAAACCAGGAAATTGTAACATATGCCACTTTCTGAATATTGCAGTTTACTACAGATCTTAAACGTTCCAATCACATTTCTTTGAAAAATCAACCCTGTCATGTAAGAATAAGTCAATAAAAAATGGAAACCACAAGAATTGTATACCAATTCCTTTCTATTTTGTTCTTAGTGTATGACTTACCAATGAACAAGTTGTTCAAGTCATTAGGTTAGTCGAGTGAAATATGTGATGACATAAATTAGTCAGAGGGCTGAAGAGGGGTTGCTGAGGTAGTTTGGTCATTTAGAGAGAATGGATCAAAGTAGAATGACATGGAGAGTATAAATAAATAGGGGAAGGAAGGCGGGGTAGGGGTCGTCCTCAAAAAGGTTGGAAGGAAGGGTTAAGGGAGGTTTTGTGGGCGAGGGGCTTGCACTTCCAGCAGGCATGCTTGAGCGTGTTCGATAGGAGTGAATAGAGACGAATGGTATTTGGGACCTGACAATCTGTTGGAGTGTGAGCAGGGTAATATTTAGTGAAGGGATTCAGGGAAACCGGTTATTTTTATATAGCCGGACTTGAGTCCTGGAAATGGGAAGTACAATGCCTGCACTCTCAAGGAGGGGTTCGGGATATTAGCAGTTTGGAGGGATATGTTGTGTATCTTCATACGTATATGCTTCTAAACTGTTATGTTCTGAGCACCTCTGCAAAAACAGTGATTATGTGTGAGTGACGTGAAAGTGTTGAATGATGATGAAAGTATTTTCTTTTTGGGGATTTTCTTTTTTTTTTTTGGGTCACCCTGCCTCGGTGGGAGACGGCTGACTTGTTAAAAAAAAAATAAATAAATAAATAAATAAATAAATTCACTAATTATAAGAGTCCAACTAATTGTCAAAAGCTAACTTTGGTGCCATTAAAACTGCAAAGGTTTGTAATGTGCAGCGTAACATAAAATGATTTGACAAATAAAAACTGGCGCCTAAAAATCTTTGTGTTTACTTCAAAGAGGTGAAATGAATAGGCATAACATACATACAACCATGCTGATGCTACAATGAGACGAACTCATGTAGCCTTGTGTCATCAACCAAAGTACAACTAATGAGGTTGCAGAAGCTGTCCACTAATGCCATACAGTCACTGCCATGGCCCTCCATAGGGCTAATGACTATACTTCCATCATGTGTGTGTCCTAATACACAACTATATCCAGCATTGAATACCAGCAGTTGCCTTTTGCCATACCCCAGTCATAGGTATGGCACCATTAAATGAGTTATCTTACGACAAAAACTTATGTTAGGTAATATTCCCTGATGAGTAAACCAACAACAACAGGTAGAAATTTCAAATCCATCTTCCCAAAATGGGCCAAACTTCTGCATAAATTTTAAAACAATGTTTACAGATTTTTAAGGCAAATGAGGTTGTCAGCTGAACACCTGCTGCACATAAACAATATACAGTAGATGTAATTGTAAAGATGGCAGCTATTTCTATAAAGGCCATGCTATGCTGAATGAAAAATGTGGTATCAACACAGAATTTATTCACCTAATACGTACTAAAGAAAGAACATTTCCATCCTTGTAAATAAAAGCAAACATGTATGATGCTGAGAAGAATCACTCATATACTTTGGCAAATCACACAAGCAGAGGGTAGAAACAGACTGATAAAACATCTAGAGTGCTTGAATCCCATCCCTAATTCAAAAATTTAAATTTAAGGCAAATTTTGCATCTTTGAATTTCTCAACTGACTTTTGTATCACATTACAGAAAGTGATAACATGAGATGTAGTCCTGCCAATGGGTTTGTTTATAAAGCCATCACTTCCACACTTCAACCCACAAATTTGTGAGCTTCTGATTTTTATGCTTTGAATATTCAATGTCTTCTACTGAAGGGTCCCCTATAACTAGCTTCAATTATTGGCAGGGTGTTTTTGAGGTGCCCATTTTTCTTTGGCTTGGTGCATGACCCCTAAATTGAAAACTAACCTCCAAATTTTGTTAAAAATGCTCTCAGGATTACTGAAACAAAAAATAAGTCCAAATTTGAAACAAAATTTATGTGAATATTATTTTATATTATTCACCGACCCTATATTTGTGGGATTTCTAGGAATGAAAACCCCAGAAATTTGAGAGATCAACTGTATATAATTTGTGATATTTGTTGACTAACAGTTATGATTTTGCAACAAACTGTCCATTATGATGACAAACTTGCCATCAAAGTTTGTGGGTAACTGACAAAAAAAAAAAAATAGACTCCATACAATATTGTACAAACCAGGTCTCCTGATTAATGGCCTGATCAGTCAGCTTATTTGTGTATGCAGAACACATCCTAATGTAAGGAACAGAGCCAAGTTGATAAAGAACTGTCTGGAAAAATTTTCATGTTTTCTTTTGAAATTAGGGTCTGTTAGTAATCCTTACATTATCTTCAGAGTTTTTATAACTATTGGACCCAGTTTACTGAAGATGGTTTTAAACTCACTGAACTTTCTGAACTTTCAGTGTAATGAAAGCAAGATTTTTAACTAATACTGTCATTAAAATGCAGATGAGTATCTTTAAAATATATCTACAGTACAAGCAAAAATAATCCAGACTTCCCCATTATTGTAATAAAGTTGGTAGAATTACCGATAATATGTAAAGTAAAAGGACACAAGTATCCTTTTACTTTATATATTCCCCATTATTGTTACAAAAATCTTTAAAAAGACATAACATTAACATTATGGAGCAAAAACTGTAATAAATGTGGCAGGGTTCCATCTTCTTTTTCATGATATTCCAGGCATTCTCAACAGACTGAGGTTTGGATTATTCCCTGGTTACTGTAAAACTTCAATATTTTTCTTGGCAAGACATTTGGCTACTTTTTTGGCCTTGTGACAGGGTGCCATCATCCACGAAGGTTGTGCAGCCATGAATTTCAAAAGGTATTGAAACAATAAAATATTTTAAAATGTAAAATATAGTGAAAAAATAGATACTATTCAGTTATGTTCTATTAGCAAAGGGAATAACAAAACAGAGTGGCAACTATTTAATGGATGCATAAAACACTTTCAGAGCATAGAAAGTGTTAAATGTCTGGTTAAGTAGAAAGTGTGCAAGGACAAAGTTATTAAAGATGAGTGCAGAAACTAAGAAAAATAGTTTACTGGATTTATTATGCGTATATCTATGAGAGTTTAAGCTGTGAGGATGAAAGTTAAAAACAGATACATGACAAAAAAAAGAGGCTTTTATAAAATGCCAAAATTTTGCCTATTGTTAGGTACAATTAACCCTTAAACTGTCCAAACGTAGATCTACGTTTGCACATGTAACACTCCAAACGTAGATCTACGTTCGATTTTACATTGTTTCTTATGTAAAAAAAAACGTAGATCTACGTTCTGAGCGCTATGCGCGCAAACGTAGATCTACGTTTGGACAGTTTAAGGGTTAAATAGTAAAAGTGAATCAATTTTGGAGAAAACCAGGATGCAGCAGCCACATTCACTAACTAAAGTGGTGTGGTTAATGTCTTGCACACTACATACCTAGTATTTGTTATTTTAAATGATAATGAGTGATGGATTTTTTGTACCCAACTTCAATGCAATTATCATGTTTTACCCAATTCACTGTGATTTCCAAAAGGTTATTAGGTAATAAGGACTGTAATATGGTGTGAAGGCTAAGAGGAAGATGATTAATCACAAAGACACACAGAGGACTGACAGAGATAAAGAGCAAATTATTTGTAACTCTTATCACTGTACCTATTACTCTAATAGCATAAATACAGCCTCTCCTCACTTAACGACGGAGTTCATTCCTAAGACCACGTCGCTAAACGAACTGTGTCCACCATCTTTGATATTGTTTTAATGTCACCTCTGCACCATGTATAACATTTCTGGTACAGTCAAACCTCAGTTTTCATATGCCCTAGTTTTCATTCAATTTGGTTTTCAATTACTTTTTTCATGGAAATTTTGTCCCAGTTTTCATACATCCACTCAGTTTTCGCACCGTTGGAGTGACCTCGGACACTGAATTGACCCTAAGAGAGTTCTGGAGGAATCATTCCAATATCCCCAACTGCATAAGCCTTATAGATAAGGTCTGGCAGGGAGTGACTTCCAGGACGATGAACTCTGCTTGGAGAAAATTGTCGCCAGAATGTGTCCTCGAGAAGGATTTTATTATTTTTTTTCTTACAAAATGGTAGAAAACCTTTTTCTGAAGGTAATAAAACAAAAAGCACGAAATTTAATAAAAAAAAATGACGCAATTATGCTCTCATGAATTTTGCTGAGTCAGCGATATTTATGTATCAGCAATTTTGCCCACTTTGAGTCTTATTTTTGGCCAATTACATTGTTCCATTAGACTAAATTTTTAGCTATTTCACTAGTATATGTTCCATTTTATCTACTGAGCACAAGAAATTGCCCAATCAACTATTTCAACTACCCAAAAAAGCAATCAGAATTTGGTAATTTGGCCAATTTCACACAAAGTTCAAAATATTCTACTTTCAAAACAGGGTCCAGAATAAACAATGCAGGCATTCCTAGCACTAAAATAACATTTCCTCTGTTTATTAGTTACGTTTCCAGACTTTACAGATGAAGTCCTTTTAATTTTTTATTCACATAAAGAATTTTTATTCACACCAAAAAATAGAAGATTTACTGTTATGCAATATTGCAATAATTGTATAAATAATATCAGCGCATTCGTGAATGCACATTAGACCCACCAGCTGACATGTATTGGACACGTGATGTGATTTGTTTACTCTTGAACATAGGCAAAAATTTAATATTTGCGCTACTCTGAGCTCAGTTTCAAGTTATTTTCAGTACTAAAACCAATCAAAATCATCTCTATTTCTGGAAAATATTCTCCATTTTGCCAAACGAGACCAAGAAACTGGGAATACAAAAGTAAAAACATACGAAAATACACCATAAAGTTGCTGTTTTAATCCAAAAACACGGTCACAGTTTTTTCTCATTAAGCACTGTGTGCTGCAGGATTTGTTTTACATATATGGTGCACAATTACTACACAGATGCACTCTCTCATATCTAGGCCCAAATTTACTGCTCACAGCTTATCTGAGTGAGCTGAGCTCATGACGTAGTACAATGGCTTGGACCCTGGCTTCAAAGCCGTAGAACTATGGGACGGACCCTCAAAGGGTTAATGTTGGTAGAATTACTGACAATATGTTAAGTAAAAGGACACAAATGCAGCTAATGCAACATTTTAGAGAGGAAACGTTTTGCTCTCCAAGAGCTTTGTCAAGCCATAACAGCTTGGTGAGAGGCATGCCTCTTACCACTAGGCTACAACTGTTGTGGCTGGTTAACTGAACTCAAGTCCTGGAAGTGGGAAGTACAGTGCCTGCACTGTAAAGGAGGAGTTTGGGATAAATGCTGTTTAGAGGGACATCTAAACTGCTGTATCCATGCACCTCTGGCAAGACAGTACTAGTGTGAATCATGGTGAAAGTGTTTCTTTTTCGGGTCACCCTGCCTTGGTGGGAGACAACCAGCGTGTTAGAAACAAAACTGCATAATATTCACTCCTTGTATATATGACATTGGTAAATATGTACCAGACATGAGTTCTGGGGATAGGAAGTACAGAGCTTGCAATTTGAAGAATGGGTGAGCACACTGCAGTTCAGTGGGTAATTTGCATTCTGATACCTCTGCACTTCCGGAAAGAAGTTAGGGAATGAGTGAAAGTGTATGTATGTGTTTCCTTCTTTAGGTTGCCTCTCTTTGGTTTGATATAGTCATTATGTTAAAATAATGGTTCTCCCATGAAAATATCATTTTACTATGAGAAGTACAGTAAAACCTTTGATTTAATGGAAAAATTGAGAAAGGAGTAGGTGGCCAGTAAAGATGATTGTGACAGATGGAGATCAGATCATTTCACCATGATCGTAATAATAATAATCGATAATTCTTTAACTAACAGATTTTGTCCATGCTTTCCAAATCAAATGGCCCAGCAGAATTTTGTCTCATATTTCCAAAGTCCATTAACTTGACAGGTTAATGTATGTATGCATAAATATTAGTAACTTTTCTCTATGTTTAACAAACTGATTCATCATTAAGAGTCTCAACTATAATCACAGTGCTTCTCTACTGTCATTTACAACTTATTTCCATAGCTTCTTAGTGTTCACCAAATATATCCTGCTGAAACACTCCTAAATCTTAAGTCATTTACAAAAACTATCCACTTTTTGTTTACCCTAATTCTCTTCTGATGCCCTATTATAAATTTTACCTTAAGTCTCTTCTACTGAACTATTATAAATATAAAAAAATTACACTTTCATCATAAATCTAAATATTCATGGAGGCTAATAAGGGAATGTACGAGAGCACAGTGGTATCAACACTCTCATATGGGAGTGAAGCACGGGTTGTAAATGCTGCAGCGAGGAGGAGGCTGGAAGAAGTGGAGATGTCGTGTCTAAGGGCAATAATGTGTGGTGTAAATATTATACAGAGAATTCGTAGTTTGGAAATTAGGAGGAGGTGTAGAGTTACAAAAAGTATTATTCAGAGGGCTGAGGAGGGGTTATTGAGGTGGTTTGGTTATTTAGAGAGGATGGAGCAAAACAGGTTGACTTGGAGGATGTATAAATCTGTAGTAGAAGGGAGGAGAGGTAGGGGAAAGGATGGGGGGAGGGGGTAAAAGAGGTTATGTGTACAAATGGCTTGAACATGCAGTAGGCATGTGTGAGCGTGTCAGATAGGAGTGAATGGAGACGAATGGTTTTTGGGACTGACAAACTGTTGGAGTGTGAGGAGGGTAATATTGTGTGAAGGGATTCAGGAAAACCGGTTAGCCGGACTGGAGGTGGGAAGTACAATGCTGCACTTTAAAGAAGGAGTTTGGGATATTGGCTGTTTGAAGTGACATCTAAACTGTCATATATGGGCATCTCTGAAATGATTGATTATGTGTGAATAATGGTGAAAGTGTTGAAAGATGGTAAAAGTGTTTCTTTCTTTTTTGGGTCACCCTGCCTCGGTGGGAGACGGCTAATGTGTTAAAAAAATTCATTACTTTTGCAAGTCTATCTTTTTACTTCTAGCTGGAGACTCTCAGCCATTTTCCTAAACACTACATTCATGTTCAATCAAAATCTTTCCAACAAACATTTTCTTTGCAATATCACTAAAGTATTTTCTTCATGAACTTCTAATTTTGATCTCTTCCTTTGCCTCTTAATTAAACACCATTATTTTACCATCAACCATTAACTTTTTTTGTCATCTCATTGATGAATAAATTTAACAAACACTATTAGGAATGCATCTGTTTTTTAATGTTTCAGCTTAAATTTAACACATTCCATCATTCTTCTGATACTGAAATTTAAAAATACAGTGTTTGAAGGCAATCTGCTAACAGTAGATTCACCTGTTGCTTTTAAAGAATATTGACTGCACCAGGGTCATTAACCCTTTCAGGGTCCGTGCCGTAGATCTACGGCTGTACGTTGAGGGTCCAAACCTTAGAACTACGCCAAAATTCTAGCGGCGTCAAATTTAGCGCAAGAAGGCTGGTAGGCCTACATTTGAGAGAATGGGTCTGCGTAGTGTGTGCGCGCCATAAACAAAAATTCTAGGCGCCCGCATGGCACTGTGGGAACACCGCCTCAGTAAGCTTTGTTCACCATGCTTCATGGCAAGGCAGCTCTCACTCCGAGGCGAATTGGGATTCTCCTCTTCCTAACTGATAGTTCTGACTCTGATGGAAGTGGAAAAGAAGAAGAATTCTATGGCTTTGATCGATTAGTGACCGAAAGCAATGACCAGGATATTGAAAATAGTGCAGAAAATCCTGACGATCTTCAATCTTCTACCTCTGGTGTGGGCACGTCTCAGTCACCTTCAATTGTACCTCACCGCAAGAGAAAACTAATATTTTCGCATGGCCAGGCCTCAGACTTCAGTAATGATGATGATGATAGTGATGTGGACTGATTTTATTGCTCTTGATGATCATTCGAGTAGTGATAGTGATGAATCATATTCACCAGTGAAGCGTCGGTATATACACCGCTGCATGCGCTCGGGTAGTGTTCCCTGTGTAGTGCCCAGGGGACGGAGTACATCCCGGAGTACATCCCATGGCCCTACACCAGGAATAGACAGTGAAAGTGAGGATGATGTGGCTACACTTGGCATGGATAGACCACAGGAATCAGTAGGTGATAGTGGTAGTGGTGGTGGTAGTACCACAGTCATGCATGACTCACCAGCCCAGGCTGGGACCCACGCCGATGACTCCTCAGCTCAAGGACAAAGTGGAGCGTCAACCACCACCACACCACAACTACAACTACAACCACAACCAGCTTATGATGTCCAGTATCCACCAGCAAACCACATTTGGGATTGGAAGCAAAATCCCAATTTTGCTCCCAATCCCCATCAGTTTGATGACTCTCAAAGTGAAATCCTACCAGCTTGTTCCTTTGGAAATGCTGCAAATTCCCTTGGAAACACTGGAATTCTTTGACCAGCCCTTGATGGAAATTATTGTCAGGGAAAGTTTTATTACCTTCACAAAAAAATTATCTTTTCAAAATTTCTTGTACACTGGGGCACTCATTGAAATTTTGCCTCTGGACCCTGAAAGGGTTAAGGTAGCATTGTGCCTGGACATTACAACTTAAATGCATATTAGTACCTAAAAAGGGGATTAATGTAAGCTCTCAATGCACATACATTGAAAGATATACAGTGGACCCCCAGTTTTCAGCCAGTGCAGAAATCGTACAAATTAGAAATCGAGCACTTTTTTTGGTGAAACTTCCCCCTGGATTTCGAGCATCTGCTCGGAAATCGTTGGTATGAGATGCGTCCACCCACCGCCGCTGCCGCTTCACCACATGTATCACACTCAGTCTGCGTCTCTTGTTGAGTTAGGAGTACTCCCTGCATTCATCCATTGTTTTTGGTGCTTGTTTATTGATTGCGACTGTGAAATAAGCCACTATGGGGCCAAAGAAAGTTCAGAGTGCCACCCCTTTGGTAAAAAAGGTGAGAAACACGATAGAATTTAAGAAAGAAGTTATGGCAAAATATGAAAGTGGTGTACATGTGGCCGAGCTCACCAGGATATATGGCAAGTCCACATCGATACTCAGTTCCATCCTGGTGAAGAAAGCAGAAATCAATGAAGCTGATGTTGCAATGAAACAGAAATCACAAACAATCGAGGATGTGGAGAAGTTGTTGTTGGTTTGGATAAATGAGAAACAGTTAGTGGGAGATAGAGTCTCAGATGGGATAATTTGCGAGAAGGCAAGAAAGTTGAATGCGGATCTCGTAAAGAAAATGCTGGGAACAAGTGCTCCTGTTAGTGAATTTAAGGCCACAAAGGCTGGTTATAAAGATTCAAGAAGCGAAGTGGCATACAGAGTGTGGTAAGGCATGGCGAAGCTGCAAGTTCTGACAAACGTGCGACCAAAGCATTCATTGATGAATTCAAGGGGTACGTAGAGGCTGAAGGATTCCTCCCCCAACAAGTGTTCAATTGTGACAAAACAGGCATCTTTTGGGAAAAAATGCCAAAGAGGACCTACATCACGCAGGAGGAAAAGACACTGGCAGGACACAAGCCTATGAAGGACAGGCTAACTCTTTTGTTCTGTGGTAATGCTAGTGGGGATATCAAAGTGAAGCCTTTACTCATTTATCACTCTGAAAATCCCTGAGTGCTCAAGAAAAACAATGTCATGAAGAGTAAATTGTGTGTGATGTGGAAGGCTAACAATAAGGCATGGTTCACGAGGCTAATTTTCATTAAGTGGGTCAATGATATGTTTGGCTCGAGTGTGAAGATATACCTCCTGGAAAATAAACTGCCACTTAAGTGCCTCCTGATAATGGACAATGCTCCTGCTCATCCTCCACACTTGGAAGACCTATTGTTTGAGGAGTGAAATTTCATCACAGTAAAGTTCTTGCCCCCTAATACCATTCCTCTCATCCAACCAATGGACCAGCAGGTCATTTCAAACTTCAAAACACTACACCAAAGCAATATTTCAGAGGTGCTTTGAAGTGATCTCAGACACTGAATTGAGCCTAAGAGAATTCTGGAGGAATCACTTCAATATCCTCAACTGCATAACCCTTATAGACAAGGCTTGACAGGGAATGACTTCCAGGACTTTGAACTCTGCTTGGAGAAAATTGTGGCCAGAATATGTCCTCAAGAAGAATTTTGAAGGGTTTGAGGCTGCCCTGATGACCCTATGCCTACTGTGGAATCTATTGCAACTTTGGGGAAGTCCATGGGGTTGGATGTGAGTGGCGAGGATGTGGAAGAGTTGGTGGAGGACCACAGGGAAGATCTAACCACTGAAGAGCTGCAACACCTTCAACTGGAACAGCAACAGACCACAGCTGAGGATATTGCTTCAGAGGAGGGAGAGAGGGGGAAGAATGTGCCTTCTTCAGTGATTAAGGACATGTGTACAAAGTGGAGTGAGTTGTAAAGTTGCAAGCCATGTCTGCAACATGTTCAATGACAATGTCTTGTCCCATTTTAGGCAAATTTTACAGAGATGCCAGAAACAGAGCAATCTGGACAGATTTTTTGTGTGACAGGGGTATAGTGACTCTCAAGACAAAGAAGGGAAGTAACCCCAGAGAGGGCTTTGATACCTTAAGTCCTTATGGAGGGGGATTCCCCTTCCAAACAATAAACTCTCCTCCCTCTACCCTCCTCGCCTTCTTCCATATGCCAACAAAAGTCTTCAATAAAGGTATGTAATGTTCATATATCATTAAAATTAGTTCTTTATATTTCTTTCTCATTGTTTTCTGTATGTAAAACTATAGTTATTCTTTAAAAAATTTATTTTTGTTAATATTTTTGGGTGTCTGGAGCGGATTAATTGGATTTACATTATTTCTTATGGGAAATATTACTTCGGTTTTTGGCCATTTCGGATTTCGGCCAACCTTCTGGAACGGATTGATTATGAAAACTGGGGGTCTACTATATGTACAATAAAATTAACAGACCCCCAATTTCATGGATTTTGGATTTAATAGACCATTATTATTATTTTAATCAACAAGAATAGCGCTAAACCCACAAAAATCTGTAGTGAAATAACATGCAGAAACAACAGACAAAGTCTGTTCAATCCAAAATTATCCACTGTTGTGACAGTCAGAAGGGTAAATTGATTTCAAATTTGAATCCAAACTGTCAATTATTACTGTTACTGAAAGTTCTGGATTTAATGGATAAAGTCTGTAAAATCAGAATTGTCTATTATTGTTGCAGTCATCTGCATAAATTGATTTTTGGATTTAATGGACACAGTCTGTTAAATTCAGATTGACCATTATTATTATTATAATCATGGATATAGGGGAAATAGTGTTGGAGTGGTTGGTATTTTTGTTTAATAAATGTATGAAAGAGGGGAAGGTACCTAGAGATTGGCAGAGAGCATGTATAGTCCCTTTATATAAAGGGAAGGGGGACAAAGAGATTGTAAAAATTATAGAGGAATAAGTTTACTGAGTATACCAGGAAAAGTGTATGGTAGGGTTATAATTGAAAGAATTAGAGGTAAGACAGAATGTAGGATTGCGGATGAGCAAGGAGGTTTTAGAGTGGGTAGGGGATGTGTAGATCAAGTGTTTACATTGAAGCATATACGTGAACAGTATTTAGATAAAGATAAGAAAGTTTTTATTGCATTTATGGATTTAGAAAAGGCATATGATAGAGTGGATAGGGGAGCAATGTGGCAGATGTTGCAAGTATATGGAATAGGTGGTAAGTTACTAAATGCTGTAAAGAGTTTTTATGAGGATAGTGAGGCTCAGGTTAGGGTGTGTAGAAGAGAGGGAGATTACTTCCCGGTAAAAGTAGGTCTTAAACAGGGATGTGTAATGTCACCATGGTTGTTTAATATATTTATAGATGGGGTTGTAAAAGAAGTAAATGCTAGGGTGTTCGGGAGAGGGGTGGGATTAAATTATGGGGATTCAAATACAAAATGGGAATTGACAAAGCTGCTTTTTGCTGATGATACTGTGCTTATGGGAGATTCTAAAGAAAAATTGCAAAGGTTAGTGGACGATTTTGGGAGTGTGTGTAAAGGTAGAAAGTTGAAAGTGAACGTAGAAAAGAGTATAGTGATAAGGGTATCAAATGATTTAGATAAAGAAAAATTGGATATCAAATTGGGGAGGAGGAGTATGGAAGAAGTGAATGTTTTCAGATACTTGGGAGTTGACGTGTCGGCGGATGGATTTATGAAGGATGAGGTTAATCATAGAATTGATGAGGGAAAAAAGGTGAGTGGTGCGTTGAGGTATATGTGGAGACAAAAAACATTATCTATGGAGGCAAAGAAGGGAATGTATGAAAGTATAGTAGTGAAGCTTGGGTTGTGAATGCGGCAGCGAGGAGGCGGTTGGAGGCAGTGGAGATGTCCTGTCTAAGGGCAATGTGTGCTGTTAATATTATGCAGAAAATTCAGAGTGTGGAAATTAGGAGAAGGTGTGGGATTGTTGAGGTGGTTTGGTCATTTAGAGAGAATGGATCAAAGTAGAATTACATGGAGAGCATTTAAATCTGTAGGGAAAGGAAGGCGGGGTAGGGGTCGTCCTCGAAAAGGTTGGAAGGAAGGGGTAAAAGAGGTTTTGTAGGCGAGGGGCTTGGACTTCCAGCAGGCGTGTGTGAGCATGTTCGATAGGAGTGAATGGAGACGAATGGTATTTGGGACCTGACGATCTGTTGGAGGGTGAGCAGGGTAATAGTATTTAGCGAAGGGATTCAGGGAAACTGGTTATTTTTATATAGCCAGACTTGAGTCTTGGAAATGGGAAGTACAATGCCTGCACTCTAAAGGAGGGGTTCGGGATATTGACAGTTTGGAGGGATATATTGTGTATCTTTATACGTATATGCTTCTAAGCTGTTGTGTTCTGGGCACCTCTGCAAAAACAGTGATTATGTGCGGGTGAGGTGAAAGAGTTGAATGATGATGAAAGTATTTTCTTTTTTGGGATTTCCTTTCTTTTTGGGTCACCCTGCCTCGGTGGGAGATGGCCGACTTGTTAAAAAAAAAAAAATCATGGAAAATCGATTTCATTATCCAGGTGTAATGTGCAATTGGATTTAAGAGACACTGTTAAATCAGGGGCTCAATGTACAGTAAACTCCCTTGTAAAGCAACACTACATACTATACAACAATTTTGTCTAAAAAAAAAAGTGCATCCTTTCTGCAGAGCCTATACAAATCCTTGATAGTATGCTACAGAAGTGTGGAAGCATCAAATTATGCACATAATCATGGTAGTCTACGCTCTGCATATACCCCTCCAAGATTTTTAATATTTTTCATCACCTTATCTAATCTCTTGATATTAACCATGGCACCAAGTGATGCCAGAAGTTCAATGAAGAAAACAGTAAGCATGAAGCTGTGACCATACTGAAATAAGTGGAAACTGTTTATATGTTATGAAGCAGTGCTTGTGTTCTTCAAACTACCCACACTTAATCTAAGAAAATCCACCATCAGTACTATCACACAATGAGAAAAAAATAACAGCCTGTGCAGCAAGCTGTGTAGATTGTAACATAGTGAAGAGTATCAAAGAGGTCAGTACACCTAAATAAGACACAACAATGTATGTTTGGTGCCAGCTAGTCTTCAAGTTTTAGAAGAGCAATCAGCTTCATAACATTAGGTTTAGTGGCAAGAGTGTGTCAGCTGATCACACTGCCACAGGAAATTTCCCTGCCCAAGGTTGTTTAAATTATTTGCTTCTCTGTACAAATGAAACATGATTTCAAATGCAAGCCTTTGCTAATTTATCATGTAGAGAATCCCTGTGCTTTAAAAGCTCAAGACAAAACTTGTTAGCTTGTTATTTGGCAGCCTAACAAGGTACCATTGATAATTGAAGCCCAATTTGCTGATTGGTTCAAGCATTATTTTATTCCTGAAGTCAAGATGTGCTTAGCCAGAAATAACTCACATTCTAAATAATTTTCGTGGTCATTCTCAAATCTTGCAGTCTGTGTACTGTGTTACTATACATGCAAAGTAATGGAAAAACTTAATGCAGCAACAGATGACAGCTCTGAGAGAGGCATACCATAGCTCTGGTATAAATTTAACATTACAGATGCACTTCATGGGATGATGTGTCCCCAACAACCAAAAAATGCAAACTGGGATAAATTATAACCTTCTCTGGTGCATACTTTCTTTTGTTTTCCTTAGTAAGGAGTTAGGTCCAGGAAATAATGGCTCTGGCAAGGAGAGTGAGATGTGAGGGCATGTATGGAGATGGCATAAACAAACTGTCTGAAGACATTGACAAAGGACCATCTGCAGAAGAATTACTGGAGAAGCTCCATTCTCGGTTAAGAGAGAGGTAGAAAAAAGGAAGATGGAAAGGAAGAAAAACTTGTAGATAAACCCTTAACACTTCAAGAGTTACATGAGCAATTTTATTTTATAGATAAATTTGCAGACTTTTTCACTGAAAAGTCCTGACACATCTAGAAGCCTTGTTCTGAAGCAGTCTGAAACAAGCAATGAAGCCTCATCATCATCCATATACACTAATGCAGGGTACAACACCAGAAATGTACTAAAGAATACTTAAGTACTTCAGTCCACCCATCAACTACTAACAACTCAGCATATATATCAACACAAGAATCACAACCATCCGCCTCAGCCCAGTACAGTGGTACCTCAGGATACAAACTTAATTCGTTCCAGAAGGCTGTTCAAGTGGCGATACCGAACAAATTTGTTCCCATAAGGAATAATGTAAATTACATTAATCCATTTCAGACCCCCAAAAATACACTTACAAAAGCACTTACATAAATACACTTACATAATTGTTCAAGTTTTGAGCTGTTCGTATCCCAAGGTACTACAGTATTGCCATAACCATCCTCTCTACCCAAATCAACAAACAATATCTACCAGAATGTAAAAAAAAGATCAAATTTATTTTTTTAAATATATTATAATATTTAAAAAAAGTCATTTGACATTTTTCAAGGCAACTGGAATTCAACCCTATTTTTCCCATATGTTCTCCATTTTACATGACATTATTTTTATCATAAGGCAATGATTTTCACGAATGTATCCTCCCCATTATGAGAAGGTTTACTGTACTACAGAATCAAACATAAAAGTACTGTAAAACCCTGTTCTATATACATAATATAAACATGGAAAGCAATATATTGACTGCACTGTATATAATAAGAGCAAGACTATGCTTTACAAAACAAAGGTACCTCACTTACCACTCAGAAAAATGCTTATTTGCTGTACACAAACAAATAATTAACTTACCTGTTTCAGAGTCAATAGTGAAGTTGAGCTGTAACCACATGTTTTCAGCAGATTTTTCATCGATCCTTGTATCACCTTTGGGCTGCAAATAATCATACGCTTGAGTTTATAATTCTTTACAATTACATATACAGGACTGTATGTATAAATCAAATAATAAAAACATGTATTAACAAAAATAATAAAAATATGTATACACATCTAACATCATGTGATCACTTTTTGTTACCAATTCCTGTACAGATTTAATAGCAACCATGAAGTTATATTAAAATACCAGTGAAAATTAACAATACACAAACACCTTAGAGCTTATGTGTGGTCTCTCACAGCGGGCCCCTTTGTAGTGCATTTCTAATAGAATACTATTCATATTTCTTCTCAGTAAATATTAGTACAGTATGTAGCTTTGACTGAGTGTATGAGCTGTAAGTTTTAAAAATGGTGGCCAAGACATGAAAATAATCCTGTACAGAGATTTCTACAGCCTGCAGAAAGCTAGCAACTAACTTTTCCCAGGCCACTAAAGCATACACTATAGTGACCTTATAAACCCTCAAGAGATGACCCACAACTGTCATGTGATAAAACATAACAGATGACTTACAGCCATCTTTCACTTAGTCATTACATAACTATCTCTAAATGCTGCATTATCAATAAGTAAGATGAACGAGGAACATAAGGTAGGCTTAAAATTTTTTCTTGCTCCTGTTATATACCTTCCATGAGTTCCAAGAGGTTCTCTACTCCCATAGCCTGACCTTGAGCCAGGCTCATCTGGTGCTAGTATGGTCAACCAAGATACTATTGTTGCTGGTGGCCCAGTGACCCACATATCCATCACAGCTTGGCTGACCTGCTACCTGATGAATATACTTGTCCAGCTTCCTCTTGAAGACTTCTAAACTTTGGTATCTTATGGTAAGACACTGAACAGTCTGGGGGCTGTGGACGTTGATACAGTGTTCCTTTATTGTGCCTATGGTGCCCCTGCTTTTCACTGGCTTCATTTTGGACATCTTCCCATATCTCTCACTCTAGTATGTTGCTATGGTAGTGTGAAGACTTGGGACAAAACCCTCAAGTATTTTCCAGGTATATATTATCATGTATCTCTCTCTCTCCTTTGTTCCAGTGAGTACATATTTAAGCCTTTAAGGAAATCCCAGTAATTTAAATGCTTTATTGGCTCTATGCAGCCCATAAATGATTTCTATATGTGTTCCAGCTCTGATAGCTCTCCTGCCCTGAATGGGGCTGTCAACACAGCAATATTCCAAATGAGAGAGCACAATACTGGCACTATTTTCCTTGTTTTGAAATTTTTCATTATTCATTATACATAGTGAAATAAATATGAGCTGCCAGCGATGAAACAGACCATCCATAGACCTCTATTGCTCAACTGAGCATCTCCAAATGCTTACATATCAACAAGCAGGAGTAACAAAACAATTTTCATGAAGGGTAAAATTTTCTTCTTACCTTTTAGCATACTGTATTTTAAACTGATGAGATATTAAATTTATAATAGTCTCAGCCGGCACCTTCAAAACTACCATTAAATAAAAAACATCTCTCCCTAACATAAGAACATAAGAAAGAACACTGCAACAGGCCTACTGGCCTATGCGAGGCAACTCCAATTCTCCCACCGGCTTAATTAAGCCAATGCCTTGACCTAGTGAGGTCAGACACGTCACTTAAGAGAGGAGCAGTGCATCCGACCTAGTAGCACAAGCTAGTCAGGTCCAACTCACACCCACCCTCACCCACTCATGTATTTATCCAACCTATTTTTAAAACTACACAATGTCTTAGCATCTATGACGGTACCCGGGAGTTTGTTCCACTCATCCACAACTCTATTACCAAACCAGTGCTTTCCTATATCCTTCCTGAATCTGAATTTTTCCAATTTAACCCTTAAATGGTCCAAACGTATATATATGTTTTTTCAACATCTGAAAGTATGTAAAAAATGTAGATCTTCTTTTTTGTTTTACATTTGAAAACATGCAAAAAAACTTTTATCTACATTTTTTTTTTTTTTAATTTGAAAATACAGTGGACCCCCGCTTAACGATCACCTCCAAATGCGACCAATTATGTAAGTGTATTTATGTAAGTGCGTTTGTACGTGTATGTTTGGGGGTCTGAAATGGACTAATCTACTTCACAATATTCCTTATGGGAAAAAATTCGGTCAGTACTGGCACCTGAACATACTACTGGAATGAAAAAAGTTCGTTAACCGGGGGTCCACTGTATGTAAAAAAAGTAGATCTACTTTTGTAGCACTACGAATTTGAACGTTGATCTGTTTGGACCGTTTAAGGGTTAAAGCCATTGCTGCGAGTCCTGTCTATGTTAGATATTTTTAGCATGCTATTTACATCCCCTTTATTAATTCCTGTTTTCCATTTATACACCTCAATCATATCCCCCCTAATTCTACGCTGATATCCCAACATCAGCTAAATACATGAAAACTATATATCCATATTCTCACTGTCACAAACATTTGGAAAACAATATAATCATATTCTTAATACAGTGGTACATCCAGTTTCGAACAGCTCCCAACTCAAACAATTATGTAAGTGTATTTTTGTACGTGCTTTTGTAAGTGTATTTTTGGGGGTCTGAAACAGACTAATCTAATTTACATTATTCCTTATGGGAACAAATTCGTTTGGTATTGACACTCGAACAGCCTTCTGGAATGAATTAGGTTCATAACGCAAGGTTCCACTGTAACTTTAACCCTCACGGCTATTAAAACATTGAATGTGTCCACATCATGTTAATATGCTAGAATCCTCATTAACCCTTTGACTGTTGCGACCCCAAATCCTAAACTCTCTCTGTGTCACAAAATTTTCGAAAAAAGAAAAAAAAAAATTTTTTCCCCACGAAATGATAGAGAACCTTTTCCCGATGTTATTGACGCCAAAAGTACGAAATTTGAAGGAAAACTTGCGGAATTACGCTCTCATGAAGTTAGCGATCTTGGAGATGTTTATGCATTGGCAATTTTGCCCATTTTAAGCCCTATTTTCATTCAATTCCATTGTTTCAGTCAATCAAATTCATAGCTATTTCTTTATAACTCCATTTGTTCTATTGATTGAGTACAAGAAGCCGCCCATTTACCGATTTCAACTACCCAATAAAGTGGTCAGAAATTGGCAATTTGGCCAATTTCATACAAATTAAAAAAGATACCAATTTCAAATCAGGGTCCAGAATGAACAATGCAGACATTCCTGGCAGTAAAATAACATTTTCTCTGTTCATCAGTCACATCTTCAGGCCCCTCTTATATTACTCTTGCTTTCTATTTTGAATATATATTCACACAAAAAATAGAAGATTTACTGTTATTGGAGACTACTGCATTATTGTAATAATTGTATAAATAATGTCAACCCATTCGTGACTGTGCATTAGAATGGTTAACCTTTTCAGGGTTTCGGCCGTACTAGTACGGCTTACGCGCAGGGGTTTTTGACGTACTAGTACGCATAAATTCTAGCGCCGTCAAATCTAGTGAGAGAAAGCTGGTAGGCGTACATATGAAAGAATGGGTGTATGTGGTCAGTGTGTGTGGTATAAAAAAAAATCCTGCAGCACACAGTGTGTAATGAGAAAAAAAAACTTCACCGTGTTTTTGGATTAAAACAGCGACTTTGCACTGTATTTTCGTATGGTATTTATTGCTGTATTCTAGTTTTCCTGGTCTCATTTTATAGAATGGAAGACATATTACAGAAATTGAGATGATTTTGACTGGTTTTACAAAGAAAAGCAGTACCTTGAAATTGAGCTCAAAGTAGCAGAAATGTTCGATTTTTACCAAAGTTCAAAAGTAAACAAATCATGCTATGCGTCCAATACACATCAACTGGTGAGTCTAATATTCTTTCACAAATGCACTGATATTATTTATACCATTTCTACACTAATGCAGTAGTCTGCATAACAGTAAATCTTCTATTTTTTTGTGAGAATAAAAATTCAAAGTGGAAAGCAAAAGAATGTAAGAGGGGCCTGGGGACATGACTAATGAACAGAGGAAATGTTATTTTAGTGCCAGGAATGTCTTTCTTGTTTATTCTGGACCCTATTCGGAAATTGGCATCTTTTGAAATTTGTGTGAAATTAGCAAAATTGCTAAATTCTGACCACTGTATTGGATAGCTGAAATCAGTAAATGGGTGGTTTCTTGTACTCATTTGATAGAAAAAATGTAGTTCTTGCGAAATAGTTATGATTTTTGTCGACAGGTACACTGGAATTGGCCGAAAATAGGGCTCAAAGTGGGCAAAATCGCCGATGCATAAACATCGTCGAGACCGCTAACTTCGCGAGAGCATAATTCTGTAAGTTTTCCATCAAATTTCATACTTTTGGTGTCATTATGATCAGGAAAAGCTTCTCTATCTTTTCATAAGAAAAAATAATTTTTTTTTTTTGAAATTTGGCTGACCCTGAGAACAAGTCTCTGAGAGGGCCTGTCGACCCTGAAAGGGTTAATTGGACACTTATGGGACAATGATGTCATTTGTTTACTCTAGAACATCGGCAAAAATCAAGCATTTCCGCTACTTTGAGCTCAATTTCGAGGTCCTTTTCATCCTGAAACCAATCAAAATCATCTCTATTTCTGTAATGTGTATTCTATTGGAGTCCTCAGGTTGTTCTTCAACTCTATACATCCTTGGTTAGGCCTCATTTAGATTATGCTGCACAGTTTTGGTCACCGTATTACAGAATGGATATAAATTCTCTGGAAAATGTACAAAGGAGGATGACAAAGATGATCCCATGTATCAGAAACCTTCCCTATGAGGATAGACTAAGGGCCCTGAAACTGCACTCTCTAGAAAGACGTAGAATTAGGGGGGATATGATTGAGGTTTATAAGTGGAAGACAGGAATAAATAAAGGGGATGTAAATAGTGTGCTGATAATATCTAGCCTAGACAGGACTCGCAGCAATGGTTTTAAGTTGGAAAAATTCAGATTCAGGAGGGATATAGGAAAGTACTGGTTTGGTAATAGAGTTGTGGATGAGTGGAACAAACTCCCAAGTACCGTTATAGAGGCCAGAACGTTGTGTAGCTTTAAAAATAGGTTGGATAAATACATGAGTAGATGTGGGTGGGTGTGAGTTAGACCTGATAGCTTGTGCTAACGGGTCGGTTGCCGTGTTCCTCCCTTGAGTCAATGTGACCTGACCTGACTAGGTTGGGTGCATTGGCTTAAGCCGGTAGGGACTTGGACCTGCCTCGCATGGGCCAGTAGGCCTTCTGCAGTGTTCCTTCGTTCTTATGTTCTTATGTTCTTATGTTCTTAAATGAGACCAAGAAAACAATAATACAACCATAAATGCTATACGAAAATACACCTCAAAGTCGGCGTTTTAATCCAAAAACACGGTCAGTTTTTTTTTTCTCGTTATGCACTGCGTGCTGCAGGACTTTCTTTTATACTGCTCACAATGACCACACAGACCCATTCTCTCACATGTGGGCCAACCTGCTTTCTCCAGCTTGATTTGAAGCTGCTACAATTTTGGAGTATAAATACGTCAAAAACACTGGCTCATAAGATGTACAGTAGACCGTCATTTAGCACGGTAGTTATGGTCCTGAAAATGCAGTGTTAGGTAAAAAATCATGTAAGATGAACTGAAGAACTTATGGGAAAAATAGGGTTACATTCCTGGGATCCCCCAAAAAGCCAAACAACTTTTTTTAGGCCTCCACATCTTACAAAAATAAAAGTGAATATGTAGTTTTAGTTCACTGTTGTGATGTATTATGTTGTTTTTACTGCTTAAGACTACAAATGTAATAGAAATAATAGTATTTCTTACCTTAAATTGTGGGTGCTGGTGTCCGAGGATGATTGTGAAGAGTGGAGAGTTATGCTATGGCCCTACTGGGCTGAGGTGGATGGTAGAGGTTCTGGTACTAAGTCGATGGTTGTACTGGAGTGTTAAACTTTTAAGTCACTCATTCAGTCAGTCAAGTCACTCAGTAAGTAAGTCAAGTCATTCAGTAAGTCAGTCAAGTCATTCAGTCAGTCAAGTCATTCAGTCAGTCAAGTCAATCAGTAAGTCAGTCAAGTCATTCAGTAAGTCAGTCGAGTCATTCAGTAAGTCAGTCAAGCCATTCAGTCAGTCAGTCAAACCATTCAGTAAGTCAGTCAAGTCATTCAGTCAAGTCAATCAGTAAGTCAGTCAAGTCATTCAGTAAGTCAGTCAAGTCACTCAGTAAGTCAGTCATTCAGTCAGTCAGTCACACAAACTCGTGTTAACCTCTTTTTCTGTGTACAAAGTAACACTTCATTACGGCTATAGGTTATCTCTCGTCTAATATCTTTGTTTCTTTGTTAATTCTAAGACTTAAGTGCTTACGCCTCTTCATGTCACTTTCAGCAACACTGGTATAGCTACTGAGTGTCATGATTGCTTGGCAGATACAAGATATAGTAATTAAAATATCATAACACAATTCACAAACATAGCTGCCTTGTAGCAGAGAAAGACTGGACTGGACACACATTAATTACGAACGCTGGGATGGTGGGGTGGTGTCCGGGAGTGGTAGGGGATGGCGGGAGGGCTACCCGGCTGCTCCACAACAAGGTAGCTGCTTGAGCAAAAGAGAATTTTTTTTCCTTCCCACAAACTGAACTGTGTTAAATTAATTATACGACGTGTTACATAAAATTGTGCCGCAATTCTTCAATCGTGCAATACCCAAATCGTGCCAAATAAATTTGTGCTAAATGGCGGTCTACTGTATATATACGACAGAAACAGTCAAAGGGTTAACTATAATAATCCACATTTGTACATCCACCTTTGTGCAAACACTAAATCATGCTGAAATAATCTAATCTAATCTAATCTAACCTACTTAACTTAAGACCACTAAATCAATCTAAAATATTAGTACTGTACACACTTAAAATTGTACTGATGTAATACTGTAAATTGTTTTGTTAAGTGAAAAAAATTGCTCAGTAGTCGACCGTTTGCTCGGCATTCAACCAAACAAACCTGACCTGCCAAAACTTTGATGTAAACAATTTCATGTTTCTTAGCATTTTTTGGTGTTTTTTATATTATTTGTACAAATAAGTCACCATGGGGCCTAAGAAGATTAGTGATAACAGCCAACCAAAAAGAAAATTGGTTAGAGTAACAATAGAGATGGAAAAAGAACTCATAACGAAGTATGAAAACAGTGCCCGCGTGTCTGATCTTGCTACCCAGTTTTGTATGGTGAAATCTACGATTTCTACAATACTAAAAAACAAAGAGGCCATTAAAAAGGATGATGTTGCAAAAGGAGTGAATGCGGTTACAATACAAAAACCACAAACAATTGAAGAGGTTGAGAAATTATTGTTGATTTGGATCAATGAAAAACAGTTAACTGGTGATAGTGTTTCTAAGACCTTCATTTGCGAAAAAGCAAAACATCTGCATTCCGATCTCTTGAAAAACACTCTTGGAACAAATGCTGATACAGGTAGGCTTGCTAGGATTGTAAACATTGTGTTCAAATGCTTTTGTAAGTATATTTTTTGGGGTCTGAAACGGATTATCTAATCTACATTATTCCTTATGGGAAAAATTTGTTTGATACTAGAACAGATCGGTACTCAAAGAGCCTTCTGGAACAAATTAAGTTCGAGTACCGAGGTACTACTCTATTAGTCTGCCCGAAATGCTCAGGAAAGTTAGTGGCTACTTTCTTTGTACTTAACAATATTTTATAACTGTAAATCACACATTGTATACTATACAAAGAAATAAAAAAAAATAATTTAATTTAGTTTAATTTAATAGTCTACAGCGGCACATTGGTCCTCTCCATTTTTGTTTGGATGGAATGCCATACCTATTTTCTCTGGAATGAAAAGATGGTAAACTGCTTTAAACACCAGTTCTCCTTTTCCCTAAAGCCTTACATCAGTAATTTATTTAGTAAGTTTTTACTTAAGTTTTAGATACGCAACATACATTTCTAGATTAACTAACAATCATTTCCACAATATGTATGTATATAAAAAACTTAATATTTTCTAAGTTTTGAACAGCTCCCAACCGAAAAATTTTGTATGTGTATTTTTGTAAGTGCTTTTGTAAGTGTATTTTTGGGGGTCTGAAACGGACTAATCTAATTTACAGCATTCCTCATGGGAACAAATTCATTCGTTAACAGCACTCGAACAGCGTTCTGGAACTAATTAAGTTCAGAATAATGGTTAGCGAAGCTAACTTTTCAGTTAGCTGTGCCCACCCCTGCCTTCAATAAATACTACAGTGGACCCCCGGTATTTGATGGCATCAGTATCCGATAAATCCGGTATTCAATGCATTTTAACGCAAAAAATTCGCCTCAGAATCCGATCGAAAACCCGGTATTCGATGCGATTCGTACGAGACGTGTCCACGTGTGCCCTGAACTGCCCCGTGTGTGCCAGTGTTTACAAGCCAGCCAGTGTGCGTGCATCTAAGGATACATTCGGTACATTCCATATTATCACTGTTTTTGGTGCTTGTTTCTGCAAAATAAGTCACCATGGGCCCCAAGAAAGCTTCTAGTGCCAACACTTTGAGAAAAAAGGTGTTAATGACTATTGAAATGAAGAAAGAGATAATTGCAAAGTACGAAAGTGGAGTGCGTGTGTCGGAGCTGGCCAGGTTGTATAGTAAACCCCAATCAACCATCTCTACTATAGTGACCAGGAAAACGGCAATCACGGAAGCTGTTCTTGCAAAAGGTGCAACTGTAATTATGAAACAGCAACCGTAAGTGTTAGAAAATGTTGAGAGACTGTTATTGGTGTGGATAAATGAAAAATAGATAGCAGGAGATAGCATCTCTCAAGCGATCACTTGTGAAAAGGCTAGGCAGTTGCATGACGATTTGGTAAAGAAATTGCCTGCAACTAGTGGTGATGTGAGTGAATTTAAGGCCAGCAAAGGTTGGTTTGAAAGATTTAAGAATCGTAGTGGCATACATAGTGTGATTAGGCATGGTGAGGCTGCCAGTTCGGACCAAAAAGCAGCTGAAAAATATGTGAAGGAATTCAAGGAATACATAGACAGTGAAGACTTGAAACCCGAACAAGTGTTTAATTGCGATGAAACAGGCCTGTTTTGGAAGAAAATGCCAAGCAGGACCTACATTACTCAGGAGGAAAAGACACTCCTAGGACATAAGCCTATGAAAGACAGGCTTACTCTGTTGATGTGTGCCAATGCTAGTGGTGATTGCAAAGTGAAGCCTTTATTGGTGTATCATTCTGAAACTCCCAGAGTGCTCAGGAAAAACAATGTCCTCAAGGCTAATTTGTGTGTGCTGTGGAGGGCAAACAGTAAGGCATGGGTCACTAGGGACTTTTTCTATGACTGGTTACACCATGCATTTGCCCCCACTGTGAAAAATTACCTAACTGAAAAGAAATTAGACCTTAAGTGCCTCCTGGTATTAGACAATGCCCCTGGTCATCCTACAGACTTGGCAGAGCAACTTTCTGGGGACATGAGCTTCATTAAGGTCAAGTTTTTGCCTCCTAATACCACTCCTCTCCTGCAGCCCATGGACCAGCAGGTCATTTCCAACTTCAAGAAACTGTACACAACAGCTATGTTTCAAAAGTGCTTTATAGTGACCACAGAAACTCAACTGACTCTAAGAGACTTTTGGAAGGATCACTTTAATATCCTCAATTGTATAAACCTTATAGGTACGGCTTGAGAGGGAGTGACTAAGAGGACCTTGAACTCTGCTTGGAAAAAAACTGTGGCCAGAATGTGTAGACAAAAGGGATTTTGAAGGGTTTGAGGCTAACCCTGGGAATCCTATGCCAGTTGAGGAATCCATTGTGGCATTGGGGAAGTCCTTGGGGTTGGAGATTAGTGGGGAGGATGTGGAAGAGTTGGTGGAGGAGGACAATGATGAACTAACCACTGATGAGCTGCTAGATCATCTTCAACAGCAAGAGGCCAGACCTGAGGAAACTGCTTCGGAGGAGGGGATGGAGAAATTGAAGAAGTTGCCTACTTCAAAGATTAAGGAAATGTGTGCAAAATGGCTTGAAGTGCAAATCTTTTTTGATGACAATCACCCTAACACAGCTATTGCAAGCCGTGCTGGTGACTATTACACTGACAATGTTGTAAATCACTTTAGAAAAGTCATAAAGGAACGAGAGGTACAGGCCTCTATGGACAGGTATGTTGTGCGACAGAAATCCAGTGACTCTCAAGCTGGTCCTAGTGGCATTAAAAGAAGGGAAGTAACCCCGGAAAAGGACTTGCTACCTCAAGTCCTAATGGAAGGGGATTCCCCTTCTAAACAGTAACAACTTCAACACTCTCCCCTCCTCCCATCCCATCAATCATCACCAGATCTCCATTAAAGGTAAGTGTCAATTATTCTATTGATATTATTCTATTGTTATTGTTGTTAATGTAATTATTCTATTGCATTAAACTTAATATTTCATGAAGTAAAATTTTTTGTTCATACTTTTGGGTGTCTTGCACAGATTAATTTGATTTCCATTATTTCTTATGGGGAAAATTGATTCACTTTTCGATATTTTCGGTATTCGATCTCTCAGGAACGGATTAATATCGAATACCGGGGGTCCACTGTACTTTTACCTCTCACCCTACATTAACCCTTTCAGGGTCCAAGGCCAAAATCTGAAGTCACGCACCAGTGTCCAAGAATTTTAAAAAAAAAAAATTTGTTATTTTTTCTTATGAAATCGTAGAGAATCTTTTTGTGAAGGTAATAAAACAAAAAGTACGAAATTTGGTGGAAAATTTACGAAATTATGCTCTCGCGAATTTTGATGTGTCAGCGATATTTACGAGTCGGCGATTTTGCCGACTTTGACTCCCATTTTAGGCCAATTACATTATTCCAATCAACCAAATTCTTAGCTATTTCACTAGTATTACTTCTATTCTATCGATTGAGCACAAGAAATCGCCAAATCAACTGTTTCAACTACAAAATAAAGTGATCGGAAATTGTTAATTTGGCCAATTTAACACAAAGTTCAAAATATTCCAATTTCAAAATAGGCTCCAGAATAAACAATGTAGGTATTCCTGGAACTAAACTAACATTTCCTCTGTTCATTAGTTACATTTTGAGGCTTTACAAATAAATTCCATTTTGATTTTTTATTCACATAATGAATTTTTATTCACACCAAAAAATAGAAGATTTACTGTTATGCAATACTGTAATAATTGTATAAATATCATCACCATATTTGTGAATGTATATTAGACCCACCAGCTGACGTGTATTAGATGTGTGAGGTCGTTTGTTTACTCTTGAATATCGGCAAAAATTTAACATTTCCGCTACTTTGAGCTCAGTTTCAAGCCATTTCCAGTGCTAAAACCAATCAAAATCATCTCTATTTCTGTAATATGTCTTCCATTCTATCAAATGAGACCAAGAAATCGCAAATACAACTATAAAAAACATACGAAAAAACACTGCAAAGTCGCTGTTTTAATCGAAAAATCATGATTTCAGTTTTTTTCTCTCATTATACACAGTGTGCTGCAGGATCTGTTTTATGTGGTGCACACATACCACATAGATGTATTCTCTCATATCTTGGCCCAAATGTACCACTCACAGTTTATCAGAGTGAGCTGAGCTCATGGCGTAGATCTAAGGTTTGGACACTCACCATAAAGCCGTAGATCTACGGGACGGACCCTGAAAGGGTTAAGGCCAAAAATATTTTAAGGTAAGTATGAGTGTACATGTACTGTATATGCATTTTTTTATATATATTTTTTCTTAGGCCTATTTCTTTTGCTCACTTAATATGTGATAATGAAAACATGTTATCAGGCTTTTATATGCATTTGAAAGCGAAAAAAAGGCAACATTTCACTTTATAGTGGGAACCCGGAACCTAACCTGCTGTATAAGCAGGGCCCTCCTGTACATCTAACTGCAGGTGTGACTGGGACTGAGGTGTAAGAATCATTTAATCAGGTGATATGTGGCTCAAGTGGTAGCACCTTCAGCTCACATATGAAGGCTCTCAGTCTGATCCCAGCACAAGTGGAAATTCTGGACATGTTTCCTTACACCTGTTACATCTGTTTACCTAGCAGTATGTACCCTAGGAATAGTCAACTGTAATAATAATAATAATAATAATAATAATAATAATAATATATAGGTAGTAGGTTGGTAGACAGCAACCACCCAGGGAAGTACTACCGTCCTGCCAGATGACTGTGAAACAGAAACCTGTAACTGTTTTGCATGATGGTAGGATTGCTGGTGTCTTTTTCTGTCTCATAAACACGCTAGATAACAGGGATATCTTGCTACTCCAACTTACACTTTGGTCACACTTCACAGACATGCACATGCATGTATATATACATACATCTAGGTTTTTCTCCTTTTTCTACATAGCTCTTGTTCTTCTTTATTTCTTCTATTGTCCATGGGGAAGTGGAAAAGAATCTTTCCTCCGTAAGCCATGCATGTCGTATGAGGCGACTAAAATGCCGGGAGCAATGGGCTAGTAACCCCTTCTCCTGTAGACATTTACTAAAAAAAGAGAAGAAAAACTTTATAAAACTGCGATGCTTGAATGTGCGTGGATGTAGTGCAGATGACAAGAAACAGATGATTGCTAATGTTATGAATGAAAAGAAGTTGGATGTCCTGGCCCTAAGCGAAACGAAGCTGAAGGGGGTAGGGGAGTTTCGGTGGGGGGAAATAAATGGGATTAAATCTGGAGTATCTGAGAGAGTTAGAGCAAAGGAAGGGGTAGCAGTAATGTTGAATGATCAGTTATGGAAGGAGAAAAGAGAATATGAATGTGTAAATGCAAGAATTATGTGGATTAAAGTAAAGGTTGGATGCGAGAAGTGGGTCATAATAAGCGTGTATGCACCTGGAGAAGAGAGGAATGCAGAGGAGAGAGAGAGATTTTGGGAGATGTTAAGTGAATGTATAGGAGCCTTTGAACCAAGTGAGAGAGTAATTGTGGTAGGGGACCTGAATGCTAAAGTTGGAGAAACTTTTAGAGAGGGTGTGGTAGGTAAGTTTGGGGTGCCAGGAGTAAATGATAATGGGAGCCCTTTGATTGAACTTTGTATAGAAAGGGGTTTAGTTATAGGTAATACATATTTTAAGAAAAAGAGGATAAATAAGTATACAAGATATGATGTAGGGCAAAATGACAGTAGTTTGTTGGATTATGTATTGGTAGATAAAAGACTGTTGAGTAGACTTCAGGATGTACATGTTTATAAAGGGGCCACAGATATATCAGATCACTTTCTAGTTGTAGCTACACTGAGAGTAAAAGGTAGATGGGATACAAGGAGAATAGAAGCATCAGGGAAGAGAGAGGTGAAGGTTTATAAACTAAAAGAGGAGGCAGTTAGGGAAAGATATAAACAGCTATTGGAGGATAGATGGGCTAATGAGAGCATAGGCAATGGGGTCGAAGAGGTATGGGGTAGGTTTAAAAATGTAGTGTTAGAGTGTTCAGCAGAAGTTTGTGGTTACAGGAAAGTGGGTGCGGGAGGGAAGAGGAGCGATTGGTGGAATGATGATGTAAAGAGAGTAGTAAGGGAGAAAAAGTTAGCATATGAGAAGTTTTTACAAAGTAGAAGTGATGCAAGGAGGGAAGAGTATATGGAGAAAAAGAGAAGGTTAAGAGAGTGGTGAAGCAATGTAAAAAGAGAGCAAATGAGAGAGTGGGTGAGATGTTATCAACAAATTTTGTTGAAAATAAGAAAAAGTTTTGGAGTGAGATTAACAAGTTAAGGAAGCCGAGAGAACAAATGGATTTGTCAGTTAAAAATAGGAGAGGAGAGTTATTAAATGGAGAGGTAGAGGTATTGGGAAGATGGAGGGAATATTTTGAGGAATTGTTAAATGTTGATGAAGATAGGGAAGCTGTGATTTCGTGTATAGGGCAAGGAGGAATAACATCTTGTAGGAGTGAGGAAGAGCCAGTTGTGAGTGTGGGGGAAGTTCGTGAGGCAGTAGGTAAAATGAAAGGGGGTAAGGCAGCCGGGATTGATGGGATAAAGATAGAAATGTTAAAAGCAGGTGGGGATATAGTTTTGGAGTGGTTGGTGCAATTATTTAATAAATGTATGGAAGAGGGTAAGGTACCTAGGGATTGGCAGAGAGCATGCATAGTTCCTTTGTATAAAGGCAAAGGGGACAAAAGAGAGTGCAAAAATTATAGGGGGATTAGTCTGTTGAGTATACCTGGTAAAGTGTATGGTAGAGTTATCATTGAAAGAATTAAAAGTAAGACTGAGAATAGGATAGCAGATGAACAAGGAGGCTTTAGGAAAGGTAGAGGGTGTGTGGACCAGGTGTTTACAGTGAAACATATAAGTGAACAGTATTTAGATAAGGCTAAAGAGGTCTTTGTGGCATTTATGGATTTGGAAAAGGCGTATGACAGGGTGGATAGGGGGGCAATGTGGCAGATGTTGCAGGTGTATGGTGTAGGAGGTAGGTTACTGAAAGCAGTGAAGAGTTTTTACGAGGATAGTGAGGCTCAAGTTAGAGTACATAGGAAAGAGGGAAATTATTTCCCAGTAAAAGTAGGCCTTAGACAAGGATGTGTGATGTCACCGTGGTTGTTTAATATATTTATAGATGGGGTTGTAAGAGAAGTAAATGCGAGGGTCTTGACAAGAGGCGTGGAGTTAAAAGATAAAGAATCACACATAAAGTGGGAGTTGTCACAGTTGCTCTTTGCTGATGACACTGTGCTCTTGGGAGATTCTGAAGAGAAGTTGCAGAGATTGGTGGATGAATTTGGTAGGGTGTGCAAAAGAAGAAAATTAAAAGAGAATACAGGAAAGAGTAAGGTTATGAGGATAAAAAGATTAGGTGATGAAAGATTGGATATCAGATTGGAGGGAGAGAGTATGGAGGAGGTGAATGTATTCAGATATTTGGGAGTGGACGTGTCAGCAGATGGGTCTATGAAGGATGAGGTGAATCATAGAATTGATGAGGGGAAAAGGGTGAGTGGTGCACTTAGGAGTCTGTGGAGACAAAGAACTTTGTCCTTGGAGGCAAAGAGGGGAATGTATGAGAGTATAGTTTTACCAACGCTCTTATATGGGTGTGAAGCATGGGTGATGAATGTTGTAGCGAGGAGAAGGCTGGAGGCAGTGGAGATGTCATGTCTGAGGGCAATGTGTGGTGTGAACATAATGCAGAGAATTCGTAGTTTGGAAGTTAGGAGGAGGTGCGGGATTACCAAAACTGTTGTCCAGAGGGCTGAGGAAGGGTTGTTGAGGTGGTTTGGACATGTAGAGAGAATGGAGCGAAACAGAATGACTTCAAGAGTGTATCAGTCTGTAATGGAAGGAAGGCGGGGTAGGGGTCGGCCTAGGAAAGGTTGGAGGGAGGGGGTAAAGGAGGTTTTGTGTGTGAGGGGCTTGGACTTCCAGCAGGCGTGCGTGAGCGTGTTTGATAGGAGTGAATGGAGACAAATGGTTTTTAATACTTGACGTGCTGTTGGAGTGTGAGCAAAGTAACATTTATGAAGGGGTTCAGGGAAACCGGCAGGCCGGACTTGAGTCCTGGAGATGGGAAGTACAGTGCCTGCACTCTGAAGGAGGGGTGTTAATGTTGCAGTTTAAAAACTGTAGTGTAAAGCACCCTTCTGGCAAGACAGTGATGGAGTGAATGATGGTCAAAGTTTTTCTTTTTCGGGCCACCCTGCCTTGGTGGGAATCGGCCAGTGTGATAAAAAAAAAAAAAATATCTTTTTTTCTACAAGTACATGTACAAGCTATATAGGCCTAGCTGACATCAATGACATACTACTATATAGAAAGCCACTTGTTAAGCAGAGCATTTCAAGCAAATTAGGTCAGTTTTGTCCCAGGATGCAACCCACACCAGTCAACTAACACCCAGTTTCCCATTTTACTAGGAACATAAACAACCAGTGTAAAGAAACATGCCCAATGCTTCTACCCTCGCCAAGAATCGAACCCGGACCCTCGCCGTGTGAAGGGAGAGCTTTAGCCACCAGGCCACGGTGGCATCCTGGGAAAGAGGATAAAAGAACTCTAATTGAAATAACCAGAATGACTTTATTTGATTATCCTGTGATACCAACCCTTTGGGTTATTAATGTGAATAAAATCTCATTAATTTCATCCCAAAATTTACATTGGCTATGAAGCGGACCATTTGAAAAATTTACATTTATAGCAGATACAGATGAGATTTTGCCTTGATCATAACAATAACATACAATTCTTTAACCAATAGCCTTTGTTGGTTCCAAATCAACTGTCCCAGAAGCTTTTGTACTATATTTCAGGAGTCCTTTACATCAAGGGCATAATGCACAGAAATATGTACAGTCCCACTTATATACAGGAGTTAGATATGTCTTATATGAGTAATAATAACCAAGGAAAAAATACATCACTAAATACCACTGGAAGATATGTTATTGATTCACATAACCTAATTATTTATTGCTCAAGTTTGGCACACATTTCCATCTGTACAGTGGAACCTTGTTTTTCGGCCGCTTTGTTTATTGGCTGATTTGTATTTAGGCCGTTTTTTGTGCAGAAATTTTGCTCCGTATTTCAGCCAGTGCCTTGTAAGTTGACCGTATTAGACGCGTTAGCCCGCCTCTCCCACAGGGACACCGCACTTTGGTGAGTCAGTTTCCCTGTGTCTCTCGGTGAATGAGCACATACTCCACGCATTCAACCATTGGTTTTTGTGCTTGTTTTTTAAGTGTGACTGTAAAATAAGCCACCATTGGCCAAAAGAAACTTCCTAGTGCCAGCCCTTTGGTAAAGTGAGATACACGATAGAATTGAAGAAAGAAATTAGCAAAGTGCGAAAGTGGAGGAGGAAGAGAGAGGGGAGAATGTGCCCTCTTCAGTGATTCTACGATATGTACAATACTAAAGCAGCAGGAGTCGATAAAGGTTATAGCGCCAGCCAGTGATAAAGTGTAGTAATTAACAGTTTAGCAAGCAAGTTAAGTTATTAAGTGATAGAAAAAGGACACGAAACTCCTCCAATGTTACTGGAGGTATGTAGGGCCACTTGACAACACCGCTATCGCCACCACCACCACTATATGTACAGCTTATGCCACCAGTGGCCCTGATAACCCAACAACAGCAAAACCACCACCACCATTCCTCACATACGTAGTGACATACAGTGGACCCCCGCTTAACGATCACCTCCAAATGCGACCAATTATGTAAGTGTATTTATGTAAGTGCGTTTGTACGTGTATGTTTGGGGGTCTGAACTGGACTAATCTACTTCACAATATTCCTTATGGGAAAAAATTCGGTCAATACTGGCACCTGAACATACTACTGGAATGAAAAAAGTTCGTTAACCGGGGGTCCACTGTATTTTATTCTTTCTAGAGTGTATATCAGGTTTCTATGTTATTTACTATATATTGTTTATGTCATATCAGATCAATTGTGATAGATAAATAAGCCGTAGAGTTGATATTAGCGTCATATTGAAGGAGTATCGTGTCCTGCCTCCAAACAAACTCTCCTCCTCCTGGAATGGATTAATTGTATTTACATTAATTCTTATGGAATAAAGATAAAGAATCACACACAAAGTGGGAGTTGTCACAGCTGCTCTTTGCTGATGACACTGTGCTCTTGGGAGATTCTGAAGAGAAGTTGCAGAGATTGGTGGATGAATTTGGTAGGGTGTGCAAAAGAAGAAAATTAAAGGTGAATACAGGAAAGAGTAAGGTTATGAGGATAACAAAAAGATTAGGTGATGAAAGATTGAATATCAGATTGGAGGGAGAGAGTATGGAGGAGGTGAACGTATTCAGATATTTGGGAGTGGACGTGTCAGCGGATGGGTCTATGAAAGATGAGGTGAATCATAGAATTGATGAGGGAAAAAGAGTGAGTGGTGCACTTAGGAGTCTGTGGAGACAAAGAACTTTGTCCTTGGAGGCAAAGAGGGGAATGTATGAGAGTATAGTTTTACCAACGCTCTTATATGGGTGTGAAGCGTGGGTGATGAATGTTGCAGCGAGGAGAAGGCTGGAGGCAGTGGAGATGTCATGTCTGAGGGCAATGTGTGGTGTGAATATAATGCAGAGAATTCGTAGTTTGGAAGTTAGGAGGAGGTGCGGGATTACCAAAACTGTTGTCCAGAGGGCAGAGGAAGGGTTGTTGAGGTGGTTCGGACATGTAGAGAGAATGGAGCGAAACAGAATGACTTCAAGAGTGTATCAGTCTGTAGTGGAAGGAAGGCGGGGTAGGGGTCGGCCTAGGAAGGGTTGGAGGGAGGGGGTAAAGGAGGTTTTGTGTGCGAGGGGCTTGGACTTCCAGCAGGCATGCGTGAGCGTGTTTGATAGGAGTGAATGGAGACAAATGGTTTTTAATACTTGACGTGCTGTTGGAGTGTGAGCAAAGTAACATTTATGAAGGGATTCAGGGAAACCGGCAGGCCGGACTTGAGTCCTGGAGATGGGAAGTACAGTGCCTGCACTCTGAAGGAGGGGTGTTAATGTTGCAGTTTAAAAACTGTAGTGTAGAGCACCCTTCTGGCAAGACAGTGATGGAGTGAATGATGGTGAAAGTTTTTCTTTTTCGGGCCACCCTGCCTTGGTGGGAATCGGCCGGTGTGATAATAAAAAAAAAAAAAATCTTATGGAAAATACTGCTTTGAATTTAGGCCGTTTTGAATTTAGGCTGAACTTCTGGAACGGATTACGGCCGAAAAACGAGGTTCCACTGTATTTCTATGCAAAAATAAGAGACCTGACATACATATAATTTCAGCAAATTAGAGTAACTTACATAAAACTAGGAAAAAAAAAGGTCCCAAAAGGAGTGTTCTAATTATTTATCATAATAAATTCTACCTTTTTGCCATGGTCCTTATCCTTGGTTTGGGCATCATTGACTGTTTCCACATCATCGTCAAATAACTCTCGGGGCACTCCCAAATCAACATCTTGCTTCCACAATGCCTCAATTAGAGCCAAATCCTGCAAAAAAAAATACATAATTTAGCTAAATACATTACTGTTTTATCAAAGAATTAATATCTTAAAATAATCTGGAAGTAACAAATAAAAGATAATGCAAAGATGTTAAAATATAGTTTAAATATAGTAGGTGCAAGAAGCCCCCTAAAACTAAAGACTTAGAAGCCCCCAAAAACTTAAAAAACAATGAAAGCAAAATCATGTCTGCATAACAAACTTTGTTTCAGATTTGGGTTCATTTTGTGATTCAAAGAACATTTCTCTGTAATACTGTACACATATCATTCTATTGAGCCATTTAGCCCAATCTGAACATCTGGTTAGTTTTCCATTCACAGTCCACAATCCATGGTAGCCCGTGGCCTGGTGGCTAAAGCTCTCGCTTCACACGGCGATTGTCCAGGTTCGATTCCCTGATAGGGTATAAACACTGGCTGTGTTTCTTTACACCGGATGTCTATGTTCAACCATCAGTAAAATGGGTACCTGGGTGTTAGTCAACTGGTGTGGGTCACTTCCTAGGACAAAACTGACCTAATTTGCCCGAAATGCTCTGCGTAACAAGCGGCTTTCTATATACAGTGGTCCCTTGATAATCATCGGGCTCGATAGTCATCCTTTTCGGAAATCGTCGCATTATTTTTGTCCAAACATTGGCTCGCAAATGGTCGGTTGACTCGCTAATCGTCGTTCATCCTGGACGCGTACTCATAGCTCTGAGCCACCTCGGCTTCCCTTCCCAGCCAGTGTGCCATTGTTTACCAGTGAGCGATGGTCCCCTCACTAGTTCATAAGAAATATTTCATAATATTCCATTCATTTTAGAGCTTGCAAATGTTAAATAAGCTACCATGGCTCCAAAGAAAGCTCCTAGTGCCAAGCCTTTGGTAAAGAAGGTGAGAAATACGATTGAATTTAAGAAAAACATCATTGAACAATATGAAAGTGGCGTACATGTGGCCAAACTGGCCAGGATGTATAACAAACCCCATACAACCATATCTTCCATCATGGCAAAGAAAAAGAAAATCAAGGAAGCTGTTGTTGCTTGGAGAAAATTGTGGCCAGATTGTGTCCACAAGAGGGATTTTGAAGGGTTTGTGGCTGACCCTGATGAGCCTATGTCAGTTGTGAAATCTATTGTGGCATTGGGGAGTTCCATGGGGTTGGATGTGAGTTTGGAGGATGTGGAAGAGTTGGTGGAGGACCACAATGAAGAGCTAACCACTGAGGAGCTGCAAGAGCTTCAGCAGGAACAGCAACAGATCGCAGCTCAGAATCTTGCTGCAGAGGAGGAGGAAGAGAGATGGAAGAAGGTGCCTTCTTCAGAAATTAAGGAAATTTTTGAAATGTGGGGTAGGATGGAAAGATTTATGGAGAAACATCACCCTGTGAAGGATGCTTCAAGCCATATCAGCAACTTGTACAGTGACAGAGTCTTGGCCCATTTCAGGGAAGTTTCAAAGAGACGCTAGAAACAGAGCTCTCTGGACACGTTTTTGTGAGACAGGACTCCAGTGACTCTCAAGCTGGTCCTAGTGGCATTAAGAAACAGAGAAGAGAAGCATGTAACCCCAGAAAAGGACTTGGTACCTGAGGTGTTGATGGAAGGGAATTCCCCTTCCAAACAGTAACTAATCCATCTCTCTCCTCCTCCAGTCTTCCATACACTAAGAAGAATTGCCAATAAAGGTAAGTGTTATGCTGTTAATGTTTCATTCATCATATCGCATTGTATTGTTTATGTACTCCATCTATATTTCATGTAAAAAAATTTTTGTTTTAATACTTCTGGGTGTCAGGAACGGATTAATTGTATTTATTTCTTATGGGAAAATTTATTCGAAAATTGTCTATTTCGATAATCGTCGCACTTCCAGGAACAGATTAACGATGATAAACGAGGGACCACTGTAGTAGTATGTCACTGATGTCAAGCTAGGCCTGTATACAGTGGACCCTTAACCAGCGATGGCATCGATTAACGATAAATCTGACTAGCGGTACATTTAAACGCAAAAATTTTGCCTCAACTAGCGCTTAAAAACCCGACCAGCGCTATTCGTTCCGTACCATACGCATCCACTTTGGCCTGAGCGCGCCTCACTTGTCCCTTGGGTCTCAGTGTTTACAAGCCAGCCAGCCACCGCGGTCGCTTCCAAACATACAACAACTGGAACATTTCATATTATCACAGCCTTTGTAGTGATTGCACCTGCAAAATAAGTCACCATGGGCCCCAAGAAAGCTTCTAGTGCCAACCCTACAGCAAAAAGGGTGAGAATTACCATGGAGATGAAGAAAGAGATCATTGCTAAGTATGAAAGTGGAGTGCGTGTCTCTGAGCTGGTCAGGTTGTATAATAAACCCCAATCAACCATTGCTACTATTGTGGGTAAGAAAATGGCAATCAAGGAGCTGTTCTTGCCAAAGGTGCAGCTGCTGCTGCACCACAGTCAGCTGTTGTTGTTGCTGCACCACCATCAGCTGTATTACTCGAAGATGTGGAGAGTGTTGTTGGTGTGGCTTAACGTGAAACAATTACCGAGAAACGATTAACCCCAGAGGGCTAGCCACCCAGGATAACCCAAGAAAGTCAGTGCATCATCGAGGACTGTCTAACTTATTTCCATTGTGGTCCTTAATCTTATCCCTCAGGATGCGACCCACAACAGTTGACTAACACCCAGGTGAACAGGAAAAAATGCCTGGAACTAGTGCTCATATTGGTGAGGTTAGTGGGGAGGATGTGGAAGAGTTGGTGGAGGAGGACAATGAAGAACAAACCACTGATGAGCTGCTAGATCATCTTCAACAGTAAGAGGCCACACCTGAGGAAACTGCTTCGGAGGAGGGGAGAGAGAAATTGAAGAAGTTGCCTGCTTCAAAGATTAAGGAAATGTGTGCAAAGTGGCTTAAAGTGCAAACCTTTTTTGATGAAAATCACCCTCACACAGCTATTGCAAGCTGTGCTGGTGACTATTACACTGACAATGTTGTGAAACACTTTAGGATAAAGGAACGAGAGGTACAGGCCTCTATGGACAGATATGTTGTGTGACAGAAGTCCAGTGACTCTGAAGCTGGTCCTAGTGGCATTAAAAGAACAAGGGAAGTAACCCCAGAAAAAGACTTGCTGCCTCAAGTGCTAATGGAAGGGGATTCCCCTTCTAAACACTAACAAGATCAACGGTCTCCCCTCCTCCCATCCCATCAATCATCACCAGATCTTCAATAAAGGTAAGTGTCATGTAACTGTGCATGTCTTCTTCAGTTTGTGTGTATTAAAATTAATATTTCATGTGGTAAAATTTTTTTTTTTTCAATACTTTGGGGTGTCTTGCACGGATTAATTTGATTTCCACTATTTCTTATGGGGAAAATTAACTTGACTAACGATTATTTTGATTAACGATGAGCTCTCAGGAACGGATTAATATCGCTGGTTGAGGGTCCACTGTACCTTGTATATGTACGCGTAGAAATAATGATATTATTATTATTATTATTATTACCCTCGTATTGTAGATAGTCTTAATGACCCTCGTGTAGTAGATAGTCTTTTTAGTATGATAATAAGATGTTATCTTCATTGTAGAATAATAAGAAAATATTATAACCTTTATATTATAATAATAAGGTAAAAGGACCCCAATGGAAATAAGTCACTCTGTCTGACTTTTTTGGGTTATCCTAGGTTCTCTACACATATGCTGCTATGTATGATAATTCTATGTAACTATTTGTGTATACCTGAATAAATTTACTTACTTACTTACTATTATATTATGCACCAGGTGTGAAAAAAGTGGATTACCTGCAGTCTATCTAGAATGTGTTCTGAGAGTCAACGCCCAGTCCCAGGCCAGGTCTCCTGATGCATGACCTCATAAACCAGACTGTGAGTGTGTAACCACAACTATTTTGCATGCTACAATGTGAGTACCATCAGATTAAGTTAGGTTGTGTTATGTTACATTAGGATTTTCCCATCTGCACAACATAAAATTATATCCATTACACAGCTCATATAATACTGTACAGTTTAAAGTATCTTATAAATTATCACCAAATTCATACAACGACCAACATTCAAAATTTACCAAATTACATAATATTGTACCATAGTTATCATTAAAATTTTCTTGTCATTATCCACTTAATGCTGCAAATTTAAATAATAAAATAAATTAAGAGTACCAATACACATAAATTGTCCTCAGTTTCTACTATTATAACTATTTCAGCAACTATAATACAATAGTTGAAGCAATATTAAATAAAATATTGAAAAAGGTGGCTGTTGTAGAAAAGTCCTAAATATTCAGTCATCTTACATTAAATGCTATGCAGTATGTATTCCAAACTCTTGTAGATTTTTTTTTTTTTTTTTTTGCAGAATGTTTAAATGAGACACTGTTTATACTGTTCTTTGATTTGATTTATATAGTATTAAAACCATTTAGTTATTCAGTACATTCAAAATGAACTTTACATACACCATTATCAATTTGCTAGTACCATTACCAACCTGCTACTACTGTGGCTAAATTATTGCCACATAATACAGATCATCATTACAGATTAATTAAAGCAATTCAAAACTAATTATTCTCATGTCACAAACCATGTACAATTACAGAAAACTATACCAAAACATCTGCAGTCCAAGACTCTTCAACTTTCTACCAGAAGATACAAAATATATTGACTCTTGAACAAGGATTTAAGAGGAAATGGGCCACTACCTGCTATAAGAACATGTACAGTAATGCATAAAGAAATAAGAACATAATATTGGTTATACTGAACATGTCCAATACAGAAACCAATGAAGATTTAAAATGCTACACATAATTAAAATTACAGTTAAGTTTAAAACAAAATATGTAGCTTACATTAATAATAAATACAGTACTGTATGTTATAAGAAAACTATTTTCAAAGTACAGTTTAGTAGTACAGTGGACCCCCGACTTATGATGGCCTCAACCTACGATAAACCCGACTTTCGATGTTTGTCAGCGTAAAAATTTGACCCCGACCTACGTTGAAAAACTCGACTTACATCATTCGTCCCAAACGCGGTTGTCTGGTCCGTCTGGCCTGAGCACCTCAGCTGAGCTAGTGTGATATTGCCCAAGAAAGTCAGTGTGTCATTGAGGACTAACTTATTTCCATTGGGGTCCTTAATGGAACTAGTGCTCATATTGGTGAATTTTAGACCAGCAAAGGTTGGTTTGAGAGATTTAAGAATCATAGTGGCACACACAGTGTGATAAGGCCTGTTCTGGAAGAAAATGCCAAACAGGACCTACATTACTCAGGAGGAAAAGGCACTCCCAGGACACAAACAGTGTCTCATCACTCATCACCACATCTTCAATAAAGGTGTCATTTATTCTTCATTTAGTACACTTGCACTTGGATACATGCACAATATATACTGTGCATGTATCCTTCTTTTTGTGTATAGGAAAATGTATATTTCATGTGGTAAAAAAAAATTTTTTTCATACTTTTGAGTGTCTTGAACGGATTAATTTGATTTCCATTATTTCTTAGGGGAAAATTAATTCAACTTACGATAATTTCGTCTTATGATGTGCTCTCTGGAACGGATTAATATCGTAAGTCAGGGGTCCACTGTATTTACATTTCAACAGATGAGAGTAATTTTCTAACTGGTTATATTAACAATTTATTTGTTGATTTAGGCAATAAAAATAACAGCTTACATGTATTACATTTCATGATGTAAATTTGCCTTTACCATATAGGCTGTTTCCCACTAAATTGCTGGATAAAATTTACCTTTGAACAATAAACTGCCATAGTGAAACCTCACTTACATTGTGCACTAGTTCTAGTCAGTGTACCATAGAAAAGATGTGATTTCTTATGAAGATGTATGTCAGTGGTGTACAGCCATTACAGTGTCACAGTTTAGGAATGTTAGGGTAACTGATGCTGACTTCCAGTTCAAACCCCCCCCTGCTCGCATGCCAGGGTATAGCTCAGTATATTTCTATACACCATAGCTAGATGATATGTTGTATAGAAATATACCTAGTTGGATGAATCTTATTAAAGCCAGCTGGCTGAGTAGCTTATGCACTGACCTGGAGTTTTAGGACTCGTGTGCCATGGGTTCAAACCCCACCCATTCCGTGGTTTGTTTGAAATCATGTTTTACAATTTCATAGTTTTAGAGTGTTCAGCAGAAGTTTGTGGTTACAGGAAAGTGGGTGCAGGAGGGAAGAAGAGCGATTGGTGGAATGATGATGTAAAGGTAGAAGGGGGGAGTATATGGAGGGAAAAAGAGAGGTTAAGAGAGTGGTGAAGCAATGTAAAAAGAGAGCAAATGAGAGAGTGGGTGAGATGTTATCAACAAATTTTGTTGAAAATAAGAAAAAGTTTTGGAGTGAGATTAATAAGCTGATGAAGCCTAGGGAACGAGTGGATCTGATAGTTAAAAATAAGAACATGAGAAAGAAGGAACAGTGCAACAGGCCTACTGGCCTATGCAAGGCAGCTCCAATTCTCCCACCTGCTTAAGCCAATGCCTTGACCTAGTGAGGTCAGACATGCCACTTACGGGAGGAGCAGTGCATCCGACCTAGTAGCACAAGCTAGTCAGGTCCAACTCACACCCACCCACACCCACTCATGTATTTATCCAACCTAATTTTAAAACTACACAACGTCTTAGCATCTATGACGATACTCGGGAGTTTGTTCCACATCCACAACTCTAATACCAAACCAGTGCTTTCCTATATCCTTCCTGAATCTGAATTTTTCCAATTTAAAGCCATTGTTGAGAGTCCTGTCTATGTTAGATATTTTTAGCACTCTATTTACATCCCCTTTATTAATTCCTGTTTTCCATTTATATACCTCAATCATATCCCCCCTAATTCTACGCCTTTTTAGAGTGCAGATTCAGGGTCCTCAGTCTATCCTCATAGGGAAGATTTCTGATACATGGGATCAACTTTGTCATCCTCCTTTGTACATTTTCCAGTGCATTTATATCCATTCTGTAATACGGTGACCAAAACTGTGCAGCATAATCTAATTGAGGCCTAACCAAAGATGTATAGAGTTGAAGAACAACCTTAGGACTTCTATTATTTATACTTCTTGCTATGAAGCCAAGGATTCTGTTAGCTTTATTGCAAACACTAATTAATAAATGGAGAGTTAGAGGTATTGGGAAGATGGAGGGAATATTTTGAGGAATTGTTAAATGTTGATGAAGATAGGGAAGCTGTGATTTCCTGTATAGGGCAAGGAGGAATAACATCTTGTAGGAGTGAGGAAGAGCCAGTTGTGAGTGTGGGGGAAGTTCGTGAGGCAGCAGGCAGAATGACAGGGGGTAAGGCAACTGGGATTGATGGGATAAAGATGTTGCAAATGTATGGAGTAGGAGGTTGGTTACTGAAAGCAGTGAAGAGTTTTTATGAGGATAGTGAGGCTCAGGTCAAAGTATGTAACAGAGAGGGAGATTATTTCCCAGTAAAAGTAGGCCTTAGACAAGGATGTCTGATGTCACCATCATTGTTCAATATATTTATAGATGGGGTTGTAAGAGAAGTGAATGCTTGGGTGTTGGCAAGAGGTGTGGGGTTAAAAGATGAAGAATCTAACACAAAGTGGGAGTTGTCACAGTTGCTCTTTGCTGATGACACTGTGATTTTGGGAGATTCTGAAGAGAAGTTGCAGAGGTTGGTAGATGAGTTTGGTAGGGCATGTAAAAGAAGAAAATTAAAAGAGAATACAGTGGAACCTCAGTTTTCATATGCCCCAGTTTTCGTAGGATTCGGTTTTTGACGACTTTTCCGTCAAAATTATGTCCCAGCTTTCATACATCACCTCGGTTTTCGTAGAGCTGACAATGGTCCATACCAAACGCATCCGCCCGCCCGCCCATGTCACTTGGCCACTCAAGCACCGAGTGACTCAGTCTGCCTTTGTTTACTGTTGAGTGAGCATCACCTCGTGTGTTCAGCCAAAACATTTCTGTGCATATTTATTGAGTGTGACTGCTAAATAAGCCACCATGGGGCCTTTTTCAGTGATTAAGGACATGTGTGCAAAGTGGAGTGAGTTGCAGAGCTTTGTGGAGAAATATCACCCTAACAAAGCTGTTGCAAGCCTTGTCTGCAACATGTTCAATGACAATGCCTTGCCCCATTTTAGGCAACTCTTAAAAAGATGCCAGAAGCATACCTCTCTGGACAGATTTTTGTGCGACAGGGGTACAGTGACTCTCAAGCTGGTCCTAGTGCCAGTAAAAGACAAAGAAGGGAAGTAACCCCAGTCAGGGCCTTGATACCTGAAGTCCTTATGGAAGAGAATTCCCCTTCCAAACAATAACCTCTCCACCCTTTCCCCTCCTCGCCATCTTCCATGCACCAACAGGAGTCTTCAATAAAGGTAAACGTGATGTTAAATGCTCATTTATCCATTTCATTAGTCATTCACATTTACTTCTCATTGTTTTCTGTATGTAAAGCTACAGTTATTCTCTATACAATGTATTTTTTGTTAATATTTTTGGGTGTCGGGAATGGATTAACTGAATTTACATTATTTCTTATGGGAAATATTGCTTCAGTATTTGTACAATTCGGTTTTCGTCAGATTTTCTGGAATGAATTAATCACAAAAACCAAGGTTCCACTGTACTATAGGAAAGAGTAAGGTGATGAGGATAACAAAAACTTAGGTGAAGAAAGATTGTGTGGAAAATAATTTCCCAAAATTATGCTGTGTAAATAAATCTGATTAAAAGTGTATTTTAGAGAATGGAGCCGACAGGGAGGCTCTGCGCCTGCGCTGACAAGCGGGGAGGAGTCGCCATTGTTTTTTTAATGTAGTACAAGCACGTTAGTGTAATGTGCTTAATTTTCGTCACTCTGGGGGTTATATTGGGCTTAAAACCTCTCAAATAGGAGCCGAAATTGTTGGATGTGCATTACTGCATAATTTGAGCATTAAGCCGATGAACAGGACAACTCCAGGAACCTCAGATAAGCTATCTAAATTATGTTTGTAATTCTGGCCAGTATTATCATCATAAATATAGTTAGAGGGGGGTTCTGTGCATGATACACAGTAATCTCCAGACTAATTGGTGAGTGTTATGAGTATAAATTCCCCTTCTATTACATAAATGTGTATATGTAATCATTTATTAATTTTAATACACAGTCCACAAATTTATATTAAATTTTACCAGAATTCCTGGTGATGTATATTTCATTTGTAATTAATAGGTCTAGAGTAACTTGTGGAGAGATAGATTATGGTAAGTATCGAAGGGGGACATTTTTTGTGACCTAGGTGTCCCAAAAATTCCTATTTGTCTCTGTAACTTTGATAAATAATAATTATCTTTGTTACCATTTACTGATATGTATCTAATGAGATACATCCATGTAATTTTCCACAGATTGGATATCAGATTGGAAGGAGAAAATGTGGAGGTGAATGTGTTCAGATATTTGGGAGTGGATGTGCCAGCAGATGGGTCTATGAAAGATGAGGTGAATCATAGAATTGATGAGGGGAAAAAGGTGAGTGGTGCACTTAGGAGTCTGTGGAGACAAAGAACTTTGTATGAGAGTATAGTATACCAATACTCTTATATGGATGTGAAACATGGGTGGTGAATGTTGCAACAAGGAGAAGGCTGGAGGCAGTGGAGATGTCATGTCTGAGGGCAATGTGTGGTGTGAATATAATGCAGAGAATCCGTAGTTTGGAAATTAGGAGTATATAATCTGTAGTGGACGGAAGACGGGCTAGGGGCTGGCCTAGGAAAGGTTGGAGGGAGGGGGGTAAAGGAAGTTTTGTATGCGCAGGGCTTTGACTTCCAGCAAGCATGAATGAGCATGTTAGATAGGAGTGAATGGAGACAAATGGTTTTTAGGACTTGATGCTCTGTTGGAGTGTGAGCAAGGTAACATTTATGAGGGAAGTCGCGGAAACCATCAGGCCAGACTGGAGTCCTGGAGATGGGAAGTACAGTGTCTGCACTCTGAAGGAGGGGTGTTAATGTTGCAGTTTTATATCTGTAGTGTAAGCACACCTCTGGCAAGACAGAGATGGAGTGAATGATGATGAAAGTTTTTCTTTTTTGGGCCACCCTGCCTTGGTGGGAGAAGGCCGATGTGTTAATAAAAAAATAAGTAATGATGGTGGCTTTGAGTAGACTTAACCTAGAATTCGCCACAGCCATGCTGGTGGGAGATTCATCTGTAAAAACTTACACTTGTGGTCACAGTGGGGCCCATGCTAACTTCCCTATGGTGTATAGAAATATACTTAGATGAATCTTATCAGAGCCAGCTGTCCCAATGGCTTATGCACTGGCCTGGAGTTTTGGGACTCATTTGCCATGGGTTCAAACCCCACCAAGTCCGTAGTTTGAAAGGATACACTTAAGTTACAGTGGCAGATGACACGAGCATACTAGCCAATAAATGCTGCACAGAGCAGTTGTGTATTACTTCACCCACACCACAAAAACTTCACCAGGATAATCCTATCATTAAAAACGTTCCTTGTGAAGAAACCTAAATTTCACTATCTCAAAAAGCCTGAGTGATGGTAGCACTGGACATTGCTGGTGCTAACGACAGAGTGTGGCACGAGGGCCTCTTGGCAAAACTGCAAGCACTGGGAATTGCAGGCTCTATGCTATCTATGTCTGCTCAGTGATTACCTTCATGGTATATCTCTAAGGTTAGTTCTTAATGGAACAAAATCAGCAAGACATCCTATTGGGGCACGTGTTCCACAAGAAAGTGTGCTGGGACCATTGTTATAAAATGTCTACTTTAGTGACCTTCTTCATCTCATCCCAGAATCCCATGCATATGCAGACGACTGTACTCTGACTTTCACTTATCCAAGAAATGCCAGCTGCTCTAAGCTAAGAGTTATATCTGCTTGGGGAAATAGATGACAAGTAACATTTGCACCTGAGAAAACAAATATGATGGTCTCTAGGCACTATGATGGTAATGCCGGTGCACCAATGAGTATGAATGGGAGGGTATTGGTACCTAGGGAAGAAGATATCCTCGGGGTGAAATTTTGACTCCAAACTGACCATGAAGAACCAAACAAAGCAGCCAGGAAGCTTGCAGCA
>NC_091313.1:22001339-22030473 GCF_038502225.1 Cherax quadricarinatus
CGTGTGCGCGTGTGTGTGTGTGCGTGTGTGTGTGCGTGTGTGTGTGTGCGTGTGTGTGTGTGCGTGTGTGTGTGTGCGTGTGTGTGTGCGTGTGTGTGTGCGTGTGCGTGTGTGTGTACTCACCTAATTGTAGTTGCAGGGGTCGAGACTCAGCTCCTGACCCCACCTCTTCACTTAACGCTACTAGGTCCTCTCTCTCCCTGCTCCATGAGCTTTATCATACCTCGTCTTAAATAGCTATGTATGGTTCCTGCCTCCACTACATCGCTCGCCAGACTGTTCCACTTACTGACCACTCTATGACTGAAGAACTGCTTCCTAACATCCCTGTCTCCCCTATCCCTCCTGTCCTCCAGTGTCGTCAGGCCGATTTCCCTCAACCTTTCTTCACAGGACATTCCCCTTAGCTCTGGAATTAACCTTGTCGCAAACCTTTGCACTTTCTCTAATTTCTTAACGTGCGTGACCCGGTGCGGTTCCAAACTGGTGCCGCATACTCCAGTATGGGCCTGACGTACACGGTGTATGTCTTGAAAGATTCCTTACTTAGATATCGGAATGCTAATCTCAGGTTTGCCAGGCGCCCATATGCTGCAGCAGTTATCTGGTTGATGTGTGTGTGTGTGTGTGTGTGTGTGTGTGTGTGTGTGTGTGTGTGTGTGTGTGTGTGTGTGTGTGTGTGTGTGTGTGTGTGTGTGTGTGTGTGTGCGTGCGTGCATCTACCTTGGCTGATACCTAACTCCAATACACCAGGGAGGAAGGAGTGGCAGCTGGCAGCTTCAGGGAGTCCCATAAGCCAAGAAAATACTGAGAACTTGCCCATCATTACATGTTTGTTCCCATAGGCTCGGAGACCCTTGGCTCATAGGGAAAAAGTGCATCTAAGTTCCATAAGGAGCTAGGCAAAAGACTCATCAGGGTAACTAGGGATCCCACGGCAGCTAGTTTTCTATTCCAGCGGCTCAGCGCTGCTGTTCAGAGGGGTAATGCCTGCTGTATTTTGGGCACGCGCCCCAGCTCTGAGGAGTTGGATGAGATTTTCCCATTATAATCAGTGACAAACACGTAACAATATGTACTAAACATGTATCTCTCACACCTCATGTATTGTATATCCCATCTTTATATTAACAATGTATCTCATATCTTTTGTACCATTTTATGTAATAAAATATACCTATTGGCAAAAAATAATAAAAAGATGGGGGTGGTAGGGGAAGTAGAATAATCAAATGGCTTCAGGAAGAAATCCAAATATTCTTCCTTGAAGCCTTTTTATCCACTTCTCCGAGGTTATGGGTCCCACAATTTACACCAGAGGTGGACCCCATTTTATATATATATATATATATATATATATATATATATATATATATATATATATATATATATATATATATATATATATATATATGTGTGTGTGTGTGTGTGTGTGTGTGTGTGTGTGTGTCTTTAAAACATACTTGAAATATAGGGGGTGGTAGGAGAAAATTCTCAAACAGCTTCAGGGAAAACCTTGAGTTTTCCCTGAAGCAAGTTTATTCTTTTCTCTGAGGATGAGGGTCCCCATGACAGTTCTAGAGGTGGTACCTCCCTATATATATATATAGCAATGAAACCATGAAACAAGTGGTATTGATATATAATTAGGCAGTCTCCAAACCAGCTAAACTCCCAACCAGCAAATCAATTTGACATGGAATAACCTAATTCAGTATTATATTATAGAATGCGAGTTGCACTACAAAAACATACAAAATAAGGCGGTCCTACACAATTAACATAAACCAATGTTTAAATGAAAAATATCAATAGTTCTGAAGGCTGTCTACCGTGCACTATTTAAAACTCAAAGTAAATTTATACCGAAAAACTCTTAACTTTATGAGATATATCACAGTGGAGTCACACTGGTGAGAACCCTAAAAAAGTAACTAACCTCCGGGGTGAGGTCATCAGAGAGGTTGTAGTCTGGTGGTGGTGGGTCAGGCAAGAGGTGATTGGGCTGGGTAGGCGGCGAGGTAGGTGGCTGGTGGTGGTGATCGGGTGTGTCGGCGGTGGACGGGGAAGGGAGGGAGGTGTGTGAGTTAAGCAGGTATGCCTGCACGTCGCGGACGTGCGCCTGTTGCTGCGACGTGTAGCGACCCAAGGCGTGCAGATCATCCAAGACGGAACGCTGGTAGTCCGCAAGGATGCGATCCAGGCTTTTGGGATGAAGCTCGGCGCCGATGATGACGGGTGAGGAGGGGCGTGCGTGGCCCAGTGATGAACCCAGGATGAGGTCATGGGGGAGGTCAGCTAGTGGTGAGCCGCCCCCGGGGCCTAGCAGGGTGTCGGGATCACCACGGAGCAGGCTCAGCAGCAGAACAAGCTGCAGCACACGCTCATCACGCAGGAACTTCTTACGAGCGTACAATAACATGGTGACCCAACTCTTCTACACACTAGTAAAAACGTTCCTCCCACTAGTGACACTACACTAGCGTGTACGCTCACTCGGTGTAAGGTTTCTTTGCTAATGTTATAGCCTATGCATAATCTTACGCAATGTTCTACTGTAAGAACAATCTTTTCGACTTACGTTTACTAATGCACTAACATTTGATTTTCAAGTAAGGTTATTTTTGATTAGAGTAATTTTTCCTGTCTACTCTTATACTATATCACAATGCATATAGGTTATATCGCCATCAGATAACCCTCTGCATCAAACACTACAGATCCATACAATTTCTGATTCACAAAAGTAGCTTCTACAGCACTATCAAAACTTTTCACAAACACTAAACTGTTTCAAAGTAATATTTTATTTAAAAACTAACACACTGATAAACTAACAAGTAAAACCAACTATATAATTTATTCCTGAAAATATTGTACGATGAGAAAGGTGTGTGACGTCCACGTCAAGACAAAGAATCATGCGTGGCCATTAATTTTAGTGCGAAGACGAAATATAAAGTAGTCTAAATATTTAAAGAACATATTAATCAAAATTACAACTATGAATATAAACGACATCGACCTAAATAATATATTGTTATCCGTAAGCGATATCAATATGAAGATATAAATAAAAATATTGTTACACTACGAAGTCGCCAACGATACACAAAGGAGCTGAAATACCTCTCTTTGTTGACACTCGTAGCACATGATGTACGAACTTACTATATTTGTCTAGGATAATTTAAAACTATAAAATGAAGTTTATATTTTAAAAGAATGCAAGCAACATATTTGATACCAATCTCCCACGCTATCCAGGAGGTGCGTTAAACAAGCATAAATAATACCTATCAAAGTGAAACTAAACTACTTTATTGTTATTATCAAAAAGAAGCGCGAAACGCAGACAACCAGAGCTACCTAAGAACGGGGAATAATCTGCTCTGGTGCCAAAGTCAACATTCTGGGAGATAATGTGGGACCAAAACACTCGCCCCCCTCCCTTTTTTTTTAAACCCACAAAGATAATGATATCAATATTGCACTGGATATTCCTGTGCTCATTCATTCCCACATATTGACTTTAAAGATGGCGCATAATCAGGCCTGACACTTCAAGGTCAAACCAACCAATGCAGTGACTATGTAATCCACATTCAAGGTCACTTACAGAATCGTGGGGAGCTTTCAAATACGGAATTTATTTGGGTCGCAAGTGACACTTTTGTCACCTTACCTCATCACACCATCCTCCCACAGTGACATCTACATCTTGGCTGCCAAGACTCCATCCTCCCACAGTGATATACACACAGTAACACTGCCATCTTGGTTACCTCACCTCAGATATTGGTACGCATGAGATGGAGAGGTGATAGAAGCAAACACTACACAGTTTTGAGAGTACAGGCCAGGTTGTAAATGGTATGGTGATGCCGACAAGATCTGGACAAGGACACTTAAGTACAGTTAAACATTTATTAAAGAAAACATTTCGCCACGAGTGGCTCCATCAGCCATTAGTACTGATGAAGCCACTCATGGTGAAATATTTCCTTTAATAAATGTCTTGACCACAGTACAGGCAAAGAATTGGTATATAAATGCAAAGCGACTGGGCAGGGAGTTATGAATCAACTCTTGTAAATAACTATAGTGCTGGACCAGGAGTTATGGATCAACCTTTGCTAACAACTAGGTAAATACGACTAAGTGAGCACAGCATCTTGGTTAAGTCATCTCACCATCCTCCTCCTACAGTAAAACCCTTGACTCTGGAGCACACGATAAAGCTGAACACAGTTCACTGGTAAGGAGCGTATTGTATAATGGTGTACCATATATAAATTTCTTTCACTGTTGGTGGATGCTGAACAAAGGCTGCCTCTCTGTGCCACATTGAGTGTGTGGATCGGCATTAACATTGCTTTTATATATTAGCATCTGGTTTAGAAGAGAAAGTACAATGTGGGATGTAGAGACTTCCTGATAAAGTAAGGCGGAGGACAGCAGCCATTACTCATCACCAGTATGATGGGTGCCACAATGCTTGCGCCTGTTAGTTTCTGACGAAGAACTTGACTAGTTCAGATTACTAATTCATTAAGGGGCGCCAAACACTTTTAACTTGGATACCAACGCACTATAGGCTACAAACTCTCACTCGATAACAAATTATGCTATACCGCTGTTACGGCTATCGCAGGAATAAACTAACGTGGGTTAGAGACTAGATGCAATTCAGTCAGGTGGTAAGGAGTGGAGCAGAGTGAGTTGTAGCGAAGGCTGCGGTGCAATGCAGAGGTGAGCAGAGCAGGGAAGCAGTAACGGGGCACACAAAGCCCTGGCAAACACCCCACACTTACATCACCTCTCCTGCTACCACTACCACATCTTCTTTGGCCTCTCCCAGGCATTTATATATATATATATATATATATATATATATATATATATATATATATATATATATATATATATATATATATATATATATATATATAATGAGTAAAAAATGAGAAAACGGATATACACAATTTATCAATTTAGAACAATTTAAATAAATTTCTGAGAATATTATAAACTGCTGGCAAATATTAAAATAGCGTTCGAATACATGAATGGTGAAAGGCTAAAGAAACTGTTCACAGTTTTACAGTATATACTGACACAGGCGGCACATCTAGGAAACACCTGGTCACCAAGGAACTTGCATACCAAAATTTCTTCGAAAGGCTCTTGATCCAAGGAAATGAACTTGACCTCCCCTTCCCTGAAACGAAACTGTTCCCTATTTCCCAGGCACTATGATCCTTGCGGATTTAGCGCTCCACGTGAATGTAATAATAATAATAACAGCATACCGAAACACCACTATCACATTCCTAAATTACTATAATAGTCATATTAAAGGGGAAGTACGAGACCCGGAGGGTTATACAGCACGTGGTCATCCCCAATACAGTGCCGTCGCGAACTTAGCTTAACTAAACTTTTCCTAACTTTGGAAAATACATTATATTTTTGCTCTGTTCAGATCGAGCAGAAATCAACGATGCAATAGTTGTTAATTTCTTCTCAAGCTCACCCAATTTAACGTTTCCCTAAGAGCTGAGGTAAACGTTTCCCGGACATCTGGTCATATAAAAGTTTTTCTAGGGAACCCTTCTGGTAAATGTTTTAGAGAAAACACCTCTGGAAAATATTTCCTAGAGAACCATTTTAGTAAACGTTTCCCATAAAACCCTTCTGGCAAAAGTTTCCCAGAGAACTCCCTTTAGTAAACGTTTCCCAGAGAATCCTCCCTGGTAAACGTTTTGGAGAGAAACACTGGTAAACTTTTCCCAGAGAACCCCCCCCCCCCCAAAACAAAAAAATCAAATAATTACAACCTCACAAAAGCCATCACTAGTATATGACAACCAGATCTAAGGCTAAGCTGCCGCACCTCTTGGCACCAACCACCACAACACTGTTCACTCGACTACTTAACGCTGTTAGGTAAGCATTCCCACTTTCAATTTCTTCGCCTAAGTGTTCCACCTTCACTCTCTTATAAGTACTAAGTTCTCTTATATGTATTCTCTTTTAAGTGAATGGTGCACTTGAAACATTTTTAAAGTAAAGCCACCCGCTATCTTAGCCAAATAAACGTCGTAATCATACATAGCTCACCCTCATGAAACTACCCAACTCACGCTGCAAAATTAAAGATTGCAAATGTGAACAAAGAGAAAGCGTATATAGTAGTTGCTTAATATGTCTGATATATTATTTTCATTAAAAAGATACCTTGACATATCACATAGGTTATTCCTCAATAAGTGGACAATGAAGCACATAGTTTTCGAGAAAGTCACGATGAGGCTAACCACTTACTTTCCATTTAGTTCGATCATCATGTGTGTGTCTGCCAAACTGCCCGAAGTACTTGTAACCAAGCCTAAGCCTGCCTACTACAACATCGGTTAGTCTGTTCAAACTGCAGATTACATACCTTTACCTTTATACCTTTGATGAGTTTTGAGTCTTACTACTCCCGGAGCCCGGCCGTGGGCCAGGCTCGTCTGGTGCTAGCCTGGTCGACCAGGCTGTTGCTGCTGGAGGCCCATTACCCCACATATCCATCACAGCCTGGTTGATCTGGCACCAAGGATATGCTTATCTATCAAGTTCTTTCTTGAAAACGGCTAGGAGTCTCTCAGCACTTTCCCTTATATATGAAGGAAGAATATTGAAAAATCTTGGTGCCTTTGAACTTATTGAGTTATTTCTCTACTCATTGGACCCTGCTTCTCATAGTGGGTGTTTAGCACCGACTGTCAAGCCTCTTTGTTCTTATAGGGGTGATCTGGCTTATACAGATTTTGTATCAATCCCTCCAGAATTTTCCAGGTGTAAATTATGATGCATTTTTCTCGCCTGCGTTCCAAGAAGTACAGTTCGAAGGACCTCAAACATCCTCAATAATTTATGAGCTTGACTAAATTTATATAGGCAGTGAAGGTTCTCTGTACATTCTACAGATCTGAGATTTTGCCTGTCTCAAAGGGGCTGTTAATGTACAGCAATATTCCAGTCTATAGAGAACACGTGATTCAGCACCAAGTGCCAGATCAACCAGGCTGCGATGGATACATGGGCCAGCAGGCTGCCAGGGGCAACAGCCTGGTTGACCAGGCAGGCACCACGAAGTCTGGCTCAAGGCCGCGCTCTGGGAGTAGAAAAGCTCTCGAAACTCATCAAAGGTAAGGAAAAGGTAAGTTTATTATCAGTGACTTGGCATCATGTTTGGAATGTTCTAATTATCCATTCTATCCTTTTTTTGACACTTGTAAACCTTGAATGTAAGATTTTTGAATGGTCATTGTACTATCGATTTCCTTGTGACACTTGTGATTCTTGAATGTAAGATTTTGACAGTCATTTTAACGCCCCTTTCATTAACATTGCGCTGCTGATTGGTTCGAGTTTTATATCCAGTTCCAGTTTTGATTAAAAAAAAAAAAGTCCAAAGCTTGGAGATTAGTCGTTTCAATGGGTGCCACTCGTACAAACTCTAGTATCGTCTGCAAATGATACGGTGCTATGATTTACGTCTTTGTCTAAGTAGAACAAGAAATTGGTGCGAGTACTGCATCTTGAAGAACAGAAGAACACGGTGAAAGCCTCTAATTTGACTTTGTTCATTATTATTCTTTGGGCTGTATTGGTTAGAATATTCCGCGTGCCCGCATTTTGTGCCTTTGATATACCTTTGATGAGTTTCAAAAGTATTTCTACTTCCGGAGCCAGGCCATGGGCCAGGCTCGTTTTATGCTAGCCTAGTCAACCAGGCTGTTGCTGCTGGAGACCCACTACCCCGCATTTCCATCACAGCCTGGTTGATTTGTCACATGGTGAAGATACTTGCTCCCTCAGTGTTGCTGATATCTTCTGATAGGATGTTGAATAATCTTGGGCCACGGATGTTCATAGTGTTTCCTTATTATGCCCATCGCACCCTTGTCACTGGGTTTACTTTGTACTTCGTCCCATATCTCGCTCCAATATGTTATGGCAGAGTGCAGATTTGGAACCGGGCCCCGAGTACTTTCCAGGTATATAGTATCATGTCTCTCGAGATCCTCCACTCCAGTGTGTACATATTTAAGACTTTTAGGTGTTCCCGGTAATTTAAAAGTTTTACCGGCTCAATGCGGGCCGTAAACGATCTCTGTTCTTGCTCTGATATTTCTCCTGCCCTGAACGGGGCCGTTAACACTGAGCAATATTCCAAATGAGGGAGCACTAGCGATATGAAAAGTATCATCATTGGCATTATTTTCCTTGTTTCGAATGTTCTTATTACCCACCCCGTCAACCCCCTGGCTGTCGTAATCTTTGTCTTATTGTACGATATTACATAAGAATTTTGTTTGTTTTCCTGTAAATCTAAGACCGTATCGTAATGGTCCAGCAATTGCTATTGCTGTTAAATTGTTGTAAATCCATGTATTAAGCAGGATTACTTCTTAAACCACTTTAAAAGATTTTCATAATGTGTGACGTCAGAGCCATGTGTGACGTCAGGGCCATCGGTCTATAGTTTATTGTAACTGCTTTACTGCCTTCTTTATAAAGTGGAGGCTAAATCCATAGTTTTTAATGACTGGTTTGACTGCTGTGTTTTGACTGTGGAGGGTTAGGCTGAGGAAGAGGGTTAGGGGTGAGGGGTTGTAGCCCCAGATTAGCACTAGGTGACATTAACCTTGAACCTCCAGGAGCGACCAATCCGACTGGTGATCTCCCAACAGTAGGCGTCTTGGCAGCGCAACCTTCAATTCCAAATAAGAATAAATTACTAAGTGAGGGCAAGGGCAGTGAACTTGGCACCAGAGCACCATTCCTCAGCAAATTGAGGGCAATGGCTTCTAATGTGTCAAATATTAAAATTTCGTTGTGCAAGAAAGAATAATGTTTCATGTGGAAGGCAATGCGTGCCTAAGTGGCAGATGTAATGGCGGAAGGAGGAAAAACGACAGCAGAAGTAATAGCAGCAGTGACGAGTAAGATACAAGTGTAATACTTGTGTGTTATTCTTCAAGTTGTCGGTATCGCATACCATTAATAATATAAAAGCAGAAGTGGCAGAGTATCAGCACTAAGGCCACTGAATCGGACCGATAAGCCAACGGTTGCTTTGCCATGATTAACAGCTACCACAATTTATATGTTAATAGATATCGCAGTAACTCAAGACTATAGAGCTTCGTACGCCAGCGAGTCATCAACTTTTAAAACATAAGAGCCATGCCAGTTTTTTTTCTGACGAAGGCGTTATAAAGACCCGTACCCGTACAACAGACAATTAGGCTGGTCTGGGACTGGGTCACGATGAGGGGACGGAGTCCACTTGCCGTTTGAGCCTCCACCACTCCTTGCGCTGCATAACCTGCACGTTTAGCGCTCAATGTAATACAATCGAGAGAAGCAACTGTAAGAATTAGTTTTATATAACTGCTAATTACTCATGGAAACTAATTTGAAGATACGAATTTCCAGAAAGACAAATCAAGTTGATATCACAATACACTTAAAAGGAGTGCATTCCTGTATGTCAACTAATTTTAAAAATCAAATAATTATCGTGTAATAGGTCAGGATACCTGTTACTTACATTAACCATCCTGTAGTAATTTTAATTTTGCATGAACATTGTAATAGATTCTTACAGAAGAGAGGTAGGAAATCAGCCGAATATTTATAAAGGAATATAAAATAAAGCCACATACTCGCTTCCCTACTCTATTTCACCCGACCCCATCTCACGATACATGTTACGTTTACCTGTATTGGCGAAACTTTTTTTTTTTAATAAGTCATAAGTGCACATATGTGTTTTTGTGCACAACTTGTCGCTTTCACCACACCTTGTACATCAAAATCCAATTAACCGTAACTTATAGGTAACGAGTGTATACCCCAGACGCTCATCAAAATACGGTTTGAAGTGATGAAAGAAATATAAACAAACTGCCGTGGCATTGCACCGAATAACTATGGGATTAACATTGTTTAAATTAGATAGCAGATTTTAATTAATATTATATGATAAAAAAAAGGTGAACAGGAAATTTTAAAGGTTTAGAGAAACAGAACTGGTATTTAAGAAATGAAATAAAGTAATAAAAAAAGCTAACAGATCTTCATTTAGTTCAAATTCGGAGACCGGTAAGGGTCAACAGCTGCCCCATAGTAGTCCATAGCCGGGCACTAGTGAGAGGTCAACTCCTGCCATAGTTAGTTCATAGTGGGGCACAGGTGGAAGCAACACCTGCCCCAGAGTTCAAATCTAGGCGTTGGTAAGGCAACCACCACCTGCCCGAGTTAGTCTCCGGCACCGGTGAGGTTAACAAGCTACCCCAAAGTTTTAAGTTAAATCGGGGCATCACTGATTTCAACTACGTGCCCCAGAGCTTGTAACCAGGTATTCGTGGAAAATGTATATGGTGATAACATATATATTATCATGGAATAGTGAAAAGACTTCCTTCAGACAAAAATAAGTGGAGTAATTAACACCGAAAATTAAACTAGTATTGTTAGTGGATTAAGAGCGAGGATCACTTGTGTTATGAAAGAACATAATGGATACGCAGACGATACTTCAGGTTCTGGAGTCCGCTTACAGGTAAGTTATACTATCATAATTACTTAAAAAAACCTGGGCCGTGCATTAATGTGTCTTAGTACAGAAAAAAAATTAACTTTGCTAACATAGAACCGTCTCTCGCTATGCTGCACAACAGTTACTGTACAAAACTAAAGGTTACCTGCTTTATTAGGTTTAAAGTCTATCGACTAAACGCGTGTCTTTTGGCAATGCCAGCCTAATAGAGCTTTTAACTGACGAGTTATTTTAACTTTATGTAAGTGTTTGTGTTCTACGTTTAATTCGCAACAGTAATTTTTATCTTATTATATTTTACATTTTATGTTCTTGCGTGTGTTAAGTATTTATTCTTATCGTCAGGAGAGCTGCGTGATCGACCCCAGTGGCAGAGTGCTCTTTAAATTTCGGAACTAACTTTCTTCCAAACAAAAGATAATCGAAAAATTTTGCAGTCAGCCAATGAGTACAAATCTTTTAAAAGATAAATAGTATATAATTCTAAATTAAAACAAATATTTAATGCTATGGTAGAGGAAGATAAGTCAGTCAGGCCCATAATTTTCAAAATGCGTGAGCTTCCAAATAAAGGAAGAAATATAGTTACAGTAGGGAGTTGCCTAAATAGTCAGTACTCCCTAACAGTTATCGTAGCGACTTCATATAGGGAAGTTTTACCCCTCCCCCCTATTTTTTTTTACAATTGGGTTGGCTGGGCCTTCGTTTAAAAAAAAAAAAAAAAAAAAAAGTGAATCTAATACGCGAGGGCCTGGTCATAAATCTGCACACTGCCATAACAACATACTGGAGTGAGAGATATGGGAGGAAGTGTAAACTAAACCCAGTGAGGAGCAGGGGTGCGGTGGGGACAATAAGGGAACACTATATCAACATCCGGGGTCCCAGAGTATTCAACATCTTACCAAAAGATATCAGAGAAACTGCTGGGACAAGCATAGAAGCCTTCAAGAGGAAACTGGACAAATATCTTCACCAGGTGCCAGATCAACCAGGCTGTGATGGATATGTGCGGCAGCGGGCCTGCAGCAGCAACAGCCTGGTTGACCAGGCAAGTACCAGACGAGCCTGGCCCATGACCGGGCTCAGAGTAGACACTCTCGAAACTCTTCAAAGGTATATCAAAGGTATAATGTTAACTTAATTGAAAGTAATTTAAATTTTCCCAAATAAGATAAAGCAACTACAGTATCATCAGAAGACCGAAAGTCTTCCGAGCTCAAACCTTTTAATTAAGCTATCAAAAGAAAAAAATTATACTTTTTATTTCGGCTATCATAGGCAAAATTAATACCTAAGTTTTTTGTTAAGCAGGGAAAAAGAAAAACTATTTTTTTCTTTCCTTTCCACACTACCTTCCCCTCCTCCAATATTAACGAAGTACTGGAAATTTTAGATATAACACCAAAACAGAAGTTTCGCTGTCCCCACCTATAGTTTTGAAGGGCGATATAAATGCAAATTAATAATTATTTTTATGAATTTAGCATGACCGTTTTTGAGATGTGCACCAAAAGCTAACACCCTAAAAATCCCCAAATCTGAGTAAATGGTTTGAGCAAACCTTCTGACTTGTGAAGTTAAACAGGGACGACTAATGATACTCCTGCATATACACTAAAAATAGAGCGTAACCCAATAGACATATGCCCATGGGCACTACCAGATAATGTAGTCCTTCGAGATAACTTGATGGAATACTAGCTGAATTATTAATATATGCTCAACAACTACATGTATTGGATGTAAATTAACCAATATTAAAGCACGTGTCTAACATGTTCAACTGGTTACTTACAGCGAAGCATCTTCTAGACGAGCAATTAAACATGACAAGCTAGCCCGATGAAGTTTCATAAAAGGATTTTTATTTCAAAGACATTTTGTAATTATATTTCAGTAATTCGTACTTTAAAGTGAAGGAGATACTAGCGACCTACGCTACCGTCTCACTATGATTTTTTTTTTCTAAATTGAGACCTTAACAACAATGTTGCAAATACCTTGAATAATCACTCTCCCTATATCAGGCACAATACGACGGAATTCAATACATCTTGATGCTCGACGATGCATACACGAGCATCCCGTTGAATTCTTTAAAGTCTAACCTCATCTATGATGAGTCTTCCTTTAAACTTTCACCTGATGTTTGGGCTTGTGTACCATCATGTGGCGAATGTGAAGGTGACGAAATGTTTGGCATCTGTATTTCCTTGTAGTCATTATATAGCCTACACGAAAGTAAGTTTTCTGAACTAACAATATACTGAAAATATGCATCACTGAAATACATGTACGTATTTTCATTCCGCTCTCACTTTTCATTAGGTCGTGTGGGTAAACATGTGTTGGTGACAGGAGGTTCAATGGCCTGAGTTCTACAGTAGGATCCCTGCAGGTGTTCACTCACTCCTGCCATAAACCTCTGCAGTCCTCCATGTCAGTTCCGAAGTTAAGGAACCAGAGTTACTAACGTGTTAAGAATTGTATTGGGCTCATAAACATACTGCTACTAAACTATAACAGAAAAAAAGATGGTAGACGATGAGGCAGATGTTGAAAGGTTACGCCAAGGGTATATTTAAGGGTCAAGTGACTAATGCTGTAACCGTGGCACCTCAGCAAGGCCAATAACTCCTGCGTTTTCTTTTTTTTTTTTTTTACCCACACCTGGACAATTCCTTCTTCATATTTCCAACACCGCGTTCTTGAATGAACGAGGAGTCCACGTATGTGATAAATAATCGTAGATATGCATCTTAATCTCCAAAATAATGCAGACATTAACTACCTACTAAAAAAAATCACACCAGAAACAAACACGGGACCTAGGAACAGATGCTAACATTAAATGTTACTTTTCTGTTTAAAGAAAAAGACCTTAAAAAAATCAGCAGATGAGGAGTGCAGGACCAGAGTGTAAACGTTAAGAAGAGCAGCAACCTGGAATAAACCTACAGCTAGGGCAAGAGCGTGAAGGGCACCAGGTGTAGCACAACCCATCCACAACTGCTGGCCATTGTCCACAACGTGTATGCCAATAATCACTTTACCATAAAAGAATACAAGAGTCATAGCTTCAACTATGAAGGGAAAGTCTATACCTATGTTGAGCTTAAAAGTATACACGGGAAAACTGATGAAAAACTCATTTCCACTGTATATCAACCTACTCAGTAACATCTCCCGTCACCTACCTCACCCCACTTTTGCTTTAATCTTACTTGACTACAACTTGTGGTCTGTCCGACCAACCCTACCCCTGTCAGCCCACCTAGAGTTCTTACCTCACCCACTTGCCTCCTTGGCCTAATCAACCCACCTATGTGTACTTGCTTCTACTTTTCTCCTTGGCTTAGGCAACCCACTTACGAGTACTTCCCTTTCCCACTTGCCTCCTTGCTTAGTTAACTCACCTACGATTATATGCATTATTTTGAGCTCCCCATTATTTTGGCCTGCTGCATGACGAGCGCCTACCTCATAACTTGACCTAACTTCACCTCCTACAAACTTTGCCCTTCTCTGGTCGCAAGTTGGGTTATAGTAATAAAACACTCGAAACCGATTGCAGGTATGTTCTCATTGCCTGCCTCAACCCTACTTTCCGTACCTCATGACATGCTGTCGAAGAGTCTTAACTGGAGTCAATTTCGGGGGTCACCGCCCCGAGGCCCAGTCCCAGACCAGGCCTCCTGTGACCATGGAAGAATGTATGGAAACGGGATAACCGTGTTTGAAGGAACACAGTATGTGGGGCATGTAAAAAGAACAGTAACATCCAAGTTTTTAAAATGTATTTCTTTGAGGAACTAGTAAAATTATCCCATAAACAACTATAAAATTACCGTACTCGCTCTTCGTTTTTTTTTTTCTTTTTGCGTTGAACTATATGTTATTTTTTTTTTTACTTATCGGTATTATTTTATAAATAGGTCAATAAATTCTTTTTTTACCTGTACATTTTTAAACTTGTGTGAATTTCAGAAAAAATGTGCAACTCTATATACATTTTACATGTTATGTAAAGTAGCATAAAATGTTCTATAACCATTTGACCTTTATCTTTTAAATGTTACCTTTTAATCGGTATTCCATTTTTTTTAATATAAAGGCTACTTGGCTTCAAAAATTTTTGTAAACTACTGAGCTGGATAACAAGAACTATCATAATAAATTAAGATACAACCCGCCCCTGCTTTGCCTTTCGCAGCGAAACTGAAGCTGCTACCGCAGATCGCTCACCCTTAATCCCTCACTCCCACTCCAACACATTCTCACCACGAATGATAGTCATGCACATCTGAACGTTTGTTGGTTATGTTCGGTCACCTCGTTGCCAGACATGTGGCATCTAAATTTCTTTGTCCTATTTGTGGGTTATCCGTTATGGCATCTGGGAGTGTAAACATCCTATACGTCCAGTGTATGCATCCTGCATGTCCAGTGTAAACATTATGAAGTATATTCGCAATATAAACGTCACAGTGCATATCCAGTGTAAACATTACGCAGCATATTAACAATATAAACGTCACACTGAACGTCATACGTAATCATACAGCCTATTGGCAATATAAACGCACTGTATGACCAATGTAAACATTCAGCATATTCACAATACAAACAGCACGTTGCATGTCCATTGAACGAGATGACCTGTCACGCCGCGTAACGACATTCACGATGAGTGTCGTTCATCTGAGCGCTAAGAGTATTAAGCATTTACAGGACATAGAGGAAACACTGTGTCACCGCTCACAAATGCAGGTTATGTTCACTTTCACTATGAGAATACAAACTGATGCATATCACTCAAAATATAAGAACTTTTATTCGAGGTACAATACCACTGAAATTCCGAGAGAAACACAAGAGTTCACTGAATCTTTATACTTCACAGTGCAAGAAAGCAGAGACCAGCTACTCCCAGGTGACACCTAGAGGAATGAAGGCAGCGTGTGAGTCACTGTTGCCCGCACCCAGCACACTCACCTCCTACAACCTTTACCTCCACCACCTGCTCCTACACCCCCCTCCTCTATCACCTTCGCCACCGCCTCCATCTAACAGCCTTCTCCACTACGTGCTCTTTCGCCTCCTCCCCCACCTGTTCCCTCGCCTCTACTACCTCCACCTGCTCTTTAGTATCATGTTGCTTAGCGACCATGCGCTCACTACCTATAAGCGCACTAAAACAAAAATCCCCTTCATACAACGATATTGGGATAGAGGGGAAACCCCATCCTCTTAGCTCCCATAAAAATCTGATTTTTTTTTTACAAATGTTTTCACAAAATTTCAGGCTTATGTTAAGTTTAGTTTGTCCTCTATAAAAAAAAATATACCACATGGAGGAAGTGCATACAAGTTCCTTAAAGAACTGGGCAAAAGACTCTAGACAACTAAGGATCCCAGTGAAGCTAGTTTCTTGTTCTAGCGGTTCGGTGCTGCAATTCAGGGGGTAATGCCTGTTGCATCCTGGGTATGCGCCCCAGCTCTGAGGAGCTCGATGAGATTTTTATAATGCAATTTTTGACAAACACGTTGCAATATGTACTTGTAATGGATTCCTCGAACCTCTTGTATACTGTTTCTGTACCATCAATTCGATCTCTGTGCTAATAGTGTATCTTTTAAGCCTTGTGTACATTATGCGTAATAAAATATACCTATATGTGAAAAAAAATAAGATGGGGGGGGGGGAAGCAAAATAATCAAACGGCTTCAGGAAGAAATCCAAATATTTTCCTTCGAAGCCTTTTTGTCAACTCTGAGACCATGGGTTTCCACAATTTGCACTAGAGGACCCCCAAGGTTTACATAAAAAAAAGATAAAGGAGATATAACGTTCTTCCGCTTCCGCGGGAACAGAACACGGCCACCCACTGAGTACGGCCCAAAAAAAAAGAGCTCTCATCTGTTACCTGTTTAACTGTCTTTAAAAGTCAAAAGCTGTCTGAGATTACGATAATGGACTGAGAAAAAAGGGGTGGGACGCACCTCCAAAGCAACTACCACCGAAAATACCTCCCTGTAGTGGTGGTCGGGAGATGAAGGGGAAATCCCGAGGAGTAACACTACTGAGTCTCCGTAACCATCACTACTACCACTTCATTAACAATGACATATTGCCAAAATTCTGGAAAAAAAAATCCTAACTTCTGCAGCAAATAACTCATGACCATTGTAACTTGCTTAATCAAGGACCCCAATGGAAATGAGTCACTTTGACTTTAAGGGGTTATACTAGGTAATTTACACACGTTACCATGTATGATAATTTGTGTAACTGTATTTGTGTACCTGTACCTAAATAAACATTCCCCTGAACTAATCTGCTTGGACTTTTTACTCATTTTTGCAACACTGCAAGGCCTAGAGCTATCATTCAACTCCTGTGGTTTTGCATAGGAGGCGAGTTACTAAAAGTATTAGTCAAGAGGGCTGAAGAGGGGTTGTTGATGTGGTTTGGTCATTTAGAGAGAATGGAACAAAGTAGAATGACTTGGAGAGTGTATAAATATGTAGGGGAAGGAAGGCGGGGTAGGGGTCGTCCTCGGAAAGGTTGGAGGGAGGGGGTAAAGGTGGTTTCGTAGGCGAGGGGCTTGGACTTCCAGCAAGCGTGCGTGAGTATGTTTAAGAGTGAATGGAGACGAATGCTTTTTGGGATGACGTGTTGTTGGAGTATGAGAAGGGTAATATTTTGTGAAAGGATTCAGGGAAACCGGTTAGCCGGACTTGAGTCCTGGAAATGGGAAGTACAATGCACTTTGAAGGAGGGGGTTTGGGATGCTGGCTGTTTGGAGGGACATTTGAACTATCGTATCTCAGCGCTTCTGCAAAGACAGTGATCATGTATGAGTGACGGTGAAAGTGCTCAATGATGAAAGTTTCCTTCCTTTTGGGTCACCCTGCCTCGACAGGAAACTGAAAAAGTGTTGAAATATATATATATATATATATATATATATATATATATATATATATATATATATATATATATAATGTGTGTGTGTGTGTGTGCCGAATAGGCAGAACTTGCCATTTTGGCTTAAATAGCAACGCTGATCTTGCCATATAGGACAAGTGAAAATTTGTGTACGCAATAATTTCGCCAAAATCATTCTGAACCCAACGAAAAAAATATATTTGATTGTGTTTCTTTAATACTAAATTATTGTAAACGTATTTAAAATATATTTAGTTGGGTTAGGCTAAAATAAATTGCTCTTGTTATAATAAGGTTAGGTAAGTTTTCTAAGATTCTTTTGGTGCAAAATTAAAAACTTTTACATTAACATTAATGAAAAAAATATATCTTTAAACGTATAAGAGAAAATTTCAGAAAGGACTTAATTTTAAATGAGTTCTTGCTAACTGACCAGTTTTACATATTCGGCACGACATATATATATATGTCGTGCCGAATAGGCAGAACTTGCGATCTCAGCTTAAATAGCAACGCTCATCTTGCCATATAGGACAAGTGAAAATTTGTGTATGCAATAATTTCGCCAAAATCATTCTACACCTAACGAAAAAAATATATTTCACTGTTTGTTTAGTATTAAATTATCGTAAACAAATCTAAAATATATTTATTTAGGTTAGGCTAAAATAAATTGCTCTTGTTATAACAAGGTTAGGCGAGTTTTCTAAGATTCTTTTGGTGCAAAATTTAAAGTTTTTACATTATCATTAATGAAAAAAATATATATATTTAAACGTATAAGAGAAAATTTTAGAAAGGACTTAATTTTCAATGAGCTCTTGCTAACTGACCAGTTTTACATATTCGGCACATATATATATATATATGACAAAATACATTGGCCAAACATTCACAAAAATACATCAGAAAGTAAAACAACATAGGTAACTCAGAGCTACATCTCGAATACTTCGTCCAGCACCCCTGCGGTGGGCCGCGTGCCCAGAATGCTGCTGGCATTTCCTCTCTGGATTGCAACACTGAGTCTCTGAAAGAGGAAGCTGGTCGCCCGGTGGTCCTTGGTTTCTATGACGAGCTTTTCACCAGCTCTTTGAGGAACTTTAGAGCACACTTGCCCCATGCTCCAAGGGTCTCCGACCCTATTGGAATGAAGTTATAGCAAAGGGGAAGGTCTTCATATTTTCGGATCTTCTGGGTCTCCCTGTGGCTGGCAGCTCCACCCCCTTCTACTACAGAGTATGGCAAGTAGGTGTCTGCCAATGTGGCAGCACAGGTGTAGTCCCAGGCAATCTGCTTTCCATCCTTCCAGGGTAGCATAGTGGCTCCATCAGGACGCTTTTGACTTCCATCAGACCTCTGTACTTGGGGTTCCCGTTGAGCTGGGCCATGGGCTGTGGCGAGGCTTCTCTTTATTATGTCATTGATCTCCTCATGTCTGGCATACTTCCCTTCTGCTGTGTGGCACACGAGACCATGAAGTCCGAATTGATCAGCTGTCGCCCTGCCGCAAATACACCTATGTTCGGTGAGGATGGGGGCGGCTAGGCGAAGAGCAACACCAATCCGAATGGCCTGTGGGTCGAGACGGGTGCCCAGGGAGGAATTGGGAACAGCTAACAGGAAATCTCCTGAGTGTGGTGCCTTCACTGCCAGGAGACGAGCTTTGTTCTTTCCTGAAGCATTGGAGAGCATTGTGTTGGCGATTTTTTCCATGATCGGTTTGTCCCAGTGGGACTGTTTGTGCTGTTTGGGAGGAGCTGGTCTACTGGAGGAGTCTGTAAGGGTGTCCCACCGAATCGCTGCTTCAGTAAACCTGGGGTCTTGAGCTCCTACCAAGTCTCTCAAGCGTTCGGGCACTATCTTCTTGACTAATGCACTGGAAGCCAAACACGAAGACAGAAAAGCAGGTAAAGCAACATGCGTTGCTTTACGCACCCGTATACCTCCCAGTCGCACTGGGAGGGTTGCCTGATCCCATTGCTCATCCTCTAGTGACAGGTTCAGTGCCTTCTTAAAAGTTGATCTCAGGTGTGCGTCATATTCATCGAGTGTTGGGTTGTCAAAAGAGGGTGCACACCTCAAGAAGTGAGTCTTGGCATAGTAAGACACCTTGTGACGAGATACAGAGCATCATGGGCATCAAGATCGCTTATTCTCTCCTCCATTCTCATCAGGTCATTCAATTTGTCCCTGAGGACAGTATCGATGGCCTGGTGACCCAGCGGTGCCCCCAAGAGGGTACTGTTGGACGGAGTTGTAGTTGAGACTTCCGGGAGGATTCTTCGCACAGCATTGATTATTTCCTGGTTCGCTGTGATGATTTCACACTTGGAGGGATTGAGGATGAGTCCCAAGTCTTCTCCCTGTGTTTTCACCAGTTGTAGGTCCCCCACGAGGGACTCTTCAGTACCTGCCAGAGTGCCATCATCCAGGTACCAGATATTGAGCTCACTGCATAGGCTGGAAGTTAGTTCTCTTACTGCCAAGCAGAAGAGAAGTGGAGCGAGTGGGTCACCCTGCTGAACACCCTCTGATGATTGAATTTCATGTTCTCCAAACAAAAGAATTGAGGGTTTGCTGTAGCCGGCTGAAATGAAGGGAAAGAGACTGGGGAACCGAACCCGAACAGCTGGCAAAACAGCATCTCTCTTCACCATATTAAAGGCATATATATATATATATATATATATATATATATATATATATATATATATATATATATATATATATATATATATGCAAAACGACGACAGGGGGAGTAGAATGATAGCTATCATTCTACTCTCCTCGTGGCCGTTTTGCATCCTGTATCGCTTGGTTTGCGATATTTGCGCGCGCGCGCACGCACACACACACACACACACACACACACACACACACACACGTATATAATGTGTGTGTGTGTGTGTGTGTGTGTGTGTGTGTGTGTGTGTGTGTGTGTGTGTGTGTGTGTATATGTGCGTGTGCAAATATCGCAAACCAAGCGATACAGGATGCAAAACGGCCACGAGGAGAGTAGAATGATAGCTATCATTCTACTCTCCCTGTAGTAGTTTTGCATATATATATATATATATATATATATATATATATATATATATATATATATATATATATATATATATATATCGTTATAACCAGATTTATAATAACTAAGACTAGGTTGACGATTGCCGATAAATATCGCATTCCAGGAACAATATTAAGTTGGGAAATAACTGATGAAACCACATCCATCCATTAAGGAAAATGTGAAATAATTGATGAAATCGCTTCCATCCATTAAGCCATGTATAAGTGATGTCATGGTGGAGGGTATGGGGGAGGGGGTAGCCCTGAGCGGATGAGGAATAGGGATGAAATGATAGGTCAGGGAACGTGGAAGGTTGTGGGATTAGTGAAGTGCAGGGTATAGGAGATGTGGTGAATTGGGTGTTGGTTGTGGGTAATAGACGGGGTAGGGTGAAAAAGGAGACAGTAATGCAGTATATGATACTTTATTGACAATTTCGTCCACACAGTTGGCTTTGTCAAGCCAGAAACAGATCTGTTCGTGGCTTGAAAAAATCCACTGTGTGGGCGAAACGTTGCCAACAATCACATTATACATATGTGTCTTTTTCCATCCTGTCGGTACTTTATACCATTTATTTCCAGAGGAGTTGGTAGAATGTATGATACAGGGAATAGGAGTGGGGTTGATGGTATTGGAAATGGGGGTTAAATGTGGAGGGACTGGTGAATGTGGGTGGAGTTAGATACAGGGGAGGAAAAAATAGAGGTAGATCACCCAATGCACCTATTATGATCTGTATAATCAAGATACCTGTCCACACTGTTGTCTTTACACAATATTACCATCCATACATGCACTGTCACCTCTACATTCCTACTGATATAGCTAACACTATTCTTCCACCTGTCTCTACCCCTACACTCGCTTCTGACACTTTTTTCTAAAGTACACCTAAACTGCTATCCATACACGTACACCCATAGCACATCTATCTGTATTAATACTGCAATCCCTACACCCACAGTACCTCATCAACATTAGTACTGTCAGCCGTTCGTCTAGCAGTAAATAGATACCTAGGGGTTAGTCTACTTTTATCTTGGATCATTATAATATATAACCCTCGGTGATAATTCATATAAAGTTATTACATCTACACATACTACCACATCACACTCATTCCTACACCTTTAAAAACAAATGACTCCAAATCAGCTTAGATTTCAAATAGTCACGTGGCACAGAATCCAATATGAAAGTCGGGAAGGTGACCTTGAGGGTGGTGCTAATGTTCCATTCAAGGGGTGGTAGTCTCCTATGACTAATGGTTATGTCAAAGTTATGGCTCGGTGACGGGCTAACTCCCCATCCACCCATTCCTCTCCCACTTTCCCCACAGGGAACACAAGCAGTCACAAACATCCACCACTTATCAAGACTATATCCTTAATAACTACTTCCGCCACCACCACTTGGCATCCATAAAATTACGAAAGAACCCCCAATATAAGCTCACTTTGTCGTTTTTTCACCTAAACATGATCAAGAATTGGGTAAAACAGTACAGTAAACAGAAATGCTAACTGATGGACAAATACGACACGTGTGCAGCACTTGGATATCTTTACTGTCCGTTTTATATACTATTAATATATCTTCTAGCTCACGTAAGCTCCTACTATCGTGTTGCCATTTACACTCGGATATGTTAGGTAAGAAACATATGCAACAGTTAGGTATCTTTATTTCGAAACGTTTCGCCTACACAGTAGGCTTCTTCAGTCGAGTACAGAAAAGTTGATAGAAGCAGAAGATACTTGAAGACGATGTAATCAGTCCATCACTCTTGAAGTTTTGAGGTGGTCAGTCCCTCAGTCTGGAGAAGAGTATTGTTCCATAGTCTGAAACAATATGGAGTTAAGTTGAACGAACGAACGAACGAACGAATGAAGTGACAGGATGGAGCCTTATATAACGCCAGGAGGTGAGATGTAGGCCACTAGTAGAGGTAAGAATGTTGTCGTTGGAAGGTCAGGTCCCTCTCAAATCCAGCCATTCTCACTAGTAGACACTACAACACAAGGGTATCTTGGTACAGACCTGAAATCAACTTTGTCAACTTCTACTAGTGAGAATGGCTGGATTTAAGAGGGACCTGACCTTCCAACAACATTCTTACCTCTACTAGTGGCCTACATCTCACCTCCTGGCGTTATATAAGGCTCCATCCTGTCACTTCAACTCCATATTTTTTCAGACTATGGAACAATAGTCTTCTCCAGACTGAGGGACTGACCACCTCAAAACTTCAAGGATGATGGACTGATTACATCGTCTTCAAGTATCTTCTGCTTCTATCAACTTTTCTGTACTCGACTGAAGAAGCCTACTGTGTAGGCGAAACGTTTCGAAATAAAGATACCTAACTGTTGCATATGTTTTACCTAACAACCTGTCGGTATTTTATACCATTTGAATGTTCACACTCAGGTATGTCTAAAATACGTGTTCTTTCATGATGCTATCGCAAGTTTGTGACACAGGTATCGGCAAAAAGTTTTGTAGATATTAAATTAAATAATTTAATTTCTTTGAGATGATAATGTTATTACTCATCACTTGGCCTGTTGTTGTAGTTACTGGTTGTCAGACACTTGTCGATATAGTGGGGGTGGGGGGTTAGTCAAACGCAGTTACTGTACATGGAATACTTTTAATGACTTTTCACTCACGCAGCAGGCTTCATCAAAATAAGCGGCATCAGTAAAGAATTCCACATAACTCTACATGCCTTTTTACGTCATATTTGTTTCCTGTATCATTACCTAGGGAAACTTACTGAAATTCATCCTCGCTAAACAAAACATTTATAATAAAGGTATTATTTACAGTTATGGGAAGCTCTGTTTAAATAGTTATTTATAATTGCAAAATGCATTTTTATTTCATAAAACTGTCGAAATATAGGTGCGATTTGTTTATATCGAAATTTCTGGCACTGAATAAATACCGTTTATGCCTGCTTAGATTAGAGCACGGCCCATGCTAGGCACGTCCTCAACCCAACCCTTTTCACTCGTATTTATCCACCCTAATTCTGAAGCTACCCAGTGTATTAACTTCGATGGCTTTATTCATAAGAATATAAGGAAAGGGCACTGTGGCAGGCCTACTGGCCGGCCAATTGTAGGCATGTCCAACTCACACCCACCCACATCCACTCGCGTACTTAAGTGTCTAGCCTATCTTAGGCTACCCAACGTTTCTGTTTCAATAACATTACTCAAGTGCTTGTTCCACTCATCCACAAGTCTTATTACCAAACCAGTGCCTTCCTAAATCTTTTCTAAATCTATTTTTTTTACTTGAATCTATTGCTGCAAGTCCTGTCGTGTTGGATATTTTTTAGCACGTTATTTATATCCTTTTATCTATTCTTGTCATCCAGAGTGCAGAATCAGTGCTTTAGCATACCCTCGTAGATATATAGGATCAACTTTGTCATCCCTCTCTTGTTTGTCTTCCAGAGCATTAATGTCCATTATGTAATACGGTGATTATAGAACCACGCAGCATAATCTAAATGAGCGCTTATCGAGGATACAACGTAATTGGCAAATCAGTACTTTTCTATAGCTTTTCTAAATGCGAATTTATCAAATTTGAATTCATTGTTTCGAGTTTTCTTGGTTTGATTTTCTGGGTCCACATTAGGTACCACATTCACGAATGCAAATTTTAAACATTTATCAACTCTGTATACAAAACACGAATTACATTATAGGAAACTTTATACAATATTTTGCGTGTCCCTTCAACAGTTTTTTTTCCACGTCCATACTGTATACCAAGGAAACTGAGGTGGTGCCAGAATTTCAATAATTAGGACGTGTGAGGGGGGGAATGCTAGGTGTCTACCTGGTTGGAAGGGAGGAGCTAGGAGACTTGCTATTTTTATTTAGGGGGCTGAGGGAATTTTGGGGGGTAAAGACCCATAAGTCCCATTTGGCTTCGCCCCTACCAAGGAGATTATATAGGAATGAGAGAGGAGAGGTCAGGTGCGAGCAGAGGTTAGATGACAATCGAGACCGACCGTTAAGCTGACCTCCTACCACTGCATCTGACCTCTCATCGTTCCTACCTATATAATTTTTCCCCAATGTGTGTGTGTGAATGTTGCAAAGGAGAGACGGTGTCTAAACAGCTTCCTATAAGTGTAATTTGTATTTATTGCATTCGCAAAAGATTACACAAAATTCGTTTTTGCCAGCTATGAGAAGGAAGAGAGAACTGGTATGACAAATATAACAGATATATAACTGTCTTGGGAAATAGCTTCATCATCAGAGAGGTCTCGGTTTTTATTTTGTTTACTATAACTGTTTTAGGTACAATTCGTTAGAAAATTGAAGAGCAGTAAGCCCACTTTCGCATTTATTCATTTTGCTTACATTTTTGTTTACTCTACAATTACATGTCAAAATTTGTGTACATTTTGTACGTGTTTTGCATATCTTCTGTACACCTCAAATCATTTATAACATTGTCACCTACAAACAGAACCTGTGTTAACTTCCACCGAAAATTAGAAGCATTTTCTTTCAGGTCCAGATCACTCTCTCAAAATTTTTCATTAATAAAAATTTCCTGTTGCTATTTGTTTTTTAATTACTTGTCAATATTATATTCAGTACCATCTTTGACTTAAACAGCCATTTATCAAGTCATAAATGTTACTCGGAACTACTTATTTACATTTCCACCCTATTCAAACATGTGACTCATAATATCTTTGTACAGGATGCGATAATTTACTACCTACAGCATTCAATACATTCGTTAATGGTTCTGAGGATCATTGCCCTTTCCTCATGGCTCAGTATCTGACCAGGTTTCCTTATATGGGAAGGAAATATTAGTGACTAATGACTATTAACCCTTTGAGGGTCGACAGGCCCTCTCCGAGACTCGTTCTCAGGGTAGGCCAAATTTAAAAAATAAGTAATTTTCTCTTATGAAAAGATAGAGAATCTTTTCCCGATCATAATGACACCAAAAGTTTGAAATTTGATGGAAAACTTACGGAATTATGCTCTCGCGAAGGTAGCGGTCTCGGCGATGTTTACGCATCGGCGATTTTGCCCACTTTGAGCCCCATTTTCGGCCAATTCCACTGTACTAGTACATGAATATTTCGCTAGACATCCATTTTTTCTATCGAATGTGTGCAAGAAACCACCCATTTATCAATTTCAACTATCCAGTACAGTGGTCAGAATTTAGCAATTTTGCCAATTTCACACAAATTTCAAAAGATGCGAATTTCCGAATAGGGTCCAGAATAAACAAGACATTCCTGGCACTAAAATAACATTTCCTCTGTTCATTAGTCACGTCCCCACGCCCCTCTTACATTCTTTTGCTTTCCACTTTGAATTTTTCTTACAAAAAAATGGAAGATTTACTGTTAGGCAGACTACTGCATTAGTGTAAAAAATGGTATAAATAATATTGGCGCACTTACGTAAGAATATTAGACTCGCCAGGTGACGTGTATTGGATGCTTAGCATGATTTGTGTGCTTTTGAACTTTGGTAAAAATCAAACATTTCTGCTACTTTGAGCTAAATTTCAAGGTACTTTTCATTGTAAAACCAGTCAAAATCATCTCAATTTCTTTAAAATGTCTTCCATTCTATAAAATGAGACCAAGAAAACTAGAATACAACAATAAATACCATACGAAAATACTGTACAGTGCAAAGTCGCTGTTTTATTCCAAAAAAACGGTCAGTTTTTTTTTCTCATTATGCACTGTGTGCTGCAGGATTTTTTTTATACTGTGCACACTGACCACATAGACCCATTCTTTCATATGTAGGCCTACCAGCTTTCTCCCACTAGATTTGAGGGCGCTAGAATTTAGGCGTACTAGTACGTCAAAAACCCTGGGTCGTAAGCCGTACTAGTACGGCTGAAACCCTCAAAGGGTTAAGAAACACCAGAGAGCAGAGGTGTGTAAGATTTATGTCAATTTAAGTGTTCAGGAGAGTCCTACCAGACCACAAAATGTTTAATGCGTACTTTAGGGTATACTGCACAAAATTAACTGGATACAAAGGCATACTACCAACAATAATAAAGAAAAAAAACAAGTGCAGAGCTAGTTTTTGTTTCATGCAGTGCTGTATGTAGAGCTTTATCAAGTCTTGATAAAGCTCTGCACAGGCCTTTATCAAGTCATCCCAATGAAAACTTTCCCAATGGAAATCAGGGACCCCAATGCAATTCAAGGATCCCAACGGAAATAAGTCACTTTGACTTGTTTTTGGGGGGTTATCCTGCACATATGCTGCTAAGTATGATCATTTATGTAGCTGTATTTGTCTACCTGTATCAGAATAAACTTACTTCTTCTGCACCAAACTTCACATAGAAAATTAATGTTAAAGAATTTTTAGTGCTCTACAATACAATGAATTAGTGTTTCATGAGAGTTAAGAGGCAAGTAATACAGGCTTTCCAAAAAACTACAACTGCAGTACTTTGTAATTATAGCTACATCATACTCTAGTCAATTATTTAAACAGTAGTACTTTATGGCACAGAAACAAGCTGCCAGGATTTGGTTTTAGTTATGTAACTGAAATTATTTCAAAACTTTAATGATTCATTTTGTAATTTGAACATAAAGTTTTACCTCAATAAAGATAACGCAAGTAGCACACAAGAGTCGAATGCTAAATGCACATCAAAAACAGTCGCTAAAGATATCAGTAATGATCCCTATATGGCACTGTGCAGTATTCTCTTATGGATTACAGTGTAATATGTTGAAAAAATTCACTTTAAACATGACTCATGAAATAGTAATAACACAATTGCAAACAGATCACAGAATAGGTGGGGGCTTGAACCCATGGCAGGTGAGTCTTAAAACTCACAGGCCAGTGTTATAACCATAGCCAGCTGATTTGAGTGGTTAGCACACTGGCCTCAGAGCTTTAGGAATCGCCTGCCATGGATTCAAGCCCCACCTGTTCCACGATTTACTTTGAAGGTATTACAAGATGCTTGTATACTATGTATAGGCAATTTTAAGTCAAGGAAACAGGAAGTGTTCTAACTTTTCATCAACCCACACCCTATGTACTGCATGTGTCTTATTTAAATGCAAATAAAAATGATACTTTTCATAGCCAAAAGATTTAGTGAATTCATAGCATAGTCCACAAATTTATAAAATAATTTGGACAAGTTAAATCTGTTAAAACTACTTTCCACTTAAATGCCATCACAATCATAAATATTTGAGGCAATGTTATATCCTGGAGAGTTGGTCTCAAATAATGAAGTAAATACTATACAATGGACATGAACTACCATATTAAAAACAGAACACCATTAAGCAACAAAATAGTTTGACATGGCCAACAAGAAAACACTGATAAAATTTAAGGTCTCTGAGAAGTTTGGAAAAACCAATCATAAATATGCTATATTAGTACAGTGGAACCCTGGATTTCGTCCACACCGGATATCGTATGATTTGGATTTCGACCACTTTTTTCGGCGAAATTTTGCTCCGGATTTCATACCTCGTCCTGGAAATCTTTCGAATCAGACGCATCCACCTGCCCAGGACACCATCACTCATGCATATGTGTCTCAGTCTGGCTCTGTCAATGGTTGGTTGAGTAAGCATTCATCCAAAACATTTTGTAATAATCCATTTTTTTTGTGCTTGTTTATTGAGTGCTTGGAGAAAATTGTGGCCAGAATGTGTCCTCGACAAAGATTTTGAAGAGTTTGAGGCTGACCCTGTCGACCGTATGCCTGTTGTGGAATCTATTGTGTTTTTGGGGAAGCCCATGGGGTTAGATGCGAGTGGCCAGGATGTGGAAGAGTTGGTGGAGGAACAGAGGGAAATGGAGCTGCAAGACCTTCATCTGGAATAGCAACAGACCACAGCTGAGGAAATTGCTTCAGTGGAGAAGGAAGAGAGAGGGAAGAAAGTGCCTTCTTCAGTGATTAACCCTTTGACTGTCGCGGCCGTATATATACGTTTGTGAGGTACCGTGTTTGACGTATATATACTCATAAATTTTAGCGGCTTCAAATCAGGCAGGAGAAAGCTAGTAGGCCCACATGTGAGAGAATGGGTCTGTGTGGTCAGTGTGCACCACATAAAAAAAATCCTGGAGCACGCAGTGCATAATGAGAAAAAAAAAACTCCGACCGTTTTTTTTAATTAAAATGCCGACTTTGTGGTCTATTTTCGTATAGTATTTGTGGTTGTATTCTCGTTTTCTTGGTCTCATTTGATAGAATGGAAACTATATTATAGAAATGGAGGCGATTTTGATTAATTTTACTATAAAAAGAACCTGGAAATGGAGCACAAATTACAGGAAATGTTTGATTTTTGCCGATGTTCAAAAGTAAACAAATGATGTCATTGTCCAATAAATGTCCAAATAGCCATTCTAATACGCAGTCATGAATGGGTTGATGTAATTTTTACAATTATTACAGTATTGCA